>NW_017728910.1:12527422-12558620 GCF_001723895.1 Crocodylus porosus | reverse complement strand
GGGGGTGCAGCGGGCTTCACCCGCGTGTCTCTCACCACTCCAGGGCCTACGTTCCTTTAAGCTAGGGACAGACGTTATACATAACCTGGTTTAAGTGATCAGAAACTGGTTTAAACCTGTAACAGAACTTAAACCAGTTTGAAAATGGCTGAAACTGGTTTGAGATGAGCCTGGTTGAATGTAGTACCAGACTTAACTGATTTGGCTCAAACCAGTTTATGCAATGTCCGTCTCAGACCCCTTGCTGGTTTCAGTTAAATCCAGCAGGGCTGGCCTCCCCCTGCTGCTCCCTGGCTGTAGCTCTGGCAGAGACTTCAGGCATCTGTCTGGCTTCTGTTCCCGCCCTCCCCTCCAAGCAGGTATTCCTCCATGCCCTCTGCCTTACACCAACACACAGCAATAGCGAGCTAGCAGACCATATGCTGGCAGATGGGACAAAGGCAGAATCAACAGGTAGCTGGTAATATCCCTCTTTTTCTTAATGGGGTGATAATGACCCAGAGCAGTGGCGGGAGGGGGGAGGGGGGAGAGGTGCAGAGCAGGGCAAGACCTGGAGTGGCAGTGGGGGGGAGGGGGCATGGTACTGGGCCATATGCTATTCTCCATCCCTCCATTCATGACAGGCATTTTGCTAGTTACATATAAAACAAAACTAAAACAAAAAACAGTCAATAGACAATGCTTCATTAGTTTTGTTGCCATTGGAATTAAAATGTGCATCTCTTTCAGGTTCATAAAACAAAATCTAGCCTTCCTGAGCATCTTGACAGTGCATGCAATGCATCACTGAAAGTTATTTTTATGCCCAAGTTAATAGTTTTAGCTAGAATTTAAAAAAAAAAAAAAACTGTGGGTGTGCCTACACATTCATTAATGCACCTTAGACGCTATGCATTTAGTTTAGTACTTCTTAACAAAAAAAGTACTAACTAAATGTGCAGTAACTAGAGCTACTGCACAGTAGGGCCGGTGCACAATTATTTTGTGATGCCTACTGCAGATTAGCCTAACAACACTATGCAGTGGCACAGTTTTTAACTGCCATGCTACTCCGCAGTGTTATTAGGCTAAATGTGCAATAAGCATTTTGTGTAAATGCACTCACTATCAGATAACTTGCACTAGAACTGCAGTAGAAAGAATAGCTTAATTGATGGAACATCAAAACCATTAAAAAGGAGAGAGGATTGTTAACAACTGTATAATGAAGAGTTCAGAAGGCATCATCAGGTAGGTTATAATAAGCCATGAAGTCGAGTGAATGTCTCACTGCTTCCTGAATAGAAGTGCTGCTGCCAGCAAGCAGCTGATTTTTTAACTTTGGGTGGACCAAGAGTGAAAGGGAGTTGTGACTGCACCATAGCACCCTCCTAGTTCTGCCCTTGTAAACATTAGAACAAATAGCAACATACTTAACTACACTAATTATGGACTTACTTTGAGAAGTCACCAACTCCTACAGCTGTTAGGAGGGACTTGGCACATCTCAGTAGCAAATGAGAACAAGGAAACACGACAGAATAATGTTGATGTTGGAAAGAGATACTGTAATACCAGAATACAGTACTGTTCTTCCACAGCACTGCAAAGGTCAATTGACCTTTTTCTCCAGGAAAGTGCTGGCCTCTCAGTAGATAATGTTGGAGAATGAAAGCGAGCGAGTCCGATTTGCCCTCTCATGAGATAGCTAAGATCAGAGCAAGCAGCAGCCAGTAGGAAAACTCTACACACTACTCATGTGTGGACTGGAAGGAAGAAGGTAAAGAGGGTAGGGAAGGCAGAACAGAGTGAGAGACAGTACAGAGACAAGAACAAAACCCATGGGGAAGCAGACCTAGGAACATGGTCAAGAAGAACCAAGAACAAGGCCAACCAGAATCTAGACCTTAGTATGGCAAATTCCCAAGTAGCTGATGATGAGCATCCCCACCACCACCACCACCACAACTACCTATTGGCTATACTACCCTTAGTACAGAACAGGACTGTCTGTTCTGTGCAACTATAAGAGACCTTGAATTAGAACCGATACATCTGGGCAAAAATGTGCCATATAATACTGATTCATTAAGTGATTATTGGTTTATGCAGCACTCGTTCTTGTCACACTGCTTGTTGCACACTTTATTCCTACCTCCATAAAAGAACACTGAATTACATAATATAAAACTAAAGACCATACTACAGAAAGTAACATCCAAGCTACAGGCTGATACCAGGTTGGACTCTATGAGGTTTAAACATTTTACGTCAGGCCACATAGACGACAATAACATTAAACACATAACGAAGCAGAAATATGCTCCAAGTGCTGATTTAATAGTTCATTTAATTCCGAGACAGTTTACACCTGACTATTATTGTTCACTGCTGTGTGATGCCAGTGTAGTACTCCATATGAATAAAATGCTTAGAATTCTAGGACACTTACAAAACTCAGCAAATTACTTTCTAATATAATAATCAGGAGGCCTTCTCTGAACAAGTCTGCACAATAAGAAAAGCTCTTAGCATAGTTAGGATATATAACTCAGACTTAGCAAACTTCTGCAACATTATTTTGTCTCACACTAGTATTCAACACATCACTGTTTGCTTGGTGTTGAGGTATCAACAGTCCTAGTTAGTGTGCAAGAGCTGATGGAAAAGATGACTGAAAAACCTCTTTTGATTCCTCCCAACCATATGCCCTGTTTACGGTTAGCGATAGTCCTCGGCCTCCATCTTAAAAGAATCTTACAGCATCTTCACACGTGCTGTCGGGTGGGGCACTTTATTTAAGTGCGGCTCGAGAGCCACTCTAAAGTGCTCTAGCGTCTCATACAGGCAACCCCTGCTCAACGCTGTTTCGCTTAGTGCTGTTTCACTATGATGCTCATTTAAAACTGATACCCGATTTCACTTAGTGCTCAGAAAGTTTCATTCTAACGCTCACGGTCATCATCTTGGGTCATTATAATAAATAGCGGTTGACATCTTAGGGCTCTTAACTGGTTCTTGAAAAACTAAGTATTAAGCAAAACAAGCATTAAGTGAAACTGGACATATTTGATGACCAAAGTGAGGGTTGCCTGTATATTCATTCAGTGTCCCCATGCTTCATAACAGCAGCAGGGGTGCTGTAACTAAAATTCATTTGACAAGCTTTAGTTAAAGTGCCTCTGTCACCATTTTGAAGCATAGGGTTGCTGAAAACATGCAACGCTGAGGCTGCAGGAGTATGCTAATTAGCATGCTCCAGCAGACTAACTAATCAAGTCTCTTCCAACATGTGCTAATTAGCACATTGGAGCAGACATCAAGCACATGTATAAGTGCCCTTAAAGGCTAGTGTTACCTTCCCCAATCTCAAGTGAAGAAAAGCTATGCTCTAGCCCCATATCAAGCTGAACTTTTAGGGAGAACCATGGTCTCAGGTCTTTATGGATTTGAGGTAGTATAACTCAGCACGGTCTTCCTTCAAAGAGTGGGACCAAAACTGAGATCTGTATAGCAGAAGCACTCCATGGGTCTTCTATGAGTGATGTCAGCCATGGCTAGACTTTTCTTCAACCTGGGGCCTCAAACCAGAAGATTCAGGAAAAATGTATGTGAAATGCAAGTGCTTATAGAAAACAGTTTTTAAAAGAGGGTTAAAACAGGTAGTTGGCAGCATTATCTGTAAGTGAATGGGAGTAAGTGGTGTATTGCTGCTATACTGTAGAAACCCAGCCTTTTATGGTTAAGAATCAGCATACCAAAATTGTGTACTAGTAATTAGCATACACCCTGTCATGGATCACACCTATAATGAAAAAAACAGATCCTTTGTTAGGATACCATATAGCCTAGGCTGAAATTCATCTTTTATTACCGCTTCAGAAAAACTCCTCAGAAAGGTACTGATTTCCTATTCAGCACTGAAGAGAGTTAATGATGACCACACATAAAACCTTGAACACAGTGAGAGAAATATAGGCTCCTGTCTGAGCATAAAAAATGACTTCTTTAAATGACTAATGTCTGGAAATCTGATATGAGACAGAAGAAAGTCCAGTAAAATAAAAAATAAAAAAAAAAATCAGATGATAGTAAGTACTTTTGTCTAGCTAAGGGCCAAAAAACAACTCCGGGCTTTGTAGTCTAATGAACTGCATAGTACAAAGTGCACCACAGGCAGGTCAGCCAGAAATGTTTGCACAAGGTGACTGGACTGCATAACTTTGATTAAGATGGACTATATTTTTCACATATTCAGTTAGTGAACATTGGAGCATGCTCACTGATAAACTCATTATGTAGACAGAATATTATCATCCACTGATGCATTTGAATGAGTGTTGCTTGTGTAGATGTCTTACTGTTGATATTCTGATACAACTTTAAGAAGCAGAAAAGATGGATACCCATGCGGCTTATCCAGCTTAGATCAACTAAGGCTCATGAAAAAAGGGACTCTGGTAGTACATCAATTAGTGAGGAAAACTTAAAACAACAGTAGTCTCTGTCAGTGGCTTCCAGATAGGTCACATTCTCTCCAATAGCTCTTTGTTCCTCAGATACCCTGGAAACCTCACTTTTCTGAATGCCTTTTTGGTACTGGATCCAATTTTGGGGAGGGATTCTACCTATATTACATTGTTTCAGCTTTTTTTCCCCTTGTAGGACCTAATCAGACAGCTTTTACTTGCACAATTAGTCCTTTTACTTACGAAACAGAACCGGAGCACAGGAACAAAAGGTTACCAAAATCAAGTATAAAGAAAAAAAAAAAAGAATAGGTAAGCCCAAGAAATCCATTTAAATAGGTCCATTTCTTGTCATATGAACTGAATTATACAAAGCACTGAATTATACAAAGCACTGGCACATATTAATGAAAGGAAACCTGCATAATAAATATCATGAAATAAACTAGAGACAACTTTTGCACAATATTTATGTGCAACCAAAATAAGATAGCCAAGCTGCTTTATAGAAATAGATAAAATAAGTGGCATAATGACTATAAACAAAATTAATGAACAATTATTGAAAATTCAAATTTCTTTTATACACTTAATGTGATTTATAAGATTATCCCAGTTCACAGCACCTCTCTTTTTTAACTTGACTAGCACATGTATATATTCTGCTGCAATTCCATCACATCTCAAAAGCTAAAACAATCTTATCACCTGAATGGGAAATCAATAAAAGGTACTCTGTTTGAGACAGAATTGAAAAAGGACCCTATCAAAGTAGCCCCATGCAGTTGGTTTTATAGTACAGTGTAATAACTAACTATCTGCAGCCATTTAGAAGTCCAAAGGCAATTTATTAGACTAACTGGAATTTGGTCAGGACCAAAATTTCCTCTATTTGGGAAATTCCATTCTCCTACCAAAAACTTCATTGCCGTTTCAAGTGATTGTGGAAGCCTTTACCGCTTTTGTTGTTTAGCTTTGCTGTGCATTAAGAACTTCCACATCCTGCCATTAAGAAGGCCGCATTTCACAGGCAAGTAAATTCAACTTCTCTTCAATACACGACTTCACTGGAGGGTAAGAAAAAATGTTTGTGTGTGGTGCAATTTAATTAATTGCCCAGATAAATAATACAGTCAAAAGACCATCCAAAGGAAGTTGCTTGTCTGTCATACACAGCAGCTTGTCAGCTCCAAACCTCTCAACTTACTTTATTATCTGCTTGTCAGAATAGATGATAATGCCAATGGGCTGGCAGGATAATGAATGACTGTCATGATAAATGGATAGCCATGTTAAACTATCCAAGATAGAATAAAGATGATGAGAGCAGCAAACTGAGCTATTCCTACAGGTTCTCCATTTTATTTTTTTTGTGTGCGCTTCAGTATTTCTCTTCCAACATTACTTGGTTTCAAGCAATCAAGCAGCACTTAAAGATTACTGACAGGCATAGAGATGGAGCACAAAAACAAACTGCAGCCAAATTACTATGTTGTAAAGGACATGGTGGTTACGGCGAGTGCACTTATGGTGTGCAGTTAGCCTGTGGCAATAAACTCTGGTGCAGTTCATACCAGAGTTTATTGCTCACAGACTCAGTGTTCACATGTGCATCCAGCATACTGAGCCAAGGTAGAGTTGTCCCCGGCTGACAGGGAGCCCTGTGGGTTAGCTTGCTGTGCCAGGGCTGCTCCACCCCAGCTCAACATGCTGCAGGGGGGATGGCTGGGGCACAAGGGTGCTGCAGTGCAGGGCTAGTTGGCAGGCAGCCCCCACACTGTAGCATCCTCATGCCCCAACCAGTCCAGGTCACTGTCTACACATGTGCTGTGGCACACGTAGCTACTCTGCTGTAGGATAGTACTTGTTCTGGACAGCACTATCCTACAGCAGTTAACTGATTTACTGAGCTCTAATAAGGATGCACATGAAGACGGTGACACTTTACTGCAGAACTAATTAGTAAGCTGTGCAGTAAAGCGCATGTGTAGACGCACCCTCCGATAACCAAAAGTTTCTATGCCTATCCCATCCATGTAGCTGGTCCAATCAAGATATCACCCCCATAAATTCTTACTAATCACATATGGCATAAGTAGTCAAATAGACCTGAAATCAAATAGATTGGAATGCACTGATGCCACAGGCCAATTTAGTCTTCCAATTGGTGTTAAAACATATTTACCCACTTTTCACAGTTTGTAAACTTATACTCTGATGAATATTAATAAGCTCCATTTTCTGGTGCGTGTCTCTTATTTCAGGTTCCCTATCCAATAGGGTTTAAAATGGATTACACAGAGGAAATGAAATTGAACTTGCATGGGGATAAATTCCTGTCCTCGACCAAACACATGGAGATACTGCAAATCTACTGGAAAACCAAGAAACAGCCAGGGGAGTGGGGAGCAAATCCTACTGGCAAATGTCTGCGTAAAGGGGAAAAGTGTGTGATGGAGTCTCGTCAACTTGTTTCTGTCGATTGCTCTTAGATCCTAATATACTACAGGCCCAGTACTGGAAAGCCTCACTCACACAAACAGTCTTCATTATTGGCTTTAGTCAGTTTTCCATCTAAGTAAGACAAATAAATATTTTGATGAATGTGTGTCCTGGAGGAGTCAAAGGCCCAAAACAAGATGCAAGAAAGGGTGTTCCTGCAAAAAATTTAATTTGCAGCTTCTGACTTGGGGGGGAGGGGTGGAAGGGGCATCATAAATTACATTTTCCACAGTCCTCGAGTCACAGCTGTGAATGCCTATAGTATATAAAAACAGCAAAAGTGGAATCAAACCCAATTTGTATTGGATGCAGGTAAATCTGGACTGAAAATAAAACAGGTGCACTGCATTGAAACATGCCAATTATATTTTCATGACTTAGATGATAATGGGATTTCCAGAATTCATCAAGGATGCAAAACAGGTATACCAATCAGTCAGATTGTAGACTGTGTCCTCAGTCAGCTTTTCTAAGCTCCAAAACGGTACAAGATTACTGTGAAAGAACAGATTCAGGTCAGCAACCACAAACAGAAGAGCTATACCTGCCATACTGGTAGTACTGAGAAAAGCAATCGCCCATAAATTCTTGGCGAATCAAAAGCAATTAGATTTACAAAAAAGAACCTGTTAGAAATGTGTTCTCTATAATGGAAAGAAAAGGCATACCATTTCCATTACTTCAGTACATCACAGCTGATAAACACTGCTAGACTAATTTCAAATTTCTTAAAATGAAGGCAATCACTTTTTTTCCCCCCAAAGTGACCATGAAAAAGTTGGACTTTTCCACTTTCTGACCATAGCAAGGAGAAATTATTAAAATAAATGTTAAATTTAACATTTTGTCTATGTTAGTGTTGAATCATGGAAATTGTAAGGAGAATTTGAGAATTCATTGTGAACAATGCAAAACAGGTAACTACAATCTAGCCAATTTGTGTTACTGCAGAAGAAAAAGTTTCATCAAGAGCAATTTTGATTAAAACATTTCCATTCAGCTCTAATGCAGTATTGACACTACAACTGCTCTAGCTCGTGAGCTACAAGGTTGCAGATTGCAAACTAATAAACGGACATGAGCTCATACTCCGCTCTGACAAAATGAGAAAAAAAAACCTGACTTACTGCTATGGGTATCCCTAAACCCAAAGTGTCAGCTGCACATTTTGGAGTTAAGAGATGCAGGAATCCTCTTGGGGTTGCAGACAACATCTCCTCTCAATAAGCAGGTTGTTCATGTCCAGACTCCTGTGCAAACACTGGCTACATGACTGTTTAGTACAAGCATGGACCTACTGAGCTGTGTTCTCAGTCCTGCCAGTGGCTTGTGGTGCAAAACCTAAGCAAATCACTTGCACCTCCCTTAATTCTTCCTCATCTGTCATATAGAAACACCACCACTAACTTCACAGAAATTTTCAAGAAAACATAACCAACTGGGAAAGTTATTTTTTTCTGCCAATACATTTGCCTGCAAATCAATTAACAGTCAGTAATTAGCTCAGAGTGTAAGTTCCATGAAAATCACTCATACTATCTTGTGTCCGTGTGTGTGTGTACACACACACACACACACAGACAGACATTAACATGGTGTGCAAATCAATTTTTCAGTTACGTAAATTAGGTGGGGGAGTTAATTGTTCACGCTCACTAAAAATATTATCCTGCATTCAAGTTGAAAACAGAATGATATACTGTATCTCTGATATACTTGAATACAAGCCAAAAAGACAAATCAAACTTCGGACTCCAACCTTCCTTGGGATGTCTCAGTTCATTTTAATACTTGTTCAGTCAGCTGTCTCAGTGAATGGCAACGTTTTATCTCTAATGCGAGTGGCTTCGAAGGCTACTTCTATTTCACCCCTCTTCAGCAGCTGCTCCTGAAACCACAGGGTTGCAAACTAATAATTAAATCCAGCTGCCACTCCTGTGAGTTCAGTCATATTGAAGTAAGCAGTAATGCTTAGTATTTGTTGGTGAGATTGTCTCCACTTTTAGACAGACAACGTAATTAACTTTTCTGCCCCTCTTAGATGAGGTAAACATCAGAGCCAAAGAATGTTGTTAAATGACTGTAAAACATATATACAGAGGAATTTTGTGGAGTCATTAACCCTTAGGAAGCTAATTTTTTTGGTGGATTGTATCTAAGCACTGACTATTTTCCCAGAGGGTATTCGTGTAGACAGTGCAATGCAAAGGAAGAAGGGCGAGAGGAATTTCCACTAGCAAGAGGAAGACAGAACAGAAACACACTATTTTCACTCTACTCTTTTCTTTCCACAACCCTCTCAAGGATTCAAGAAGAGGAAAAACAGAAAGGAAAGGACAGGAGCAGCAAAATCCCGGGCTCAGTTCAAAAAAGGCATAAAAAAAAAAAAAAGACAAGAGCTAGGAGACCACAGTACAAGTTACACCTGTGATCTTAATATCATTTCTATTAGACTCAGGCCCTCTCTACATATTGCATCTATGCGGTGATTAAGATGTAGTCCCCAGTGCACTCCCAAGTCCAGAGCTCAAAACTCAGCTGATTATTGGCCCCAGAACTAGTTTCTGTAGCCAAAACTAACAATTACCTAATTATCAGCCCCAGACCTATTTCTTGGTACAGAGGGAGCATGGAAGTCTGGGATCCCCCTGCACCAGCAACTAGTAATGGCATGACTGGGATCTGAGCCCTTATCCCAAAAATTGCCCCTCCTGCCATGCACACGTGGCCTGGTAGCAGGCCCAATGGTTAAGATCAGGGGTCAGGTTCCACTGCACCATTAAATGAATGTGCGCCAGGGGCCTCATTGTCCAAATCCACCACTAAGCTTAGCAATTCAAATGAGAGATGTTTTGTAATTGTTTCTAGTGCAATAGCCTCGTTCTTGCAATTGAAGACCATGACTGTTTGAAACCATATTTTCAGGTTCAGTAATAGCCAAGTTTTAATTAGCAACCCGAAAAATTAAATTTGGTCAACTCAATTACAGCCATTGTTCAGGTCTTACATTGCTTTGATGATTTCTATTAGGTCTCATCTACAAAACCAATGAACAATGTCAGAGGACTGAAACCCCCCTCTCTCTTCACAAAAGAATCAAATAGGTATGCAAGTGAGCAAGGCAGGTGTGCTAGAGATGTTAGGTAAGGCATAATGTTGCTAATTTTATAAATGATTTTGCTGCTGTTTGTTAGCTATCTGTCCATATTAGTTCTGTATCATTTATTTTATACCAGTGAAGACATGTTTGAAACATGTGATGGGTTATAAAAACTAAATTAGTACTCATTTGGCATGGACCTTCAGAAGTCACTCTTGATTTATCCACTCATAAAAAACCAACCACCCCATCAACTGATGTCAATAACACACCAAAACTCATTAACAGGTATTCCTTCTCCCTTTTCTTAAACCTAGGCTCTTAAGATGCATTAAAATGTGGCTCATTCATAAAATGTGAAGACTAAAAAACATGACTTCAATAGATATTTTATACTTTAATTGTACAAAAATAACATCCGTCCTTTCTCTAGATTTCCCACTGTACCTGGGTCTGTACTAGATCTGCCTTTAACTACGAGTACTTTGGAGCTGGGTATCTGCACTTTTCTAAATCTCAAAAGGTTATTGGCACTCACTATATTTTTAATAAAGAGTAAACTCTGAGCTAGGTAAACCGGGGCAAAGAGACTGAAAGCAAGTCTAAATCAAGCTAGGTTGGGTACCACAGACAGTCTAGCCACAGTAATGTGATGCTCCCTGTGAAGTGCAGGCTGTTTCCCTGAGATGCTCCAAACCACCACACGTAGCTGCTTCTGGTACCTGAACTAACTTGTTTAGAACCAACACGTCGGCACACTGCAATGCCACCTAGATGATTTGTTCAAGGTCAGTGCAGCAGGAGGCATATAAGCAGAATCCAGTTGCATCTAGAAACATCAACTGTGCTCACTCGCTTTTACTTGCAACTAAAGAGAAAAATTCATCTGTTACAATATCCATGTTTCCCATAGTTTATCGGATTTGCTGAAACAGGAGGAGCAAAAAAAAGCTAGCATCTAGAAAGTAAATTTCCTTCTCTTCTCTTACGTTCACTTTTCACAACCAGTACAACAGTAAACAATCTTCTGTATCAAAGCCAAGGAAAGGAACTTTTTCATCAAGAGGTTATTCTTGGGTTCATTAACTTTTGACACATTTGTTTGCTATTTCACTATTCCTGCCCATGGGTATGTCATTGAAATGGGCTGATTATTATATCCCATCATATTTAGGAAAGAGCTAGCCATGACTATTTAAGTGTTTTATGATTTCCATTTTAGAAGTGACAAAGCTTTTTCTGCTCTCCACTTTTAGTGACTACTATAAAAGTATGGCAGTTTAGTGGGTAGTATAAAGTTTTTTCTTTTTTAATCTATGGTGCACATTTTACTAGTACTGAAAGAGTTACCAATAAAATCACACTCGTGAAGACTAGGCATGTAGGGGAAAGTTGGGGAAAAAAAACCATGTTTTAATGCACAGACATCTTTGGAAACCTTTGCAGAATTTTCCTGCAGCTGCAATTTGGTTATCCATCAATAAAATGGATGATGTCTTTTGTTCTGTGCACTACTTTCTTCTCTTTACAAAAATACACTTGAGGGATACAAATAACTCTGATGTTCCAGGATGCATTTTTCTTTGGCACTTATGCCGGGCACATGCAAAAAACCCCTTTGTTATGACTAAGATTTTCAAAGCGAGAACATGAATAAAACACTTTTTTTTTTCCTTTTTCCAAAAGGAGCTCCAGCTGCTTTCATTCATCTCTGTACCAACCAGTCCAAATTTACTTTCCTGTGAATGTACCCATTTATATTGTTATAAATTTATCAGAATCTAGATCACAGCAGCATCAGAGCAACTACATCACCACAGCAGGCAGTTCTTTAGAGAACCCACTCTCAGCAGGTGGAAACAATTTCAGAAAATAACATGAGTGAAGGAAAAAAACAGACTATAATTTGGTCATAGAAGGAAATAGTAAGAAAAAAGAGAGAGATTTGAGTACAGGGCAGGGGGAAGAATAGCATGCACTGGAACCTAGCAGACAGGCTAAGGGAAGATGATATCAAAAGTAGTTAATGCACTTTTATTTTTTTAAATATATGAATAATGAAGTTATGGAAATCCACGTAAAATGTAAAGCATATATTTACTAAGATCTGTTTAAATTATTTAGGTTAAATACAAATAATATTCAAGGACAATACATATAGATACTAGAAGTTTTCAAGCCACTATAATGGAAGACATTGGCGAAGCACCTGGAACCACAGGTTTGCAAAATGTGCTAAGCCAGCTTTTGAGAGCGGTTGCTGGTAAAATATTTTCAGTTTGTTCTAACTACTTCAACTGTCTGGGAAAAAAAAAAGCAAGCAGGGCAGGCTTATCCTTCCTTCCAATCTATGAAGGAAAAAAAGTGGTGAGAGGATGAGATCAATTAGTTCTAAAACCTCATAGGACCTGGTAACCATATACACAATTAGGTCAGTTCAACAGTACTCTGTTTGATAAATTTGTTTTGAACACAAACAAGTTTTGATAAGCTCTTTATTTTATGCATCCCAAAAATATAAAAAGGTACTTTAACATAGCTATTTTTAAAAAAAGCTCTTTTTGTGCATTTTAAAAAGAATACGAGTATCCAGTGTAGTGAAACATGACCCCTCCACCACCCCCAAAAAACCAAAACAACACAAAACCAAATAAAACAAAATCACAAGCATAGCAAAACAAAAAACAAAAGCATCATTCACCATTTTCCTCATAAGTGAGAACAAAACAATGAAATCTGAATAAATGTGCATTATAGTCTATATAGATGTATTAATATACAAATGAAGGTATAAAATGTCAGAAAATTAGTAGAGCCTACATTTAATTCCAAATCAATAACAATGTTTTGCTAACCAGAAAAAGTCACTCTCTCTTGGGGGAGGAGGAAAGACCTAAGTAGGTCCATATTCAAAACAAGATTCAAATTAATTATTTGAATCAAGGTTTCTTGCTTGCATATATAAATCATTTTAATTTAACTCAGTCCACCCTGTTGGAAGCTTTTCCAACTTAACATGTAGCACAACTTCCCCTCCAAATTCTTGATTATTTGAGTCTGCCGGAGCAGAAACATGCTCCAGCAGCCTCCAGCATCACGTGTATTGACGTCCCCGCACTGAAAAATGGCGGCAGGGTGCTTTTAACTGAAGTTCGTTCGATGAGCTTTAGTTCAAAGCGTCCCGCCACCATGTTTCAGCGTGGGGAGGCTGATGCACATGACACTTGGGAGCTTTTAAATTAGCACGGCCCACAAATTAAAATACCCTCCCCCAAGCATGTCTATAAAACGCCCATAATGGATGGCAAAAGAAGGCATAAAAAAAAAAGGGCTCAACCAGACTGTAATCAACAGTTCTGCCTCCAAAATGTCCACTTAATCAAGATCTAAATCCATAGTTAAGTCCACGTTCTTTTCCTCAGCGAATACATGGGCAGAGGAAGGCATCAAATTGCCTTATATCCACAGAACAACTAAACCAAGATCAGCAGCACATTTCCACACATCTTTCAAACCTGACCTGGAGAAACCCATTTAGTTTCCATTTACCAAACTGAACCAAGGCTATAACTCATTGCATAAGAAGGTCTCCAGCCAACAATCAGGCAATATCAACTTTCAATCACTGCTGACCTCCATTGATTGGACCCACTGTCACAGAAGTGAAAGGCTTTATCTATGGCCTTATTTTCTAGTCTGCTCATACCCACAGGATATGGAAAACAATTTTGACACACGTTAATTGAAGAAAATGCTGACCTTTGCAGAACTGTAGCAGCAAAGGTTTTTGCATGGATGAACTATCGTGAACAACTTCGTGGTTTAACTGGAACATTTTTATCTTCTTTTACTTTCTCCCTCCCTCCCCCTTAAAAATAAGTACGATCTTTGTGGCCTTCTTACCTCATAGAGTCTGACTTCCTGTGTCCTTGATGCCATCTCCTAGAAGGCTGTTCATAGTACATGGCTGTGTTCCACAATCTGATAGTTAAATAAAAATTCCCCTTCTGGACTGGTGCTAAAAAAAAGTGAGTTGTGGCATTTATTATCTTCTGTAACAATAATGCAGTTTTGGGAGGAGTACGATTGAATTTCTAGGTCCTGTAAAGCTTCAGTCTACCCTTGAAACACCACCCTCCAAAACAGAGAATGTGGAGACAGCAATTTCAAAGGTCATGAAAGGAGATACTAATGGAAGTATAAAAAAAGATCAGACTTTTGACATCAAGATACTACATTAGCCTTGACAACTGCAAGCTGACAAATGCTGATGTTATGCCAAAGATTACACGGAGGTAAAAAGTCTGCATTCAGTTAAAGCTCACCCAGATACCAAGGAGTTACAAAGGACTCTCTCTCAGGTACTCCGTGGAGGACAAGGAGGATACACAGAGTGGGACGGTGACACATTCCCATGGAACAAGATGCTGATTTTTAAATTAACAAGAAAAAGGAAACTAGAAAAGATCAAACTTATTTTAGATTGAATATTTTTCTAAAGCCCTCCTCCTGTCTTGTTGTTACTGTTGTTCTGTAGGCATGCTGCTGTGTTCTAGGAGTTATACTAGCCAATTTAATACAAAATAGTAATTTAGATTACAAGCTTCTTTCAACAGAAGCAGCACGGTCTACTAGATGGAAACAGATCGGGAACCATCAACTTCAAGTCCCAATTTTAGCTCTGTCTGACACCGAGGTAGTCATATAGGTTGGGATTTTCAAAAGGCCTGATTCCCATTGAATTTCAAACATGGTAACTCAACACCTACCAACCTTCAACTCCCAAGTCCCCAGTGTTAGCCTTTGCTTCAATACTTACATCGCTCTTGTCAGCATAGTTTCTAGCCCTGTCTCTTTCACTATCATTACCTTAGATAAAGAATAAGTACAATACCTCATAAGGTTTTTGAGCATTAGTTTGTAAAATATGTTTATAAGAGCCAATGTCTTATTTCCCTTGAAAATGATAAGAAGCTAAAATTCATTTACTGCAATGTGGCAGAACAAAACTCTTCTCTTCTCATTGTCCCTGATCTTATGAGCAGAGAGAAGGAGAGAGAGAGGTCATTGATCTTCTGCCCTTATATAAGCTACTGGAGTTTGATCTGCATAAGGAATGTGAGATGAGGGACCTTTATCATTACCATAGAGTACTTGCAGCAAGAGCATTGTCCTTGCCCATGTTGTCCCTCCCCGCCCCCCCATCCGCCCACTCCTCTCCCCATACTCAGTCACATTTCCTGACACAGACATTTTTATTTCCTTCTATCAGGGAGAAGCTAACAAAATCATGACGCACACCAACCTCAATTTCATCCCCAAACTCAGGCTTCCCAATCAGGTATTCTTGGCATGCTTCACTCCCTGGACAGCAATAATTTACATGCTTACCCAATTCATAGTTTCACTTTGACCCTTCTAGAAGGTCAGTTCCAACATAAGCATCTTAACACTGCCAATCCACAGCAAGTGCAGTTTAAGGAGGAAATTATTTGTGATAAATGAAAGCTAAGCTAAGGTCACAGGGAGATGACAGAACAAAATGGATCATCTCTTCTGTCAAAATAGCCAGCAATAGCCGTCACTTGAGTTACATAAAGATATCTAAAGTGGTTAGCAATAATTTGGGACAGTCTTCAATATAGTCTGAAATCCATTGTAAAACCTACAGCAATGTTAAAACAGATTCTACCAATAAGAAATACTTCTGGGATTCTTAACTCTTTGCTTCCTTCTGTCTTGATCAGGTGCCAATAATTACAATGTTTGACCACTAACCAGCTTGCTTATGCCTCAGTCTTTTAGAAAGGAGTCATTTCCTATTAAATCAGCTGTGATATTACATAAAAATTGGTTCTTTTAAAAGTTTCTGTTAATGCCCAGTAGCAATGTTCACTATGTTCCAATATGAGCAGGAAAATCTCTTGTAGCTTCAGTGTAGGCAAGATTCAACATCAGAGGAAAATCCAGGTTCATCCTTGGTCACCGATGTGATGATGCATGCCAACCTGTGTCAGCTGCAACTGTGTTTTTAAAGCGATTAAAAACTACTGTGCTTATTTCAAGATAGCACCAAATTCCAATACCTGGAAAAGGATTTGCATCTTCAGGTACAGCAGCTGTGTTGTTGTTATGACAAAGTTATAAAGCAGATGCTCTTCACCACAGCTATCTCAGTCCAACATATGTAAAAAGTGACAAGAGGGGGGAAAGAAAAAGGTCAATCTTTCTGCGCACAGTAAAGATGCCAAACCCTACAACTGCCAAACCACCGGAAGTTTGGATCTGAATATAAAAAACTCTGTATAAGGGAACATTTCTCCCTTTTTGCTAGGTCTTTCACAGTAATATTCTGCTATGTAATACTTCGCTGTATTTGTGGCCTGGAAACTGTTTCAGTTTCTGGAAAGAACCTGAAGTCTTGCATGATTAATAATTGAGACTGACCACAGTTAATTGTGAATGTTTAGAGCTGGTATTCAGATTGTCCAGTGGGGCCATATAGTAAGTGTGAAAACAGGAATTACAGCACCTTACATTCACTCCCCCCACCACCTCACAGATCTCTAAACTTTGCACTGGCAAGATGCATTAGGGTAATGCATCTTGCCAGTGTTTTGTTACTGTAAAATAAAGTCTGGAATGACATTTTCATTCGTTCTGTCCAAACCTACTGATTTGGACATTATTAGCATAACATTGTAGTAATGAGTATTGTAGCTCATTACTATGTCCCTTCCAGACCTCCCTGTTAGGATAACACTAAAGCAAAGAATTAAGCATCAGGACCTTCTATTAGACTAAGTACAGGCATTTGAGGGCACACGGGAGAGGTCAAAGTGATTCAAAATGGCTGGCTGATATCAGGTAATTTGGGATGGAAGGGACTTGTGTGGGGGCAAGCAGGCTAGAGGAAAAGAAAAAAAAAAAAAGATGAGGATCTATCAAGGTGGGGGGGGAAGGGGAGGGCAGCAGGCATGACCCATTGATGGGGTGCAGGGTGGGGCAGGCACAGCCCACAGGGTTTTCCTGGGGTCTGGGAGTTTCTGGTAGGATCAGAGGGACTTGCGGGGGTCCATGATGCGGCTTGAGCAGACAAGGGGCTATTTTTAGCCTCCTGACCTCCCTGCCAGAGCAAACCTATACCCCCATACCTCCCACCCCTCCTCCCAGCAGGACTTATTTGCTCAGCTCTAGGAGCAGCGAATGCTAATAGAAGTAGCTTTACCCAGAGCTGGAACAGGAGGGAAGGGGCTGGCTGGTTTAGAGAGGGAAAGCAAGGAGCCAGGGGGGCAAAAAAATAGCCTGGTGGAGGGGCAGGGGCGCAGGCAGAGGAGGGGCGTGTAAAAATAAATAAATAAATAAAAAATAAAATGCAGCGGGCTGGGGCCAGCGGCTGGGTTTTCCCAGCCCCAGGACTATGCAGGGAAAAATGTGCAGAAGTTCCTTCCACTGGTTTGACCTAAAATTGAGCAAGTTTTATGCTATATCAATCCAGGTTTATCTTAAACTGGCGTTTGCAATTTTTGGACCAGGTTATGTGCATAGAACTTCTGTACAGTTCCAGGTTTAGATCGTTTTCTGGTCACCGACTAGAAATGTAAGGTCGACACCAGGACAAGCTAATCAGGCAGCCTTTTTTAACCCAAATGTCCCCAAATGTCTGTACATAGCCTTAGAGTGCAAGGACTTAAATCAACATCTACCCAACAGAGGTCAGTGTATAATGCAGCAACTCAGGCAAATGAACAGCCTTAAGATGCATGGAATGAATGCTGGAGCAACTGAAGTGTGGCCCAGAAACAGACCCTTAAACTTCATGGAGAGAAAGCCAAGAGAGGAGTCAAGGATTACCTAACAGACTGTAGGCCATCCACACAACTAGGCAGTACATTGATTTAATGGAACAGCTAATATTATCACTTTCACATCCCTATTTCAAAATTACTAGGCAACTACTGTGGGACAGAAAAATCTTGAAAGGGTACCATGTGCTTGGTCAGAGAAATTCTGAATTAAAAAAAACTGCCTTGTGCACTTACAGCTGTTCCTAGATATTAAGAATTACTGCACAATTTCTGACACCGCATATACCCTTAACTTTGATTTGTCAGCCCCAGCTGGAGCCGTGCAAAAGTCAGGGTTCCACATCTACAAAGTACAAGAACCCAAGACCCCTAATTTAGTACTTGAAGCTTTTGCATCTGGTAATAGGAATGCCTCCCTTGCCTCCCCCTACCCCCATTTTGTAAATTAAGATACTGCCATACGTACAGGTGTAACCTGGTTCTCCAACTAACAATTGATCCAATGCATCTACTTCTAAAAGGTGGCCACTTGCAACAGAACTGGGCATTTGTCAGCTTTAAAGGAGCTACAAAGAGTGAAAGTTTGCATCAGTCCTTTATACCCCTGTACTCCCTGCTCTGCGCTGTGCAGCCAGACCCTCAATACAGAAGAGCAAACCACCCAGTCTCTCTGTAGCAGGAATGACTCAGACAGAGCATACATTACAAGTTGTATCAAATAACTCTTTGTAGGAAGAAAGATCTAGTGGAGGAAAAGGAAGTACAATATATCAGTTTCAAAGCTTCCTGGGGAGAGAATATTTTGGGTTGCAAGAAGATTCCATCAGGTTTCATGCAGTTTCAATCAAATGTTTCTTTTTTTAAAGGAACCTAGATTTAAGCAGTTACACTCTGTGATCTCTGAGCCACCAAAGAAAGTACTAGCACATTTTCATTTCAAGTTAGATTCGATTAGAATACTCTGACATACATTTGATGCTTAAGCAGGGCATTACCAGAGATGGGAGAGGTCAGAATCCGATGGTTAACTCTACCCTGAGAAGCAGTAAAAATTTTAGCCACGCATATAATGGATTCTGGTTATTAAAACAACAACAACAAAAACACCTATATTGCCTTGTGCCTACATGATGGTACTACTGCTTGTTTCTCTGTCAAAGTGTTTTACAAAGTATCCCTATTAATAGATGGAGAAACCAAGGCACAGAAGTGCCAAGGTCATCCACGTAGTTGGTTAATGGTAAGGTTAAAAAACAAACAAACAAACAAAAAACACCCCAAAACCCCAGAATTATCACAACCTAGAGAACTACAGCCACCTACTCTGACTGTAGTAGAAGAAATATTTCTTAAACCAGTAAAAACAGGCAATGTAAATATTTTACAATTTAATTTGCTGCACAGTCCCATATGAGAGTAATATTAAGCAATACTGTAAAACTGGGATGTGTGAATGCTGAAAAAACAACCATGTTTTAAGGGCTCTACAACTGCATTCTAAATCAGGAGCTGATCAAGACAGAGGATAGAGTTCTTTTTCTCTGAACATCTGCCTCTCAATCCTTGCCACTTAAAGAAGATTGAAAAAGTAGCCTGCTTAAGAAGAGATGTTCAGCTTGAAAACAACAAGGAAACCTCTTAAAACTCCTTTGTGATGTTACCATTTTCCTTCACTATGCATTTGTGTGTGACACATGTAGATAAAATTCCTTTAGGAAACATGCCTTACATTTAAACAGTGAATAATAGGAATGAAAGATGCTTTACAAATTTGTTGACCATGATCTGGGGTGCAGTGATGGAGCCCTTAGGACAGTGGTTCTCAACCTTTTTTTGCACCAGGACCCATTTGTAAACATCAACGGCCAGTCCTCACCCAGTGCCCCTCACTCCTGACCCACTCCCCCGCCAGGCCCCAGTGTGTGGGGGAAGGGGGGCACGGAGGCCCCAAGCAGCCTCTCACAGGCTGGAACTCTGCCAGCCTGCAAGTGAAAAGCCATGATTTCCCATATCTTACTCCTTTAAAAAGGAAAATCCATTTTTAAAGTTTGGTCACAGCCCTTTCTTGCATACCCAGTTCTGGGTCATGACCCACAGGTTGAGAAACACTGCTTTAGAAGACCCCTTGATATATAAAATCATTTCACTTTGTACAATTTGAAATGTGAATCATATCATAGAATCATAGAAAATTACGGTTGAAAGGGACCACAGGAGGTCACCTAATTCAACCCAGTAGGACCATCCCCAACGATATCATTCCAGCCAAGGATTTGTCTAGCTTGGTCTTAAATACCTCCAAGGATGGAGATTCCACAACTTCTCTGGGTAACCTGTTCCTCTACTACCCTCCTTGTGAGAAAGCTTTTCCTAATATCTAGTCTAAGCTTCCCTCGCTGCAACTTGAGACCACTGCTCCCTGTTCTGTCATTTGCTACCACTGGGAACAGTCCAGCTCCATCCTCTTTGGAACTACCCTTCAGGTAGTTGAAGGCTGCTATTAAATCCTGTCTCAGTCTGCTTTTTTCGAGACTAAATAAGCCCCATTCCCTTAGCTTCTCTTCACCCAGCCTGATAAATATTTCTGCTGTCCTCCACTGAACACTCTCCCATTTGTCCAATCTCTTTTGTAGTGGAGGAAAGGGTGGAGAGGGGTGGGGCAAAACTGGACACACTACTCTAGATGTGGCCTCAACAGCACAAAATAGAAAGCAATAAATCACTTTGCTTGATCTGCTGGCAACACTTTTACTAATGCAGCCAAGTATGCCGTTAACCTTCTGTGCAAGACGGTCATACTGTTGGCTCATATTCAGCTTATTGTCTACTCTAAACCCAGGTCCTTTTCTGCAGAGCTGCTGGTTAGCCAATTGGTCCCCAGCTCGTAGTGGTGCATGGGATTGTTCTGTCCTAAGAGCAGGATTTTGCTCTTGTCCTTATTGAACTTCATGAGATTTCCTGTGGTCCAATCCTTCAATTTATCAAGGTCTCTCTGAATCCTAGTACTACTCTTCTGAATATCTACAACTCCTTCCAGCTTGTTGTCACCTGGAAACTAGCTGAGGGTGCACTCCATCCCATCTTCCAGGTCACTGAAGACATTGAAAAAACGCCCCCAGCCCCACGACTGACCCCATTTGACACTGGCTGCCAACTAGACATAAAACCATTGATTACTACCCCCTGAACCCAACAATCCAGCCAGTTCTCAATCCACCTTACAGTCTGCTCATCCAACCCATACTTCCTTAGCTTGCTTGCAAGAACATTGTAAGAGACTATACCAAAAGCCTCGCTAAAGGTATATCATGTTTACTGTTCTCCCTGCATCCACAGAGCCAGTCGTCTTATAGAAGGTTGGTCAAGTATGACTTGCCCTTGGTGAATCCATGCTGACTGTTCCTAATCACCACCTTCTCTTCCAAGTGCTCAGAAATGTATTCCTTGGCCTTCCTGATTTCATCCCTGCATGCCCAAACAATACTCTTATACTCCTCCCTAGTTGTTTGTCCAAGTTCCTACTTCTTGTAAGCTTCTTTTTTGTGTGTGTTTTAGCTCACTGAAGCATTCCCTGCTAAGACAAGCTGGTCTTCTCCTATATTTGCTAGTCTTCCTGCACATCAGGATGGTTCATTTCTGCACCCTCAGTAAAAGTTTCTTTAAAGTACAAACAGTTCTTGTGGACTCCTTTCCCCTCCATGTCTGGCCTTCCATGGGATCCTGCCCATCAGTTCCCTGAGGGAGTCAAAGTCTGCTTTTCTGAAGACCATGGCCCTTACTCTGCTGCTCTTCTTCCTTTCCTCAGGATCCTGAACTCAATCATCTCATGGTCACTGCTGCCCAAGTTTCCATCTACTTCTTCTATTCCCCACCAATTCCTCCTCATTTGTGAGGAGCAAAAATCAAGGAGACCTAGTCCCCCTTTGGCTTGCCAACGTTTGCTCCAGGAAGTTGTGTCCACACTCTCCAAAAACATCCTGAATTACTTGTGTACTGCTGTATTGTCCTTCCAGCAGATGACAGGGTGACTGAAGTCTCCTGTGAGAACCAGGGCCAGCCTGTGATCTGAAAAGCTTCTGCTGTTTGAAGAAAGCCTTATCTAGCTCATCCTCCTAGTCTGGTGGTCTATAGCAGATCCCCACCATGATGGCATCCTTATTGCTCTCCCTTCTGACTAATCCAGAAGCTTTCAACAGGCCTATCTCCAGTTTCATACTGGAGCTCTGCTCAATCACATGGCTCTTTTACATGAAGAGCAACTCCTCCTCCTCCTCTTCTCCCCTGCCTGTCTTTCTTGAACAGCTTCACATCCTATTATTCTCTCAGTAAAGTTAAACAAGCTAAATGAAGTAAATTTACTTCAGTGTCCACTTTGGGTGGCTAGCAAGCCTTGTGCGAGATTACCAGAAACAACTAGTGAATAACGATGAAACCTGCACTGCAGCAGAGTGCATTCCTGGCATAGGACTCCACTATGTCTCATTTCTGTGTTGTAAGAAGAGTCTTTCCTTCCCCATTAAGCCTTGGAGAATTGGGGGCCTCAACTTTCACACAACTTAAACAAAAAAATGCAGCTAAGGCTCCACTGTAATTGATATAAGTCTATTATTACAAGACAAATGGCAACTGGCAATGAAAGAGACAGTTCAATCTGTTACTGAATCCTTGCAATGGTTATATGAAGAGCCTGGGCTCTCCAGTCATAAATCTTTCCTCTTTAAAGTTTTTATTGCTGCTCATGTTAGTAAAATTAGCAAAACTACCTAGTGAAATATAGAGGATGAGTAGCTAGTACATTTCTATTTTCAATTCCACAAACTTATGTGGACCGTAACTGATATGACAGTATAGGCAGAAGGCCGGTCAAGGTAGCACCTTAGAGATTAACTCATATAATAAGGCATAAGCATACCTTGGCAGATGGATGCTATGAATGGACTAGGCTCAGTATATAATTAAGTTGTTAACAAAACATGCCAACCTCCGAAATACCAGAGGTTCCCGAACATTTTCTTATTGTGTGTACCCTCTCCCAAATTTACCAGCTGCCTTTGTACCCCTACCAGCATATATTTTATATTTTAACCTCATAAATGCCAATTATTATTATGAAAATTAACTCCCCTCAGAGAGGTCTTGCATAACTCCAGAGATATGCGTACCAGTTTGGAAACCTATGATCTAGATCATGCCAATTACAAAGGATTACAATTACTATTACATATGTAACATGCATATGTAGGGCTATCAGAGTCATCCCAAGGACACGTTACAAGGTTTTTTGTGGGACAGGGATGAAAAGCAAGTCATTAAGAGTGTATTTCAGAGAGGTTGAACACCTCTAGTTTCTGTTTAGCTTAATAGCATTTGTAGGTCCTCAGCAACTGACGGGGTTAGGGGGAAAAGAGGAAACAAAGCTTTGACTAGATTAGTTGGTTTTAAAGACATGCACTGCAAAGTATTCCCTAAAGTAACCAATCTGAAGCTATTACCCTGTTTTGTAATATTTTCCTCTACTATGAATTGCTGTCATAGCAGGAGGTCATTGGTAGCTCTATGTAGATGAATACTTGGATCCAGCTGCCATCATCAAATGCTAAAAGCAGAGAGACAAGATTGGCAAGGAGATAAAAGAATGAGGAAAGTACTTTTCACAAGTGTATGCTTAAGTTTTCAAGTAGATTTAGATTGAAGTTCTACCAGCTTCTGTAGGAAGCCTGCTCACATGAACTATGTGGCACTGCTGTAAATTACCCAGGATTCCTCTTCTACTGGGAGGCTCACAGGAAGCCAGTATAGCAACAGAAAATGGCACTGGTTGCCATGAGATTATAGCTGATGCACAACTCATTTCAGTGTACACTGTGGTCAGACTTCACCATCAGGCCTCCACAGTGTCACAGCTGCAACATAAGACTTTCAATCACCCGCAGAACTGCAAAGAGAATGCTGCCTATATTCCACTCCCAAGAAGAAAACTCTTAATGCACAATAGTCTATCAGGATAGAAACTGCATCTTCCCCATGCCAGTCCAGAGCACATCATATCCAAAATTTTCAATTAAGCACAGCCATCGTTGCATGGGCTCCACAAACCAGGTTAATATTCTTAACCATTAATATTTTCTCCCGTGTTTAATCCACCAATGTTGCTTTGACCGGGCCTCTTCCCAACTTGCTTCACAGAACCGTTAAAGCCCTAGAATATGGTTGTGACGAGAGATACTTGAAACTAAGGCAGAAGGGATAGGAATGAAAACAATTTATTTGGGGTCAGGCAGTGCATGGAACGGGTTTAATGGCAATCTGAAAGCCACAATATATTGCTATTAAATAATTAACTCACAGTAAATTCAAACTACTTTCAGGTTGCAGAGTTCTAATGTCAGCTGCAAAAACAGAAACTAAGACTGTTAATTCCATAATAAAATGCCCTTTATTTTGTCTGCAGCAAATCTGATACAAAACTTCACCAGTACAGCAACTGAGAGATGCCTGCAGTGTTTAACAGGGCCTTTTACTTTAAAATTACCCCAGCTTCAATTAGACAGTTGAATTGACCAAAACTTTTTTTTTGAATGGAGGTTTTTCCCCACCTAGTTTTTAATTTATAAATGCAATCCTGCCAGACTACAGATAGCAGGTATTGTATAACACTGAAAAAGTGATGACTACTGAAATTCCATTCAAACCTTAAGGAATCAATAGAAAGCAGACAAACCACCAAGATAAAAAAAAAACTCTACCCAACTGTAGAGAGCGGAAATTGCAGAATAACTTGTATTGTTTTCACAACGTCTCTAGTCATTTCCCAGCGAAATGGCAGCTGCACAACCTCATTTTAGTCTCCGAATCTGACCTTGTCCCTCCACACTTTGTACCCACGATTTCCCCATCTACAATGCTGCATGTTTTCTCTGCCCTAGGGAATGGCTTAATGCTTTAAGCATTTCAAGGTAATCAATACTTTTAGAGCTAGAGCTTTGAAATCTAGTTCAGATTTCTGACACGTATGGCTGTGTACACATAAAAATAACTTGGGAGAATTCTCCCAGCTTTTTCTCTACCTGGAGAGTACTTGCCCACAGCCATTTGAATGCTAAAGCCCCAAAAGTGGAGACTTTGCCATGCTGATATTGCATCTCTGCGTGCTCTGCAGGTTTCCTTAGTCAGGCTGGTGACAGATAGCAGCAGTGCATAGGGCCACCCTGACTGGCCGACCCAGACTGCCTATGGTCAGCCTGCATGTCTCTGCAACACAATGCGTGGATTGCAAAAGGGGGTAATTCTGGAGTGGTAGAGTCCAGTGAGTGACATACTGTTTCCCTGCAGGGGGCAGGAGGAGAAGCTTAAGGATTATGTTCTTTTCTAAGAGAAGCCATGGCATGAACAGACATCCACTGTCCCAGAAGAAATTCTCCTGGGAGCAATTTAACCCTGGTTGTTCCCAGGTTATTTTTCTCTGGGAGTGGCTATTTTTACTTTAAGAGAAACAGCCTGAACATGTATTGGTTAGCATGCATCCAGAATGGCACAGATCTGTTCATTAGGACTCTCTGGATTCTACCCCACAGCCAGCTTTGCACTCACCTAACTGTCTTGCAGTTAAGCCCACAATCCGCCAATGAGAACATTGTAGGATACCAGATCAAAGGCTTTTTGGAAGTCAAGGTATACAATGTCAACCTCCTCTCTCTGATCCAGGTGATGAGTTACTAACCTCATCTCCTTTTACGATTAAGGAAGACAATACCTGCCCATGATGAAGCCATGCTGGCCATCATTCAGAATCCTACCTTCTGCAGGCATATCACACAGACTCCTTAATGACTTTTTCCAGGACTTTCCCTGGGATAGAAGTTAGGCTAATTGGCCTATAGTTACCTGGGCCCTCCCTCTTCCCCTTCTTGAAGATGGGCACAACATTGGCCCTCTTCCAATCATCAGGGACCTCCCTGAAGCAGCATGAGTTTTGGAAGTTTCATCAGGGGGTCTGCGATGACTTCAGCCAGCTCCTACAGCGTGCTCAGATGGAGTTCATTAGATCCTGATGACTTACAAATGTCTAGTTTTTAATGGGTCACACACAATTTCTATGGCAATAGTGGGAAGACAGTCATTCCTGCCCTGCTCACTCTGTACCCCAACTGGCATGATTTTTCCCTTAGCCAGATGAAATACCAAAGCAAAGTACTCATTCAGGAGTTCAGTTTTCTCTCGACTGCCGGGAACCAGCTGTCCTGAGTCTAGCAGTGACCCTACGCTCCCATTTGTGTTCCTCCTGTTTCCTACATACTTAAAAAAGGACTTCATGTTGTCCTTGATTCCTGTTGCCAATTTAAGTTCAGTTGCCACCTTAGCCTTTCTAATCTGTTCCCTACAAGGGCAGGGCATTGTTGTATAGTCTTCTTTGGAGCCTGTTCCAAGCTTACATTGTTTGCATGCCTCTTTCTTAGGCAGACCATGGATTTCCCTGTTTAGCCAAAAGGGCTTTCCAGCCCTTCTGGTACCTTTCCTCTGCATGGGAATGGACTTCCTTTGTGCTTCAAGGATAGTGTCCTTAAGGAATGACCACTCTTTATGCACTCTTTTCACCTTTGGTCCCTGGTTCCTACAGCGCTACCCCTACTAGTGACCTGAGTTTGTTGAAATTTGTATTTCTGAAGTCCAAAACTTCAACCCTGCTATCTAATTTGTCTGTCTTGTGATGGACAGTGAACCTAATGGTTTCATGGTTGCCATCACCCAAGCTACCCTCTACATTTAAGTTGATCACCAGGTAGTCTCCTTAGGTCAGAACCAAGTCTAGGAGAGAATGTTACCTCTGGTTGGCCCATGAACCTCCTGAGCCAGGAAGAGCTCTTTGATGCAGGTCAGGAAGGAACACGGCCAATCTGACTTGGCCGAGCGCTCCTCCCAAGAGATGTCTGGATAGTTGAAGTCACCCATGATGACCATGTCCCATGCACATGAGGCCTCCATCAGTTCTCGGGCAAACTCTAGATGGAGTTCCTCCCTCTGGTTTGGTGGTCTGTAGTATACAACTACAATTAGGTCTCTCTCACCACACCCTTGCCTTCAGCTTGACCTGGAGGGTTTCAAGCCATTCTTCTTTGGAGCCAATGTCATCCTCCAAGGAGGTCTACTGCTCCTTCACATCGAAAGCTACACTTCCGTCTTTCTTCCCTACCCAGTCCCTTCTATGCAAGGCATAGCATAGGTATGAATTAACTGCATTAAAAACAGCCATGCATATTAATCTTAACATAGGCAAGATTTGAAAGTAGAATTTGACCCCCTATTCTGAAATTTTGCTATCAGCAGACACATTATGAAGTTATTCGTACATTATAGAAATGCTCCATTTTTAGATACTTTTAACATTTGTAACAAGACTCTATATGACCGGGTTTTAATGGGGAAAAGCAATTTCTGTCCCTGCATTAGGCAAACACTTGCATTCCTCTCTCACTAATGTTGAATTTGACTTACTGCTCATATTGCCCCATTACCTTCATTCTAACCAAAGAGTAGCAGTTATTTTAAGTGAAATTCACACTAGTATAATGAGACTGCACCAGGCTGAGTCTGTAACATGAGCTCCACTGCAGCCAAAATAAAAGTTGGAGTCTAACAAAAGTTATGGAGCAAAGGTGGAGCAAAGTCAGATCAAGTTGGGAACTTAGCTTTAAGTCTGCTGCATTTAAATGAAGTCCTGTTGGAATGTGACAAAATCATTAAATTCTCCTTCACTTGCACTTAAATATTTTCAGGTGGATTATAGGAGGATACCTCGTAGCCAGCTAAGAATAAACTGCACCCTCATGCCCCAAACTGTTGTAATAATACTGCATGGCAATAACTTGAACCATCACTTAAGGATACCTTCAGAAGATAGTGGAGAAGTGCACCAAAGTGTGACAAAACAATATATCTTGTTGGCCTAATAAAAAGGTAGTCCCAATTGCTTTCTCCTCCAATATGGCTACAATCTGGATACCATAAATCAATATAAAAATTCTTTACTGAATTCAGAGAGGTCATAACACTTTGGTCTAGCTTTTCTACAATTAAACTGAGATAATGCAAACCTACCTCAACGTAACTAGAGTGGAATTCTTCTATCTGCCACCTATCCAAATCTGTTAGTGAAAAAGGACCATCAAAACTTCTCTTTCACATGGCTAGAAAAAGACCAAACCTAAAGTTTCAGGCTTTATTACCGTAGAACCACAATGTGATTAAATCCTAAATGATTGAAATATAGCAGAAACCATTATTATAGTATTTACACAATCCTTTGTCTAAATCAGTCTTACTAAGAGACTGACTTAAAGAAAACTTAGCAACAATACATCGTTTCCATAATTCTGCAGACATTTACATAGTGAGAGCTAAAGCAGAATGCCAATTCATATTCCTAGCTATTAAAAAACTCACTGAAGATTATTAGATTGTAAAGTAGCAAATAAAGGAAAAATACCACAGTGAAGTCAGAGACACTATAAATTGCACAAACTTGAGCCCTTTATTTTGTTAACTTTAGCATTAATTGCAACATTCCATAGAATACCAAGTTCCCTAGTATATTTTGCACAATCCCCCCCCACCAAAAAGCAGCCTTCCCTCTGTCAGATGCATCATGACAACAGCCCATTATGAAATATCTGTGGCATTAATTACTCACTCCAAACTCCACTGAGTTTGGGTGCACATTATTTGTAAGGATAGAACAACAGATGAGAGGCAAATTGATGGAGAATGCTGGTGAGAAAGATCCAATATATTAAGTGAGCACTGGAAAGATTTCTACTGTACTCTTAGCAGTGAATTAAGATAAGGTTGATATTCCACCCAAACTGCTGGAATCAAACCACCAATCAAGCCAGCATTTTTTTTTAAATGAATATAGATGAAGCTATGCCATAACCAATTGAAAACCAGAACACGTTGGAATCCACGTCTAACAAATCTGAGATTAATTCACGCATCTGAACACCTAAAAAAGATAATACAGTTGATCATGTGTACACTGCACATGAGCCAAATGGGACTCACCATACTGGCAGCGAGGACCCTGAAATCCCTCTGGACATTGGCACATCTGGGATCCTTCTTCAGAGCATTTCCCTCCATTGAAGCAAGTACCTACAGTGCACAATGCTGAGCGAGGAATAAAACACCACACACACAGAACAACACACACAAAAAGAAACTTCAGTGTGGAACTCTATAAAAAATACATTTCCAGAGTCATGTGTCAATTGTAACAGGAACCTCTGAATCAATCATATGAATCAGGGTTTTTTCATTAAACAGAATGAATTGTCTGATGATAAAGCTTATTCTAACTAGTATATTGAGATCATGGCCTCATTCAGAAGAGCACTCTAATAATATCTCACACACACACACAACTTATGACCTTACCTTTGTTTGCTAAGTGGCATGGTCTAACTTCAAGGTAGTTTAGAGGGTGGAAAGCAGGCTGGCAAAATTGAAAATGCTAACAGTCCACAGGAAGTGTGATGGAAAGGTACAGGACTTGTTGTAGCATAATGCAGAGTCATTTGGAACACAGTACTGCATTTAAAAAGTTCATTCAATAGCCAAAGATAGATGAATCCCCATCATCTAACATGCAATACAGAACCAGCGGAATGAGAAACAGCAGCTGTGATTGTGAACATAACTGATTATAAAGGCAATTCACTTACTCTGATACCGTAAATTCACAGTAAGTCCTTTATTTTTTCAGGAAATGAATTTGACATTTCCAGTTTAAATTAACTAAATTCCTTTTATGCTTCAGATTCAGTTATAGATTTTAAAGTCAGTCTTTAATAGTGTTTATAGTAATAGGACTACAATAGAATCAATGAAGCAAATGGGGTACCTCAGACACTTCTTTGAAAAACGAATGCAACAAGCAGTACTGTGCAAGACACTATTTTCTTTAGTATCTTTCATGCCAAGCAGAGGCCAAAGTCATCGACAGAAAATATGGTTGCTGAGAAACCAAGCAGCCATAATAAAGAGAATTCATCTATATTGATCTCCTGGCTAATACAGGCCAAGGGGACTTTCCTGAATGAACTCACATTGAAACCAAAACAGAGCATATCTTTTAGAAAAACATCCAATCTGGATTTTAAAAACTGCAATTAACGGAATGATTCCTCATAACATTGGGGGCATGAGCTTTAGTAGTACTAGAAAACTATTCAAGGTGGGGAGCACTGACATGGAGAAAAACAACCGTGGCCAACTGAGTGCAGTGATGGATTTAATAGATTTCATAGACATTAGGGGCTGGAAGGGACCTCGTGAGATCATTAAGTCCAGCCCCCCTACCATAGGCAGAAAGTCTGCTGGGGTCAAATGATCCCAGCAAGAAAACCATCCAGACACCTTCTGAACAAGTCCAGAGTAGGTGCTTGCACCACCTCTGGGGAGAGTCTATTCCAAACCCCGGGTGCATGGATTGTAAAGTTCTCTTATGTCCAGTCTAAAAATCAGCTTTCCAGGAGTTTGTGGCCATTAGACCTTTTTATCCCTTGGGGAGCCCTGGTGAACAACTGTTCTCCCAGATCCTGATGTACCCCCGCTTATATACTTCATAGTATGGGAAACAAGCAGGAATAAACTTACCCTCCTGCTAGCTGATACCAACCCGGACATAGTGGGGAATCACTGAAATGTGGTGGGACTCAATGTATGACTGGGTGGTGAATGTTAAGGGCTATAGGCTGTACAGGAGGGACAGGATAGGAAGGAAAGGTGGGGGCGTGGCACTCTATATGAAGGAGGAGTACACAGCCTCGTCAATTAACAAAGAATCAGAGGAGGGGCACAGCGAAGTGCTTTGGGTTAGAATACAAGGCAGTCGAGGGGAAAGAGACTTAACGGTGGGAGTCTACTACAGACCTCCCAACCAAGGAGAAGAGCTTGGCCAGGGATTCTTAAGTCAGCTCACGGAGGTAATGAAGTCAAAGGATGTGGTCATCATGGGGGACCTGAGCTTTCCGGACATCTCCTGGGAAGAGCAGTCAGCCAGGTCTGACCGCTCACGTAGGTCCCTAGCCAGAATGCAGAACCTCCATCTAACCCAAGAGGTGCACAGCCCCACCAGGGGAGACGCCTTGTTGGACCTGGTGCTGGCCACAGGAGACGACCTGGTGAGGGGGCTGCGGGTGCTTGACCACCTGGGCAACAGTGATCATCGCCTGCTAAAATTCACCGTCCAGCGCAAGGTGGCAAAGGCAAGCAGCAAGGCAGCAGCCCTAGATTTCATGAGGGCGGACTTCAATGAGCTAAGGAGAATAGTCAGGGAAGCACTG
>NW_017728910.1:12517057-12527411 GCF_001723895.1 Crocodylus porosus | reverse complement strand
CATGGAGAGGGTCCAGAGGAGGCCACTCGCATGATCAGGGGACAGCAGGGCAGGCCCTATGAGGAGGGGCGATGGGACCTGAATCTGTTCAGCCTCCACAAGAGAAGGCTGAGGGGTGGGGGGGGGATCTAGTGGCCTGTTACAAACTAGTCAGAGGGGACCCGCAGGCACTGCAGAAGTCCCTGTTCCCCCAAGCACTGCCAGAAGCGACCAGGAATAATGGTCACAAGCTGGCAGAGGGTAGAGTCAGGATAGATATCAGGAGGTGCTATTTCACGGTCAGGGCGGCTAGGGTCTGGAACCTACTTCCAAGAGAAGTGGTGCTGGCTCCTACCCTGGGGGTCTTTAAGAGGAGGCTTGATGTACAACTTGCTGGGGTCGTTTGACCCCAGTACTCTTTCCTGCCATGGCAGGGGGGTCGGACTCGATGATCTGCTCAGGTCCCTTCCGACCCTAGAAACTAGGGAACTTGTAGGCTATCAGCAAGTCCCCCAGGAACCTTCTCTGCTCCAGACTGAAGAGTCCTAAGTCCCTCAGCATCTCACCAGAAGGCTGGCCCTCTTGTCCTTTGATCATATGGGTGGCTCTCATTTGGACTCTCTCAAGCTTATGCACGTCCCTTCTGAAGTGAGGGGCCCAAAACTGGACAAAGTTTTGGGAGTGCTGGCATCATAGAGAAGATGCCAGTGCTATACAGCAGTGTTTCCCAACCCTTTCAGCCCAAGGCACTTACATTAATAAACATTTTCCATGGCACACCTGTTAAGGCATACTTATCCCCACACTTATCAGCTCACTGTAGCTCACTGCCGTGGCAAAATTCTACAGCACAGCCATTCAGAGGCTCCAACTGCACATCCCCCACAACCAACACATGTGCAGTAGATGAATTTCCTTCTGCTCAGCCAATTCTCCCCCTTCCTCCCCCTCACAGCCACCACACGTGAGAGTCTTCCGTAACTATTTAGTCATCACAGCATATTAATTAGCCACAGCACACCAGTTGAAAAGCACTGCTATGGCCAGATACTGACATATGGCCAGATTCAATGCTATTGTAACCAAGCAAAGTTTATTTCAGATAATCTGCATCTATTTACACATGTTCTGAACGGGACCAATTCTGATGTACCAACATAGGCAGTAGTGTAAACTGAGGCACAGGACAACTGATACAGCAATCCCAGGTGCTACCTTTGTGTAAAAAGAGCTGTTGTCAGTCACTGCTGTGACTGTGCTGTCACTACCAACACAGAGGCAGATGGCACTGCCCCATGCTTTGTAGCTACCCAAGGCAGAAGTGCCCTGCTACACTTCTGAGTCTAGGACTGGCCTGTTTGGTTTAAAGAATAATAAATAAATTATGACTGTTGTTCATGTAAAATACTCTTGGCCATCTTAAAAAAGGTAGCTAGAGCTACTGTATACAGTTTCTAAAGAGACAAAACAAGAAAAGCTCTCTCAATTAAGAGAATCTCATCTGCAAAAGCGATCCTTCTAAGAGGGTCAATGCAATAAGAAAACATGGTTACGTGATGAAACTATTCCATCTTGCCTCAGTTTAGAATAAAACCAGCCAACTTACAGCGCAAACAGCCAGGCTCATCATCTTGCTGCATCCACCCTGGGCAACACTTATAGACAGTCTGATGCTCCATTCTGTACACCTGTTTGTAGACCGTGTAATACCCAGTCCTTTAAAATAAGAGCCAGTGTAAGAGAACAATCCCAGCTTCCTTCTGTGCAGTTTATTCAATTCATAGCAGCAATGAATACAGTTCTTAAGACATGAGCACCATTTTTATAGACATGCTTTCTTTATACAAATTGTTCTTGTAATAAAGAATATAATGTGAAAGTACCCTAATAATCTCCAATTGCCAATCGTGTGACACAATCTTCTCCTTCAAATATCCCAAGCAGTTTCCAGTAACATTTTTTTCAGTCCTCAGTCAGAGCTAGTGTATTTTTGCCCAGTGACCAATTTTTTCCTCATTTCCTTTGGAATAATCCCTTATCTGTTCTAAACATAAATGGAAAAAAGACAGCACCTCTGCTGCTGTTATTAGGGCCCAGTCCCAAAGCCAACTGAAGTCAACAAGAGGGCCTCAATTCACTGAAGTCATAGGGATAACTTAAAGAACCAGCAAGAAGAACATGAGTCAAATGTTACCAACATCTTTTGCATTACTAAAGCCATGAACTAGTGCTGCGTGTACATGTACACAGTCTTCTGTGTGACAAAAATGCAAATTCCTAAACATAAAAGAAAAAAGTTGGCTGTAAAAATCTCATGATGACTACTACAATTTAAAAAAAAAAAAGTTTGGGTGTGGGGGGGGGGGAAGAAAAGTTATTGCTATGTTTGCTCTCTGGAGTAAATACAGCATTTGTTAAAGAGAGTTATAACTTAGTTACAGATTATACATTACCTTCTCTCATGGCTCACACACCATCTCTGCCCTGTGCAGCCTTGTTTCCACACCTTGATCATACGGGTAAAAGCCTGAACACATGGCTGCTGATATCCCACCATTGCAAGCTCTTGTTCTGGACATACATTTGGCCTTGAGAGGGAGATACACACAAATAAGAAATATAATAATTGTACATAATGCTTGAGAAAGTCAAGTCTAGAGAAATGCATGCAGTTCTATACTACATTGTTATTCAAAAATGTTTGAGCAATTGTGTGACATTTCTGGGGGATCATCTCTTTCAAGTGATTACAGATTGCTGTAATGGGTAAAATCCTAGCCCACCTCTCTCTGATTTTAGTTGGGCCATGATTGTGCTTCATCTGATCAGTAAGATGAAATCATGTGTGAAAGCACTTCTGATACCAATTTTCACATGTAAGGATGGAAAAAATATTGGCCACTGAGCAGCTGTGCTGATACAACTCTTAACCATTTTACCCAAAAACAGAGTGCAGAACTACACCAGGAGGGCTAGCGTGAAATTTATTTGAAGAAGCTAATTGACTCCAAGATGAACATGGGCCGGCAGTGTGGAGAGGCAGTCAGGAAGGCCAACCACACCTTGTCATGCATCCACAGATGCATCTCGAGCAGGTCCAAGGAGGTGATCCTCCCCCTCTGTGCGGCACTGGTCAGGCCGCAGCTGGAGTACTGCATCCAGTTCTGGGCACCACACTTCAAGAGGGATGTCGACAGCATGGAGAGGGTCCAGAGGAGGGCCACTCGTATGATCAGGGGTCAGCAGGGCAGGCCCTATGAGGAGAGGCTACGGGACCTGAACTTGTTCAGCCTCCACAAGAGAAGGCTGAGGGGGATCTAGTGGCGATTTACAAACTAGTCAGAGGGGACCAGCAGGCATTGGGGGAGTCCCTGTTCCCCCGAGCACTGCCAGGAGTGACCAGGAATAACGGTCACAAGCTGGCAGAGGGTAGGTTTAGGTTAGATATCAGGAGGCGCTACTTCACGGTCAGGGCGGCTGGGGTCTGGAACCAACTTCCAAGAGAAGTGGTGCAGGCTTCTACCCCGGGGGTTTTAAGAGGAAGCTAGATGTACACCTTGCTGGGGTCGTTTGTCCAAGTACTCTTTCCTGCCATGGCAGGGGGTTGGACTAGATGATCTGCTCAGGTCCCTTCCAACCCTAGAAACTATGAAAGTGTGTCCTCTTGGCCCCAAATGGCCAAGCGGTCAGCAACCTCATCTGCCCTCCAGCTGGGTCTCCAGTGCTGGCCCTGAACAAGCTCCTCTGCCCAGGTCTTGCCACTTGTCTCACCAGCACGGACTCTGGTTTTCCCCATCTAAAAATTGCAAGTTCTCCGATAAGAAACCCAAATTCTCACATTAAAAGACCCAAAATAGTGTTCTTTTGCTATTAAAATGAAATGCCACTATATATTGCCCAACTGATCTCTCTCTATTTTATTGATACATTTACAAGTTTAAAGTAATTTGGAAACCTACCAGTGTCTCTATCATAATAAAATAAATTTTAAATATCTATACACTTTTGCATTTACTTTTGGGGTTTTTGTCATAGAAAAATTAAAGCTAACCCTACCCCCTTTGCTCACCAGGGTACGTGGCACTGAGCAGCACTGAGATGCCAGTGCCCTGCCCCTGCCCTTGCCCCTCACTCTCAACCCACAGCCTACCACAGTCCCCTCACTCCTGATCCACAGGGCCAGGTATATAGGTGAGGGGTTTGTGGGGATAGCTTGGGGGTGTGGGGGAGCTGTGTGGAGGGGGGCTGCTCAGGAGGGGTGTATCTTCTACCCCCCCACAGGGCACTACCCCCTCCCCCCCACACAGGGCCCACAGCTACCTCTGCAGTCCCCAGTGGTGTCGCATAGTCCTGGTGGCACCTGTGCCACTTGTTGTGGGTCTGGAGCAGCACATTGCAGGTCAGGACTGCGTGCCTTCAGGCAGCCCCCGGCCACTTGGGCTGTCACCCAGAGCCCAGCACTGCTCACAGGGACTATCTGTCATGCCAGGCCAGGTCCTGCCTCCATGGGCCCTGCATACCCTCAGGCTGAGCTGGTTCCATGGAGGCAGGACCTGGCCTGGCATAACATGTGGTCCCTGCGAGTGGTGCCGGGGCCCAGGTAACAGCCCAAGTGGCCCAGGGCTGCCTGAAGGCGCACAGCTCCACGCTGCACTGCACTAGGTTAGACTTGACAGTTCAAAGCAGGCCACCACACCCAGAACATCTTCCCGGAGATAGCTGCCCAGATGGCCAGGCAGGGGGCACACATGGCAGTAGTGCTGCACAGAGGCCAGCTGTGCAGCCACAGCTCACTGGCAGCTGGCCCAGAGAGGCAGATGCCTCCACTGGCTGTGCAGTCCCCATCCAGGTCTGGCAGGTGCGCAGCAGGTCACAGCCAGGCAGCAGCCCCCACTGCCAGACCCCTGCTGTGGGCAGAGGGTGCAGGGAACTCAGGGCTGCTTCAGCAGTCCAGCTGGCACAAGGGGTAGTGTCCCCGGGTAACAATTGCCTGGGCCCCAGAAGCTCCTGGGAGCAAGTAGCCCTGAGCTACTTGCCAGGGCAGCTTTTTGTACTGATGGGGACAGCACAGGTGCTGGTCCCGGGCTCTAGCTGTGCCTGGCTGCAGATCTGAGAGAAGCCAGTCAGTTATTTTGCCCCAAGTGGCATGATTTGCTTCACAACAAAGTCCATGTCCAAGTACGTGCGCCAAGGCAAAACACCCCAAATTTGCACTGTTTTATTTGACTTGCCGCAAGAACACGTGCCTGCATGTGTGGATGCACCCAGAGTGTGGACGCTAGTCCCTAGAAGAGCCTGCAATTGAAATACATGGGCCCACTGAAGTCAGCGAGAGTTTTTCCATCAACTTCCCGGACACAGAATTTCACTCATGCTATTAAACAGTTCACTCTACTTCTCATGCTCAGTACTGATTCAAAATAGAGGCCCATATGCTGCCAAGACTTATTTATTTATTTTTTTTGAGTTTAAGTGTTTGCATAAAATTGTGTGTTCAGCTGGACCAGCCCCTTCCACAAAAGTTAAGGGTTTGAATAATTCCTTTCAAAATGAGGTCTAAATACCTAATTCCAAAACTTCTAGTGACTTCAACAGTCTTTTTTTTTTTTTTTTTAATTTTTACAAGGCAGATATAACACATATAGCCACTTCTAAAAATGGCTACAGCCATGGAAGTCATTTTTGTTTAATAAAGTAACTATTACTGTCAGCTTTCCTTTTATCACTGGTATGAAATACAAAAAAGGAAATTATGCTAACCATTGCAAGTGTATGGAAAAGTTGCTTTGCTTTATAATAATGTATCTATGATAAAATACTCCCAAAGGCAAACAATAGTCTCTAGGAGATATGTTTTACAGTTAAACGCATTTCCAATATTAATTTTCATTTTGCATTACAAGAAATTTCTGAATAGGCTAAAAATCTTTCTTGCTTATAAAGTGCACTGCCAATTCTCCCTGTATTTAGTCAACTTATTTTTTCTGAAAAATTGAAGTCATAATTATAATCAGAATAACGCGAATAATGATTTTCAGTTTGGTTACAGAACTGGAAGAAAAAAAAAACAACAACCCCAAGCAGTTCTGGAGCAGTCTTTCTGTGCTGATCTCTTTAGTAACAAAAAGCATGGTAAATAAGTAGCGCTTTGTGGAACAGAAGTTTGATCTTCATTCCACCTTAAAAAATAATTTAAAAAGTACAGAGGTTTTACTAGGCGAGTTGAATTGGTCGTGTTTAAATGAGGAGAGGATTTTATTTTACATTGTCACTTCTACAAGAAGAATTAAAAAAAAAAAAAGTCAGGGAGTGATCATTCTGATTTCATTGTACAAGTGCTGTAAATTCTGAGTAATTGTATTAAGTCAGTAGCTACAGCTTGGGACGGATGCAAGATTTAAAAGGAAGCCCACTGCATTAAGGAGTAAGAGCAAGAAGTACCCCGGTTAAAGGGATTGCAGAAATAATTTCAATAGTACCTGAAGTGGCTTTAGGAACTAATAATGAAATAATTAAAATCAAGAACTAAATATCAGCCTACTGTTCTGTCAGTTGACAAACAAACACATCAATATTCTATCCTGGAAGTTTGAGTTTGATAAATGGTGTTATATCTATTATATGTATAAGCATCCACTACTTAGCACTTGTGAAGCAAAACGTAATGGGTTAAAAAGTTCTTTTATAAAAACTATTAGAGCCTCAGTTCAAGCTTCATGGCTATGTAACCCCCCCCCCCCCCACCATACATGCACATGCACACAGACATGTCCTTTGTCAATAAACATTATACACACGGAAGCACAACTATATTACAAAACAAAAAATATTCTTCTTTTACTTTAAATAATGACATAACTCATTCAGCCCAACAGCTGCTGGTAGTCAGAGTTACCATAATATATACTGGATACTGTTAATACTTTGCTTTATGATTTATAGCGCCTTTTATCTCAAGAGCTCAAAGCACTTTTCAGTTCCTCATTATGTTTCCCATCACCACATGAGGTATGGTCCCCTCCCCCCACCCTTTAAATATGCCTTTCATCTTGAATCTTGAAGCGGTTTACAGAATTTAAGCCCCTGGAAGGTAGGAAAATATTACGATCATTTTTACAGATGAGTTAAACTGAAAGGAGAGCTTGAGAGACCTGCCCAAGGCCAAGTTGCAGTTCGATGGCAGTGAAGTACAAAACCAAAAATCACTCACTCCCATTGCTTTGATCTAACCATTAGATAACATGGACTTCAGTTACTCAGCATTAGAAAAAGCAGTTTTTAGTCCCATTCTCCTACTGTAAGGGATATTCCATTTATCAGATCTTTCATGCATATTCCCTTTTATCAGATTTGCTTAAAGCTTTCCAGATACTTGTATGTTCATCTGCAGTAGACTTTCAGCAGGAGAGGCAGGCAACCAACAAGTGCTATAATTATTTATGGACCCCCACCCTGACACTCCTTACCTCCATATTATCAGGACATCAATACTAGGACTCAGATAGACTAAAGCAATGCAGTAGCATAGGGTCATACGTTTAAGTTTTACACAGAGCAGGGGGGAAATGAACCAATTAACAAGCCCACAACAACAAAAAAAACCTTATCCATGTGGTTCTTGAACTAATATTAGAGGCTAGACACTGGTAAGGGGATATAGCACAGGATCCAGGGTACAAGTGCCTCCTTTAGGAAATTGCTTTGGCATGTCTTTATTCATCCCAATCTATGGAAGACACCAAGATCCAGGTTTAAAGCAGTCGTCATCCCCACTCTTCATTACAGAAGTGAAACATGCGTGACCTATGGTCACCATCTCAAGAGCCTGCAGAGATAACACCAATGATACCTTCAGAAAATCCTCCATGTCAATTAGGAAGATCGGTACACAAATGCCAGCATCCTTACTGAAGTCAAGTGAGTTGGTTCAAGCACCAGCTTCACTGGACCAGGTATTGTGTAAGGATGCCCAACTCAACTCCCATAACAAGTGCTCTACTCCCAACTTAGTAATGGCCTGAGATATTGCAGTGGCCAGAGGAAACACTGCAAGAAGGCATACCTCAAAAACAACCAAACAGGTGCCAACATCAAGATTTGGGAGGAGCTGAATGTTGACCAATTCAAATGGTACCACAACCTCAACCAAGTGGCAGCTGTTTTGAGGTAAAACATCTTGCTCTCTAAGAAGAGACAGCATAGGAAGGAAAAGCAGAGGAATCCCAGCCTGCAGCCCACTCTCCCTTGGGACAAGACCTGCAACTTCTGTGGCTCAAGAACTGGACTCTGAAGTCACCTCAAGACCCATCAACGAGCACTGGTAGAGATCATTCTTGAATCAAGAGATGGTTGATGACGACGCTAGAGGATAGATAAAACACAAGCAAACAAACAAACAAAAACACATTCTAAAATTAAATTGCAGTAATTCCTTCCCATGTAATCCTCCACTTAGCAATGGGTTTCACCCTTTGGGGTCCTGTGCAAAGACGCAGTTTTAAATCCCTATGGTCGCTATCATCCCAAAATGACCATACTAAAAATTGCCAGCTTCAGATTTGCAAAGACTTGCAACCACTTGCCTCTTCAACCGGCAGAACAGCAAAACCACCCCTCTCTCAATAATGAACAATCTTCACCCATTATCCCCATCCTCTGTAGCTTAACTAGGGTGGGGCATATTATGGGAGGAGGAGGGATGAGCACAGCCTACGGCTGCCACAGCGACACAACTGCACTGGTGGTGCAGCAGAAGCCATAAAGAGGTCCCAGGTGTCCAGCTGTATTGTTATGCCCCTGCCTTTGCTTCACAGCAGTGAGGCAGCCAGGATGACTAATGTTACATATAAAACTGGTTTAACTTTTAAGAACTGGAGTACATTTGTTCACAAAATATTTTAAAATTACTGTCTGCCACCAAATATTTCCCTTTGTCTAAAACCTGCAAAACTACAAGTGGGTTCAAGGATCTGTTTATAAAAACAGACAGACCCATAGCTTTTATTCACAGATGCTATTTGTTAATAGGATCTTAAAATGTTAAAACGAGCATTCCTCTGTGGACTTCTACATTGTGTTTTTCCATTTGATTGATACAGCAATCCTCTTAAAACCTTTTTGCAAGGCTATTGCCCATTAGCCAAAACTAACACAAATGCTATTATTAGCGTCTCAGTCTGACTCAAGAAAACCAGAAACCTTAGTTTTAATATTTGCATTATGAAACTGCCCTTTAAACAAAAGACACCCTGCACACTTCCAACTCCTGGGTTTATGATTCTAATGAACAGACAATTACATGAACTTGGAGATTATCTTTACTTGGCTATTCAGTGTTTATTGGCAGTTTCTTTGCTGTAAATTCACAGAAGTAAAGCTAAAAATAGGGAAAGAGGAAAGAAAAAAAAAGGTACCCACCCACACACCCCTGACTACCAAAGTTCTTACTTGGTAGTTATTCCAATTAAGCTATTATTTTAAAAAGAGGGGAAAAAACCCAGAAACATCATACTAGTTTTGCCTACAGATTGATTATACATAATTAGGAATCTACTTCATTCCTGCTGCGGCAAGAGGTGGGGGGGGGGGAGGAAATCATGGGCCACTCGTAACACAATTTTCAGGGTCTTTTTGTTGAACTCCTCCCCCTCCAACTCATCCTTACTGATGAGCTGAGGGGCCTTGAAGGCCCTGTCCCCCACTGCTAATTGGTAGAGAGGGATGGGGCCACACAATGGGGATCTATCAGCCAATCAGCAGCAAGGTGACAGGACAGCCACCATCTTTGCTGCAGACTGCTGGCTCTCACTAGGGAGCCAGCATTTTATTTTTAGTAAGTTTCTCTTTTTCTTACCAATTCTGTGCCAAAAAAAGCACAGGGATCAAAATCACCATTTTCACAGGGTTTGCAGAAACTTTTCTTTTCCATGGTTTCCACAAAAAATGTGAAATCATGAATAGGGTAAATCCCCATTCATAATCCATAGGTTTCATGTCTATGGAAAAACCTACAGGGCAGCAAGCCAAAGAGATAAGCAGATTTTAGCACAAGTAGCCCCCGAGATCTCAGGTGATCTGCTAAACACACACACAGGCTTCTCTGCAAGTTTCCAAGATGTTCTTACCAACTGTGGTCTTCAGCAGACATTGCCCGCAGCTCCTCCGGCCCACAGACCACTACCCCATGCTCCTTATTCACGAGGGCACCAATGACACGGCTCGGAGCACCCCCAGCCAGGTCATGAGATGCTACAGGGAGTTGGGAGCGGGGCTTAGGGGTCTGGGAGCTCAGGTGGTGTTTTCGTCGATCCTCCCAGTCTCAGGCTATGGGCTGAGGAGAGAGAGGAGGATCCACGCAGTGAACCAAAGACTGCGG
>NW_017728910.1:12506761-12517046 GCF_001723895.1 Crocodylus porosus | reverse complement strand
TGTCCAAGCCTCCAAGGTCTGGAACAGTCTGCCATCGGAGGTGGTTCAATCACCTACATTGAACACCTTCAAGAGTAAACTGGATGCTTATCTTGCTGGGATCCTATGACCCCAGCTGACTTCCTGCCCTTTGGGCACGGGGCTGGACTCAATCTCCCGAGGTCCCTTCCAGCCCTAATGTCTATGAAATCTATGAAACTCCAATGGAGCCACAATGTTCTGCTTCCTTCCTCTGGAGCTTTACCCCAAATAGAGTTCCATAGAGAAGCTGATTAAATCTTCCCAGTGCTGGTGGTAAATAAAGAGGTGGCAACCAGCAAGAGGTAGTAGGGAAAAGAGCTCATTTATAATCTCTCAGTCCACATATGCCGTGGTTTCCCTACACTCCTATGTGGATCAGTCTGAAAATCTGGACCGCTGTTCTGAGGGCAACTTCCCTTTTCCACATACTTGTGGGGGAGAGGGTATCCTCCAAGCATAGATACCGCGAAGACTATAACCCAAGTCTTCACTCAAAAAAAACTCCCATCAACTGTTGGATTCCTGCCAAATACAATACTCTGTTCTCAGCTCTCCTGAATTTATGTGCAACTGTACCAAATCTGGCCATAAGTAAGAACTTCAGGACCCTGTCCAAGATGTGAACAAAGACAAAGACAACAGAATAATGCCAATAGTACCACTGCTGACACATTGCACAGGGCATGATTGTAAAATTGGCATTGGTGATAGAGTTCATGTAGTCCAAACCCCACTGCTTTCACAAGTCCCACCAGAGGCTGGTTGAAAATGTAGCCCACGTACTCATAAGGCACGTCCAGATTGAGACGGGGCAAGAGGCATGTGTGCACACAACACCTTTGAGATGGGGCAAGAGGCACATGCAGGAACGAAAAAGTGTTCCCTGCACTGCAAGTTTGCAGCACGGGGAGAAAATTAGACCCCTAGATATCCAGGGGTCAAACAAAAAACACAAGACACAAAAAACAAACCAGTCCGCAGAAGAGCAGACTATCTTACACTGGTCCTCAAGAGGAAATATCAGCAAAATTGTAGTACACAGACACAAACATGTTTGATTAAAGTAAGTTATAAAAACTGTCCCGTTTCAGGAGGTAGGGGAAAGATGATTCATGAGCAAGGCATGGTCCTAGACTGTGCCCAGAGCCAGCAGAGAGCCAGTCCTCAATAAGAGATGCTCTGGTTTCGGCCAGAGCATCTCATTGGTGCTCCTGCTGCCCCCAGCCCTGTTCAAGGAAAGCAGGGGAATGGGGGGGGAGGGGTCATGGTCATGGTGGGTGTGACGGGTGGCAGGCAGATGTGGGGGGGTTTAGGGAGTGGTGGGGGAGGTGTCCCCAGGGATGTAGGGGTTGAGGGCCTGGCCCAGACAGGTGCGGCTCGCTGGTCTGGCTTGGCACCGGAGCAGGGTGCATGGCTCCAGGAGGCATGCACAGGAGCCGCACCTCCCAGAGCTGTGTGACCCACTCTGGTGCAAAGCCAGACTAGAGAGCCACATGCAGCTGGGCCAGGTCCTACCGCACACCACCGCCCCAGAGGCACAGCAGAGCAGAGGTGGGATCTGGCATGGCACGCGGGGACCGCGTACTGGGCCCAGCCAAGTCCTGCCAGCCCTGGGGCTGCTCGTGCTGTCCAGCCAAGCCAATCCTGCAGCATGCAGCAGGAAGCTGGGACCCTGGTGGGCGGGGAGCTTTCCATGTGATGGGGGCAGGCTGCACACTGTGGGGGCCGAGGAACCCACCGCTCCTGAGCGGCTCCCCCACACCCACAGTCCCCACAATGATTGCCCCACACCTACCCTCATCTCTCCACACACACCCGCACACCTTCCCCCACCCCCTTCCTGCAAACACCACATCCCCCACACCACACACCTATCACGTGCAAAGAAAACTAAAAGCACACATCAACCCGTATAGGTATTTAAAATGTATTTTATCATGATGAAAGAGACACTGGTAGGCTTCCAAATTGCTTTAACATTGTAAATATACCAGTAAAGCATTGCCCAACTGATCACTGTCTCTGGATAGATGTGCATGTGTGTGTGCGCGCGTCCATCCATCCGTCCGTCCATCCCCAGATACCAATTTGCTGGGCCCTCAGAAGCTCCTGAGAGCGAGTAGCCCTGAGCTGCAGGGCGTGTCCACACATGCAAGCACATGTGTTTGCAGCAGCTCAAAAAGAAGTGGTGCAAACTTAAGCTGGGGCTTTTTGCTTCAGCGCACATGCTCAAACATGTACTTTGTTGCCACCCTGGCAAGTAGCTCAGGGCTACTTGCTCCCAGGAGATCCTGGGGCCCAGGCAATTGGTACCTGGGGACACTACCCCTTGGTGCCAGCTGGACTGCTAAAGCAGCTCTGAGAGTTCCCTGCACCCTCTACCCTCTGCAGGGGTCTGGCTGTGACCTGCTGCACACCTGCCAGACCTGGATGGGGACTGCATAGCCAGTAGAGGCATGACAGACTTACTCCCTGAGCAGAATGGAATGGAAAGGAAAGTTTCACCATCCCAAACTCTACATAATCCTTCTGTGGGGCTGATGGTCTGTCCTGCCCTCTCTGTAGCCTAACACCAAGGCACACTCCTTTTAATTACTATTAGACAAAATACTGAAAGAATTATTTTACCGTAAGTTTTCCAGATAAAATCTGGAAGCAAGGAGGAAGGCAGATTTACCAGTGGCCAGACAACAAACACATATGCCAAGAGATCCATAACTGTATCTATTAAGAATGTACACTTTAGATCAAAGTATGAACTAGAGAATGATTTGGCTGCCTAATTTTGGTTCTTCTTGTGGGGAAGAAAAGAAATACACCAGCTTCTAAATAATTCAACAAGAGATCTGTTAGCTGCCCTATCAAGAGGAGGTGTTACAGTTTATTTAATCTCAGCTGAGGAATTTACACCCCAAGCATTACTGATCTCAGTGAAAGTCAATAAACTAACCCTATCAAATTAATACATATAACACTGATGAACGAGTTTAAATCTGGAAAAGTACTTTTCTGCAAAAGAATAATAAATAATCTCTCCCATTACACATACACAATAAGTGTTCTGCATGACTTCAAAAAAAATAGTTATCTGGATGAACTTCCAAATCCATCATAGAAGTATAAACACAAGATTTTGATAAAAAAATTAAATTATTTTTTATGGAGGCTTTAGACAAATTAGTAGCATTGGTTAAATGTGAATTAATTCTACTGAAATCAATGGTGTTACTCTAGATTTACATGATACTAATTTACAAAATTTAATCCCGTGTTGTTGTAATAGCTTTGGTTAGAAACTTAAAAGAAACCTTTAAATCCCCCCTGCCTCTAACTGTACAAATTAGAAAACCTTGGCCCAATGCTCTCTTTCACAAGAATACACTGAAAAGTTTTTTTTGACTATCTTATGCTGGGCCTCAAGAGGAAATATCAGCAAAAAACTACTACACAGACGCAAACATGTTCAATTAAAGTAGGTTATAAAAACTCCCATTTCAAGAGGTAGGGGAAAGATGATAAGTTCCATGTAAATTGTTAATTAGAAATATTAAATAAGGCACATTAAGGAACTCCTACGTAATCTCTCTCCAAAATAAGTATGTTAGATTTTCTTTTCCTGTTTCTTTAAGACTTAAAGTGACTTTTTCCTTTCCTTTTGTTTGGTTTTCTTTTAAAGAAAGAGCAAAAGACAGCCCTAAAGTGTTGCCCTTTCCATTCTATTCTGATCCATTTTCACCATACCTCCTTATTACACCTCCTCACCTCCAACATAAGCTTAGGAGTCAGATGGTGTACGCTCTCTTGTCACTAATCATTTTTTGGTGTCTCTACTGAGCCAAAAAGGCTACTGTGGTTGCTACCTGTGGTATGGGCATGGCCCACTAGAAAGTGTACTGGAACAACCATACATTTCGAGTAAATTTCATTTTTCACAACCATTTTCTGCAAAGGCATCAAAGTCCACCACAGAAAATTCTCCTGATCCCATAGGTTTCTAATGCTCTCTCTCTCTCCGACTTCCCCGCACCCTTTCTTTGACCCCCTCCCTGGTCACGAGGAACATCTCCAGAGTGCTATTTCCAGCCTCTGTGCGTTACAACAAGATTCAGGGCAATCAATACCAGATGATAACTTGTACACTGGGGCATTAAACCAACAATACATTGTTAGTCCCTACAGCCACAGAAGTGTAACACTGGTTGCTCAGCTTCTGCTTAACCAAGTGCTCTGTGATATATTCTTCCATTTTTAGTTAGCGATAAGTGTAGGGGGGGGTAACACGCACAGATCTAGAATTTGTCCTGAGACTTATTTCTAATGTTTAGAAAAATATAAATCTGGCTCCGAGGCCGCAAGGTGCCAGGTGCCCTCATCCCCCAGTGACTTCTGATGGCATAATCTCTTCTGAAATCAAACTTCCCTGAAGTGCCACGTCAGTTTCTGTTCTCGGTCTTCTTCAGAAATCAGCCCGTGTTGAGTGCAGTAATAAACCCCAATGGGGGTTGCAGGGAGAGTATCATCACTTAAAGCACAAGGAGCCAAACAGCATGCCAACATCTTTCCCTTTGCGTATTCGGGGAAACCTGCATCTGGTATGCACCGCATCTAAAGCGACTGATTTATCTGGAGAATTACTTTTTTTGGTTTATAGAATTCCACCTCCCATTTACTAACTATGAAAATTCACTATTAGCCACTTAAACCATATGCCAAGAGTAAGTTGCACTAGAACAATTTAGTTCATCGTTCTTGTACTTTGCCTTTCCTTTTTTTGGTTTCTTTTGTATTGCTGACCAAGAACAATGAATAACCAGACTAATCCCACAGCTGGACTTCATGAACACAGGTCACTTATAAAGTTACAATGTAGATGCTATGCAAACATCTGGCTCAGTCGAGTCCTTGCTCAGGAGTGGAACTCCCAGGGGTTACCACCATATTAACAAAAACACCACCATGCAGGTTATTTTTCGATGAATTAGAAGACAGCCCTTTTCCAAGATCCATAACATCTAGGCTGGATAGTACATGAAAAAGACCGGGTATGAGAGAGGGCTACAATGAATAAATTGGTTTTCAGATTGTTTATATACATGAATATTTTTGTTAAACTAAAACAGAATGTAGCCCAGAGGTGAAGAGAGTGAGAAGTTAGTTTAAGTTAGAAAGACTAAAGGGAAAAGTTTACACAAGGAGCTAGTGGGTATAAATACCTAATAACAAAGAAAGATCAACTGCTGCTCACTTCCGGATATAACAACATTATAATAAAGCCATTCTCCACTACCTCAATTCTCTGTCACCCTATCACAGCACAACAGAAAGCCATATAAAGAAGGTGACTCAAAAGCACCTGCACACACACCTTTACTACTTAGCAAAAAGGCAATTCTTAAAATACACATACCACAATTCCTATCTGCAAGTAAAGCAGAAGATTATCATAATTTTTAAAAGGTCCAGAGATACAAGAAAGAAGACATGCTAGTGTTAACATTTGCACTGAATTCAACACTTGTAGACACAAAAACAGGTTAGCTTGTTCCACTTTTTTTATTGTATATTAGCCAGCTGCCCATCAAGAATGACAGTGGGGTGGGGGGTAGAAGCAGACTCACTCCTTTCATCCCCCAGTCACTGGTGCATCGGGCCAGGCCCGCTGTCCATCTGCCCTCCTGACCCCCAGAGTTGCCCCCACCCTCCACGTTACCTGCAGGGAGTGGGGAGGGCAGGTGGAGAGGCCAGCCCAATCAGAGCATGAGTAAAGCGTGACAGACAGACAGACTTAGGCTTTTATAATATTAGAATTATAAACAGTGCTGCCACTACAATTAAGGCCGAGACGTATCTAGCTTAGCAACTGTTATCAATACCCGTCCATCTCCATTCCCGTGGGTGTCAGGTTCCCACAAGTCATATTTAAATAAGTTAGGTTAAAGCATACTTCTGATAACCTACCATTATCTGCAAATAGCTGTACAGGTCTAAAAGCAAAAGCCCTCATATACCAACAGGGCCAGAAACATGGGTGAACCAAATATTTCCCCCCTTTTAAAAGCCCTTGCCATGATCCATTTGATGTCAATGCTGGAACCCTCGTTGACTTTATGCATGATCAGACCATTACTGGAAAGCAAAATGCTGCTATTAGTTATACTTCTAAATCTGAAAAAATAAAATGGTGGTCATTAGCACACACATGTGAATTTAATGTTAGGTGGTATGGGTCAGTGATGCACCTTGTGTGGCAAACTGATATGCTACACAAAAACTTTGTAGGACTCTACATTGTTTAAGTGCCCTGTGGATTCCCTGTCATCTTACAAAGCCATTACTATACATAGCTTTTATACAAAAGAGATGAAGATATTCAAAGTCATGTCTCCTGAAAAAAAATACAATTTATCAAAGCAGAGAGAGATTCAAACAAAAATGTATGTACAGCCTACAATGCATTTAACCAAACAGTGCCACAAAAACTGGCAATGATAAACAGAGGCAGAGACAGCATAATGCTGAGTTCCCTGCAATGGTCTTCTTACCCCGTAACACCAGTTTTATTATGATGTTATATTGACTTTATAAGGGAAGTTAAGGAATGCTTCACCCTAAAGAAATCAGCTGCAAATAAGTTATGAAATGAGGTTTTTCCGCCCCCCCCATAGCAACTGTTGCTATCCAAGCTCACTTCCAGCCTTTGCACATGTGTGCATGTGCATATTTTTATATACACATTTATGCTGAGTTTGGGTAAGTCTGGGGTTCTTTTAGTCCTAAAGCTGTGTATGAAATGGAATACACTGTAACTCACAACAGGTGAGAAAGAACCTTACTTTTCACGTAAAAAAGTAGTTTGATAGGTACATTTTTTTGTTGTTTCCTTTAAAAAAAAAAATGTACCTATTACTTTCTTGTTTAAGTACTGCGAGTTACAATGTATTCCATTTAAATACACAGCTTTGGGACTGAAAGACCCCCTCAAAAGCTATGCACTTACCCAAACTCAGTATAAACAATGTTCATCAACTAGTAACAGCCTGCACAAGGCTTTTCATGACTTATAGCTGCTTTCTTTGTTTCCGAGTGCCTTATGCTTCTATTAGCTGGCTCTACTGCAGTCACTTCAGGGCTTCTGTAAAAGCTTTACATTGAAAGCTTTTATCAATTGCACTGTTAAACAGAGTACAACTAGATTACAAAGAGGTCCTTGACACTTAAGATTACATTTGTTACAGTATAAGGTAAAAGACTGGCAAAAAGTTGGGACAGGCAGTTTTTTATGCTACTGGTGACCAACCTTTTTGGCTGGTGTGCCATGAATTAAGCTCCAATCCTTGCTTCTCAGAAGTATACCTGATAACGTTTATACCCATAGGTGCTGGAATGGAGGTGGGGGAGTTCAAGCCCTAGGTTATGTGAAATAGAGCAAGGGCAGGACACTGGCACAAGGGGTATCACTGCCAAGAGCCAAGGCCCTTCCCTGGCCATAAAACCTCTGCAGTTTTATACTGAAAGCAAGAATCTAAAAGCCCTGAATTCACTGGCAGCTGCAGGGTCAGGAAAGGGTTAACACTGCTTCTAACAGTAGCTCCCGAGAGGACCTCTCCAGCAGCATCCCACTGGCGCCCTCCTGACTCCATTCCCGTGCCTCCTTTTATTAAGTGCCTGGTGCTTGCAAGACAAGGTTCTTTGGGTAAATCCAAAATCTTTTATTAGACCAGCTCAAATAGCTGGAAAAATTCTTCTTAGCAAGCTTTCGGACACAAACATCCTCTCTCAGGCTGAGGAAGCATCTGCCTGGTGCTTGCAAGCCACACACAGCAGCTGCCTGTGCCGCTTGCCTGTGCCTTCCAGGCCTCTTTTGCCATAATTCTATGCATGTGTCAGGTCGGCCATCCCAGTGTTACGCAGTTATATACATTGGAATAAGTTTGCTTATAGAGGCAAGTATACTGCATATATCTTCTAAATACAGACTATTATGGAAGGAGTGTATAACTGGACACTGATTTGATACTTATTTCTCTTTTCGTATGGGATCAGAGATGCATCATAAAGCATTGAAAGAAATACAGTGATATTTAAAGAAATATGTAGTGCTCCAAATCGTTAGCATCTGCTATGGGCATGCTTCACTTACAGCAAAAACAGAACAAGAAACAAGCAAACAGACAGACAAACCTACCACCACCACAGAGGAAAAAAAACCAGCAAATCAAGAACTGCATCGTTTGTTAAAAATGAGGGCTAATTTTTAAATCCCACAAGTTTAACTCCAGAGTAACTAATGACCGGATTCAGAGAAGTGGAACATCTACAGGGAGCATCTCACCCTAACTACAGGATAGCTAGCTACATATAGGCAGTGGACAATTTCTAAATGCTTTCCTGTTTATCATTTCAAATCAGCTCTCCACACCCACTACGTGTGTTAATAGGTTTTTTGAAAAAGTCCATGGCAAGTCTGAAGCTTCAGAAAGGAGGTAATTTTTTTGTATTCAAAGAATGATCTTCTATTGGTAAAAAATACTGATGTTCTATATAGTCCATTAAATCCTGGACAGCCAACAAGTTTTGCCAAAATTTCAGCAATAAGAGAGGCCATGCTGAGAGGTTTGTATGCTCTCAGAAAGAGGCATTTCCCTTTCCCTACTTCCAATAAAAGTTCTTCAGCTTTTAGTAGAAATACCTTGCCTTCTCAGTCATAACCAAGGCATTTTGTGCCTACCACTGTGATAAACAAATGAAGCTGGATATAAACAATGTATGCATAGAAGTGGAGAGAGAGAAAGAGGAATTATTACTGTTATTAAAACCAGAAAAAATGCACATAAATGATGTAATTGTACTGAACAGTACCACAGCAATTGTTTGCTGTAAGTCTCCTTGTGCAGTACTGCAAAGTCAATGAGTTCTATTGCTCTGAGTACATTAGTGCTGAAGTATTCAAAGGATGCTGGAACAATTTGGGCCCCAAACCCCATTGAAATTCAATGGAAGTTGCTCCCTTAAATGTCTTTGAAAAAAAACCACCATTAAATCTTTAACTGTATTTATATATAATCATGATTACAGCTAGTAAATGCCAAGCCCTGGTGTATGTGTGTTGTTATGCAATTCACATGCTACTATGCAATAGGTATTTATAAAAAAAAATAAATTGGACTTACTCAGCAAGAGGGAACAAGCAGATTCATCCTTGGGGAGGGCACAACAAAAACCAAAAACAACAGGTCTAAACTATCACGTTTTATACCCATAGCTTTCCCCAGTTTTACGATTTTTCAGAGCTTAGGACAGAAGTCTTGAGCTCATTTTTCTCCCAGAGTGTAGGAAAGTGTGCAATAAATCAGAAACGGAGAACTACAGTATGATGACACTCATTCACTATCTTTAGACCTTCTGCCAATGCAAATAGCAAAGGGAAAATAGCCCTTTGCCAGCTGTTGTAAGACTACATTCAAAGTTATTTTTCTTGTAGGAGCTACAGCAAGGCACAAATTCTAACCACAACTTCTTGTAAGGCGTGAGCTACTTCACCAAGGATTCAGTATCAGTGCGGTTATCTGCATGAGCTCTATCTGGTGGCGACACAGAGTACCACAGCCTGGAATGGTTTGAAGCTAAGTTCTTGTCTGTTCAGCCTTGCTTGTATACAAAAGTGAAGATGACAAACTTTGCAATCAGATCTGAGAAGTCTATTTTTATTTTACCAGCTGTATAGAAGAGAGAAATAATAATAAAAAATTCAGAGTGCCTTCTTGTCCAGAGGGTTGTTGGGGTGCCCCCCACAACTATTTAGTTGGTCTAATAAAAGATATCACATTTACGCAATCTGTTTTAAAGGGTCACATAGTACACACCAACACAATAGACAAATAAGCCCGAGATGGATATAGGAAATTCCTCATGTCTTCTATCCAGCTGAAACCACAAAGGAAGTTTTGGCAGGCAGAATTTAACCACCCAAATAAGATTTTGAACATAGCAACAGGTACATTGTAACTGGAGTCTAATTCTTTGTTTCCTTGTACCCTTTTGTAGGCATCTGCACACCTGTAAATAGAGCATAAAAATAGTACTAAAAGAGAATAACAAATTTTCCATCCCTTTCCCTCCTAAGTATGAGTAGGAATAGGCTGTTATACGGCACATGTGTACACTGCATGGTATACTCTCTCTCTCTCTATATCTATATCTATATCTATATCTATATCTATATCTATATCTATATCTATATCTATATCTAGAGATATCTATCTAT
>NW_017728910.1:12501686-12506661 GCF_001723895.1 Crocodylus porosus | reverse complement strand
CCCAGAGAATCAGGTCACTAAGAGAGCCATATATAGGATTTTTTTTACTTGATAACTGCAGGTTCCGAGTATTTGAGATCATTTAGAAAGATGAATAGGTCTCCTCTCCATCTCATTCTAGCCCGTATCTAAAACGGCCATAAACATAGACCTTTCAAGTGCCTGCAAATAGCATTATCCAAGATGAAATCGTCTAAACATAAAACACATTGAAGCCAATTCCTCACGAATATAAAACACCCCCTATTTTTCCCCAATATAAGAATGGTTATTACAATCACATAATATGAATCCCAAGATCCATCTGTACTGTAACACACCTTTTATAAGCAATTCCCATATTACTGAGCTCTCAAAGATTTCATTCTGACATATTTAAAGAAGTATTATATGCTTTTTCTCAGCCTGAAACTCTAGGGACAGGCATCACACAAACTGGTTTGAGTCAGAACCTGTAACAGAACAGCTGTTCAGTGCACATAAACTGGTTTGAAAATGGCTGAAACACGTTTGAGATAAATCTGGTTGACTGTAGTGTCAGACTTAACTGATTTGGGTCAAACTGGTTTATGCAATATCTGTCCCAAACCCGTTGCTGATTTAAGATAAACGAGACTCCCCCTGTATGCTCTCTGGGCTGGGTGGGGCAGAGCTGGCCCCTCCCCTGTTGTCTTGCTGCATTTCTGGCAGAGACTTGCAGGCACAGCGTCTGCCTTGTTTCCTCCTGCTTTCCCCCTCCCCGCTAAGCAGGGATCCCTCATCCACTCTGCCTTACACAGACACCTCTGCATTCGCTAGCTGACCACGTGCTGGCTACAGTCCGTGCCGTGGCAGACAGGTGTCGGCTTAGGGCTTTTTGGAGGGTAATATCCCTCCATTTCTTCTTTATTTAAGAAGAATTTGAACTAATGAGAGTTTTTCTGATGGGGTGACAAATGCTAATAACAGAGCTGATAAATGCTCTGTTATCAAGGAGGGGGGGACCCCTCCCAAATCGTGCAGGGGCCTAGCCACACCTCCCTCGCTCAACCCTGTGGAAGGGAAGGGAGGGCTGCTCTAGCTCCCCCTGGCTTCTGGCCTGAGCCACTGCAGGCATGTGCCTACATTTCTGTGATGTCTGTGCAGTTACAAAGTGATTCAGCCTAGCCAGGTTGAATCAGTTCAGGCTTTTTGAATGTCAGTCTCTAGACGAAATGTTTTAATGACAGTTGTTCACTTTATATATATTTCATAGTCTGCTTATGCCAAAACTGCTTATTGAAATCTGAGCTTCAAGTACTGGGCAGATGGGGTTAAGTACCTATATTGAAAGTGCCTTTAAACATCCATGACAGAGCGGGACCTAGGGGTGCCGTGAACTCCCCTAGCGCCCCCTACCATGTCAAGTCGGTGTCAATGAACCCTCGTTCTCACCTGCCATGTCTTTGACAATAAAGGTATTAAGGGAGGCTGCCTTTTGTCCTCCTTGGCACGGTACCCCTGGCATACTCCCGCCAGTACCCCCTCTACAGATGATCCTGGGCACTCCCGCCCCAGGGCTATGCATGGCTCCTACCACCCCTTATACCACGCCCCAAGCCTTTCAGATGTACTGGACGTTGTTGAATCAATTATTGTTGTCCCCGCCCTCAAGGACACCCTCCGACCTTGTCTTCTACTTGTAGCCCCACCGGGGCCCTTCTCCCAGTGCTCCCGCCCTCCCTGGGGCTTAACACAAGCACCCTCTGGGCTTCTTGCCGGTGCCTACACTGGTGCTCCTCACAACTGGGGCTCAGGCAGCCATAGCCGTGCCTGGCCCCCAGACCCACTTCTCGGGTCTATGATCCCTATCTGGCTCAGGTGGCCTCGGCCTTACCTGGCCCTCAATCCAGACTGCTGTGCCCTCTCTGGCACCAGGAACCCCCATGCTACTGGGGAGCTCCTATGAGGCCTCCTCCAACCCCTTACAGCCTCACCCAGTCCTCCGGTGTAATAACAAACAAAACCAGAAGCCAATTGGCCCCAACTCAAAACCCAGCCTCCTGGCTAAAACGCAAACTCTAGCCCTCTGGCTAAACATCACTGAAATCCCTACCAGGGGTATCTCCTCCCATTCTCCGTGAACTGAAGCTGTTCAGGCCATCTAGCTTGTTTAGGCTGCAATGCTCCAGCAGAGCTCCTTCACCCTTTGATGTTAGCGGGGAAGTGCCTGCTTGGCCTCAGCCTAGGCTGTTTATATAGGCCAGGCCCTGCCCCCTTCCAGTCAGCTGACCGACTGTGGTTGCCCCAGAAACCGGCACCTGTGCCCTTCCTAGGAGCAGGCACCTCAGTGCCCTGCGACACTCTTTCCCCCTTAAGTTCATAGCTCACTAGGAGCAGGGCGCAGAAGTGCCCTGCGACAATCCCGAACAAAGGTATTCTTTGTCACCAACAGAATATTGTACAACAACAGTTATGCATCACTGCAAGTCACTGATTTGGTTATGTGGCACTCTTCAGGGAGCACAACAAATTCACACTGGATTCCCAAAAGTGAGATAACTAAATCAGATTTCCCAATGCAGTAAGACATATAAATTACCTGGGTAAACAGACAGGAGAGAGCCTGTTCCATGCCTGAACAGTCTCAAGAGTGTAAATTATTCTAAGAGGGATCTTACTCCTGAACCACTTGCAGCCTTGGGGTTGCTAAGCCTGTATACTTCTGAATAAGGTGTGGATTAACCCATTCATAATTTCTGAGCTGCAGCATAATACAGGAAAACAAGCAGTTTAGTTTAAAACCTGCGTCACACCCACCAGCAGACCTTTTAAGATGTCATTCCAAGAGTGGAAAACTACAGTGTAGAATTGGCTTTAGTTTTAAAAGAAGAATAGAAACTGGCCTTTCTTCTTGTTTAGTAACTGTAATACGTTTATATAATTCTATTCGATATTTAAGCATTTATTACTGGGGAAGGCAGAGAGGGGAAGAGGCTCTCAAGAAATGATGGAAGTACTTATTAAATGAAAACTAACGATAGGTTCTGCATGAAGATGCAACACTCAATGCAACTACTGCGACAGTTCTGAGTCCCTGCAGTCTGCTCTGCCTTGTAGCTAAGCGTGCACGAACATTTATACTTTAAGAAGTTTCTGCAAAATAATTTCCCTAGTACAGTAACTTCATCCCACTTTTAAGAACTCATATCAAACCTTCTCCCCTTAGGTCTTATTCATGCAGGCCCCTTTACTATTCTCAGTGTGGCATTCCTGTTCCAATCTTCGCTGTGGTATAGCTACACACCACAGCATCACTTCAAACATAGCCCACTTTTCAGCTGCAAAGCTCATCGTCACAAGGTCCACAGCTTTAACAGGAAATGTAGGTAGCTTCTCATAAAAATGAACTAAGCAACAAGGATTTAGAAGAAAACAGTACACCTGTGAAAAAGCACTGAAAGGTCTAATATGAACCCATGAGGGACTAATTGTCTGGAAACAACTGTTGAAAATAGGCAAACACCCTGAAATCTGTTTTACATCAAAAACTTCTCCTTGGGGGCTTGGAATCAAAAGCCCCATGTCAACACAGAATCACTGCTTTTCTAGCAAGAAGTAAGTTTCTGAGTTACCAGATATGAAGTGCACACTGTACCTTCTCAGACAGATGAGATTTCAACCAGAAATAAAGAACTGAAAAGAAAGCAACCAGCATAACACACTTACCGAGGCATTTTAGCCCCTTATCCCACTGATAACTTCCTATGTTAAAAGTCCCTCGTACGTGACATTTCACAAAAGAGAACGACTATGGGGACAAAAGAGCCAAATTATTTGCTCCCTCCCGCAGTTTCCCAGTCAAATCCTGTAGCTCCCCCAGGCCAAAAATCAACACAATCCCTCTCTGAAAGAGTAAAAATTTTGTTGTGGGGCACCTAAAATGAAACCAAGGAAACTGTACAGGACAACTGCGGAGGAAGGGAAACCTTTCCTTTTGACTTGCTCCGCTTTAAAATACCATTCAGAGTTGTAGTAGCAGCTCACTCTCCATCAGAAAGATACCACCTGAAAGAAACACCCAAGGCTTTGCTTACAGGTGTTTTGTCCATTCAAGACCACTCTCTGCTAACACTCCTTGTCCTTATGGCTTGAATACAGCATGAAATCATCACTGCACTGCTATCCTTTCAAACGGCATCTTTCCTCTAGCCTTTCCATAGAGACCTTCTTAAAAAGAAAAACTGAATAAGCAAACAAAGTTTTTGTTACATGACAGTCATTCCTAAATAACATTCACCAATCCATATCTTAACCTGCAGAACTGTAAACTCATAATTAATGTAAAACTACTTCAATCAAACATGAAGTTAAGTAGCAGTTAGTCAAGGGCATGTCCCTATATCCAAGTCATTATTTTAAACTAAAGAAGTCACAAGGAAGATTTTTCCTTAAAATAAAAAATAGTTCGCCAAGCTGTACTCCTAGAGGACTGCATGGGAAACCCACAGACCAGTAGCAAGAGGCAGCTGTCCACCTGGAGATGTAGAGCGTGCAACACAGGTGGTGGGCAGTGTGATGAGAAACAGGCTATAGAAAGGTAGAACAAACTGGAAAACAGAGCTGTAAATTTAAAAAGAGAGAGAGAGAGAGCGCAAGAGCAAAGCGGGAGGCGCGTTCGTGTCATTATGGTCCAACACTAATATTTGGGGAAAGTGTCAGACTGTTTACACAAGGGCCCCTCCATTTCCCTGCAGCATTAAGGCTACAAAAAGCCAAGAAACCTTTCCACGAATTGGTGCTAACCCAGCCAGGATTTCCAACCCGGTTTCTAGCCGTGAGCCCAGGGGTCCGCCCTCGGGGCCGGCGCCCCGCGCCTAGACGTACAAGTGCCGCTCCAGGTGCTTTCCCACGCGCGTCCCCCCCGCGGCGCGGCGCGGCGCGGCACCCTCGCTGCAAAGCCTCCCACTCCCCTGAGTGCCCGGGGCAAGCAGGAGTGCCGCCGGCGGCCCCGCGT
>NW_017728910.1:12490946-12501290 GCF_001723895.1 Crocodylus porosus | reverse complement strand
CTGGGGGGCGCCTGCCGCGGGGTAGCTGCTCCGGCTCTGTGCCAGCCCTGCCCTTGCTCCGAGAAAAAGGCCGCTGCTGGACGTGGGACGGGATCCGTGCCTCGTGCGGGATCGTGCCGCAGATCTCGTCCCACCTTGCAGCTCCCAGCCACACGGGCACCAAGGAACCAGCCACAAAGCAGTTCTGCCATTCCTGGACTAAACCAGGTCACCAGGTCAGCCAGGATGCACTGGTTCATCAGGGCTGCTGTGTCACATGTAGCAGGGGCCTGAGATCCTGGCCTCCCGTGTCATTCCTGGACCCTCGTGGCAAGCAGATTGCTGTCTTGCTACCTTAGGAAATAAAAACCATGTAGAAATCGGGTTAACAGCTCCGGTGACCTCAGGAAGTGGTCTGCTTTGCAATTGCAATTCTCTTTGGACAAACCAGACAGGCATGAGTGTGGTTCTGCGCTAGTAGCAGGGGGAGGATGCCCAGGTTCCTGCACAAGGAGGTCCTAGTCCACGATTCCTGCACGGCTGCAGGGTCAACCTGCCCACTGCCACCAAGCTTCGCCCTCTCAGCCCCACTGCCCCATCGTTTCCAGTCCCCACTCTCTTTCCATGGGAGGTGGGGGGAGGCATGCCAGGTGGCTTGCTTGTTCTGTTTTCTCTCCCTTTCTGTGCATCTTCTTTTTTCCTCCTTTGCTGGTTTTTTCCCCACCTCATCCTTCTTCTACATCCTCTCTGCCTCACCTCTCAGGGCCTTTACTCTGGGTGATGTCTCCTAAAGCTTCACTGGTAGAGACTTCTTTGCCCTATTCAGGGCGCACAGTGCTGGAAAGAGTGAGGATTCGTTCTTTCAGCAACATATACATAATTGGTAGCCTCACGATAGTTTCTAGCTATAAGGGAGACACACTATCCAATCCATCACTACTCGCTGTCTCTTCAAGGAAGACCAGTTTCTATTTCCAGATCAGTTCTGCTGCCACGAACCCCACAGAAAAGGCTGCCTCCTCACCACTTCTCTTTCATCCTCACTTTTCCACGTTCTGTGTACGGTACAGATATGAAATCCAGTGCCACTGCATCACTACTGCTGCAAGAATGAACAAGTGAAAGGCTGTAAGCTGGAACAGTGTTATTCACCTCATATTACTGAGAAATGGATGGAGCACATGACTACAGACCAAGGCGGAGGGCAGTCAAGTAGGAGGGGAGAGACCAGGATTCTAGTTTCTGGTCCCAAGATTTATTTATTTATTTTTTTTTTGCATTAAACACATTGGAGAAAAGTGAGGAAAGAGACTTTGAGGCCTTGATTCTGTTCAAAAGCAGGGATGGAATCAAGGTCTCACTCCACCTCTTCGACTCCACTTAACATCACTATCTCTTCCTCCAACAGCCAAGTTTTAAAAGTGGAAAACTTCCATCCCAAAGGGAAGACTTAAGTGCTTAAATCCAGGAAAGGGTTTCAGGCTGCTAGTCCCCATCTCCCATCAGCACATAACTCAGTGCTGCAGAGGAGGTCTAAATTCAGGAGAGAGCTAATATTTCAGACACACTTCCCTTTGATGTGCCCTATTAGCTTGCTAAGGCAGTTCTCCACTCAGTGTGTTGGCTATTGTCTACCCCATTCCTACGCACGTAATTACCCGTATGTAATGTATAGGAATTTTGGTACCTAACTCAAGGCTGAGGACTCTACCCCTGGGTTAAATATTCAAGTCCTTTGGTGAATGTAGCCCCAGGTGACTGGTTCCTTAGGAAGTTTGTGAAGCAGAGAACTGAAAATAGCTTTCTCAACTCCCAGCTGAAATCTCAGCTACCCACCACTTCCGTCCCTTTCCAAGCTTCTTTTTCCTTTCACCGCTGTGAGAGAGGCTATTCTCTCTCTCTCTCTCCCTTTGCAGGTGTCAAAAAGAAGGAAGCTCTAATATGAATTCAGACCAATGTTCATAAGGAAACATAGATGGAAATGGTGAATATCTAGTGGAAGGAGAAGTATATATTAGGAAAGATATGATTGAACCTAGGACAGAAGGACCAGAGAAAGGGAACTAGACACTAATGACTCTGAGCCAACCCTTGCTGAAAACAAGTGTATTTCTTCTAGCTGGAATGGATTTGGTTTGGGCCCAAGCTGCACCATATTAGCCCCAATGGAGGCCTGTGGTGCACTCAGCTGCACGTGTACATTTTTAGCTGCTAACATTATGAAGTTATTTGCAAGTAAATATCAATTTCATAAAGTTATGAACCAATCTCCTTTGATTTCATTCCTGAGACTCATGCAGGAGTTTTCATTTTATGCGTTTGGTTCAATGTATGGTTTCTATTTGCCAATCTCATAGCTGAAATATGTAAACACTTAAGAATCATAACAAGAAAATTATTTTTATATTGGTCCTTGCTTTGAAGCTGGAAGTGACACAATCCCCCTTGGATTCTATCAGTGAAGTTGCAATGATTTATTTTTGGTTGTAAGGAAAATATATAGCACATGTAAGAATCCAGTGCAAATGAACTGTACCCTGAAGTTTATGAGGAGCTGCTAGTTTCTTTGCATCTGGAGCAGTTTTAACTCTGCAGGACCCCGCATTCAGCTAATCTCATTACCCTTACAGTGCACACACTTCTCTAAGAATTTCAGTTCTTAAATCTCAGAAAAAATCTTCCTTCATAAAATACTGTACCTTCCTTGTGTCAAGGCTGAATGTTAGTCGTAGCCTGAGGTGTCATCCTAACCTGGATCTAGTGAAGTAGCAGGTAACACTCACAGCAAGATGGTAGAGAAGCTTCTCGCCCAGCTAATTCTTCAGTAAAGACACATTAGACATTCATAAAGTGTTGTATTTTAAGGCCTCATTGAAAGCCCATTAAATATTCTTTTAGAACCAATAATTTTAAACCTCATTATAGATTAAAGAGAAACAGATATAGGTACTCTTTATAAAATATAAATTTATTAACATATTGGCAATGGCATGCAAACAGGAAGCTCCTGAAGGTTCTCCAAAACTGAAACTTAGTCTAGTTATGCCACAGACTTTCTTCTTTTGAAGATGATCTAATATTTTATCTCATCTCTGTTTTATTGAAAACATCTAGCAATGCTATTGACTATTAGTGGGACTGCTTGCTTGAGTATGAGTTGCAGAGACCTTGTCTGAGGGGCTTTAAACAGCATATTAAGAGAGTTGACATAGCTATTTTCAAATTAAGTATAGATTTGCATGAAGGGGCACAGAACAAAAGAGTTTCAAAGCTACTGCACCTACTTCTCCCAGCTGTTCAATTGGCTTTCAGGATCAACAAGATTAAAAAACTCCATGGAAGCACGAGTCCTAGATATATTTTGCATGTGCTTTATTTTTTTTTAATTAAGGACTCTATTTTTTTTCTCTATTATGGGTAATGTGGAATACAGTCTTATGAATGACTGGCTTGCTTGTAAATTGTTGTTTATGAAAATTACAATTTCTTCTGTGCTTACATTGGACAGAAAACAGGAAACAATGGGGATTTTATATCAGATGTTAGCCCAGGTCTGAAGAGCGCCATTTCATAAATAATAAATAAATAATAATTCATATCTACAGACTCTTATGCAGCCAGCAAGATGAGAAGGAAGCCAATATAATGTTTTAGGCACTTTGGTTTTAAATGGAAGGTTAATGATACTTGGCTCTTACCTAGCACTTTTCAGCCAGAGATCTTACAGAGGTTAAATGGAGGGAAGTAGTATTATTGTTATTCCAATTAAAGATCGGAAAACTGCAGCATTGAAAAGTTAAGTGAATTGCCCTTGAAATATGAGTCAGAGGCTCAGGAGAAGCATGTAGGTCTTCTAGCTCCCAGTGCAGCAACCAGTGGCCATGTCTACGTGAGACAATGCCTGCGCAGCAGTTACTGTGCTCGTTTATACAATTGTATACCGAGTTACTGAGCAGTAGCTCAGGCAAACATCTTTTTTGTGATGCTGCTGCGCAGTAGCCTAATAGCACTGCACAGTAGCATCACATCACGGTTGTTGCCACATGACGCTACTGTGCAGTAGTATCAGGCTACTGCGCAATTAGCTGCTCGTGTAGACATGGCGAGTCTGTCAGATCATCCTGCCTCTGAGGAGATAGAGCAGCTGAGTAGCTATTCTCAGCTACTACATCCTAGCTATTGCATCCTTTTCCTCAGCTATTGCTCAATATGTTATCATCAACCAGTACTATAGTTTCCTGGCAACAGATGAGGTCTTTGCATACCTCAGCCTTAATAGAACTCACAGACTTTGCATCCAAGAGACTTCCTAGATTGAAGCTTTATTGAAAATAAAAACACACGATAAACTTCAGACCAAGTTTCTCCCCACGATGACCTATTCCTATCAGTTTTCACTTCTGTTTTAGCACCTGGCAGCAAAGTGAATATTTCCACTCTGGTTAGACCATGTAAAAGTTCCACCTCAACTAGGGCACCTAAAGTTCAATATAAGCCCCCCCGCAAAAAGTGAACTTGTCCATCCACTCTGGGCTCAAACCTAGAACAGAGTTCCCTACTCCTTTCCTGTCTCCCTACCCCTCAGTCCTTATCCATCTTTCCCTCTCACACTTTGCAGAAGACCAAGAAAGCAAACGAACATTTACACTAAGCTACAATTACTTCTTGCAGCTAAACAAAAGTTAATTACCTTCTGCTGGGCCTACCATTTCAAAGTGACACTCCAACAGGGCATACTCTTATTCAGTTCCTGAGGTCTAGCCATTTTGTTCTCCTATAACAAGTATTGATGCTCTGCTTCCTCTGCCCAGCTTGTTATCAATTTGTTGAGGGTCTCCCAGAAGTGTGACACCTGCCCCTGGGTCCCAAAGTGCATTAACTCTTTCCTGACTCAGGTACAGTTTGTATAGTCTATCATCTCACCTGAATTCCAGAGCAAATTCTAGCAGCTGGATCTTGGATGACTTTAGTAAAAGAGTCCTGCAATCCTTTTGAGCATTTGCCCTTCACCCTTGTTTTGCTTGGGTCCTATCTTTGCTTGCTCTTACCTATCTTTTTTAAATCTTGGAGAATGGATCTGTCCATTTTGTGGGTTATGCTATAGAGCATACCTGCAATTGCTTGGAAGACGTTATATAAACTGAGTACTAGAACCCTTATACTATAGTTCAGACACCTTATTTGAATCTGTGGGTTGAGAATTGCCTTCCTAAAGGAACGGTCAAAACCGGACTTGAACCTAAGATATTGCTAATCCTTACCATCAGAAGAAAAGCCTATGAATGACAACATTGTAGACTGCAGTACTAACCGGGGGGAAAATACATTTGTAATAAAATCAGGGCAGACTTATTCATAGTAAAAGAAGTAGGAAAGGATGATAGTTTTCAGTGCCACAAAACTATCTTCCCCACAGAGTTGCAAAGCAAACGCAGAAGATTTATCTGTTGTAACTTAACATGTTATTCTTGGTCAAGTTGATTGACAGTATGCTAGGGGGGAAATTTCTTTTTGACTTGACATCTGTTTTTTCATGGTGCATGTTAAAGGGTCTCCTCAGTTCACCTTCTTCCAGATTCCTAATCACCACTCCTAATCACTATTCTCTAAGTTTCCATAGAATTATCTAGGTTTTGTAGAATATTAACCATGGCTAATTTTGATGGCAGTGGCCATTTGCCATTTTGCTCATACAGACTGACTGGAAAATGTCTTTCAAAGGCTTTTCAAAGACATGTCACCATAGCTGTCTTTGGTTCCATTGCCCCAGGGCTAGCAGCAGTAGAAACACTAGTGTAGGAAAGGCCTTAGTCACTGCAGGCACTTTTACCATGCTTTTGCCTGTATCTGTTCTGACTGGAGCGAGATAACACAATTGCAAAAATGTTAGCAGCCATATCTACTCTCGTGAAGCCAAGCCAGTGACAGCCACAATTAAATATTTCATGGAAAACAGTAGACAGAGCAGTACTGACTTCTCTCCCCCAACAACTCCCTCTCATGAACAGTGACCATTATCATATACCCTGTTTGCTATCCACTCTATATATCTTTAATATCAGCATTCGATACTTTGTTGTGAGCACTACATAAGCATCTATGCCCCTGCACATAACACTGAAACTTGCTGGTCAGTTAAACAGTTTTCCCTCTACTCTGCTGTATCTGTGGAGAGTAAGACAAGTCCTCACCTCTGCTCATTAGGCTCACAGTGAGGAGTCTTGCACACACAAACCCTCTTACACCTAGGACTGCACCCAGAGCCACTGCATAGACAAGTTCCTACTACTTCCTTTTCACTCGGGTGACTGCAACAGATTACACTCTGTACATGAATTACACTCTAATCCAGTGGAATTGCAGAGAATACAAATCAGTGAAAAACGCATCTCTCTCCATGGTTAGCACTAAAGGATTTCCTGTAAAATGAACACCTTGTTCATTGTCCGCCCATCCAGTTGCTCAGAGTTGTTCATAGGTGTTCTGAATGAGTGCCCTGTTAACCGCTGTGTCAGGTATCCAGGGTGTAGCCATATTGGTTTAGAAGGAAAAGCAGTCAAGACTCATTGGAGAGTCCTGATAGTTTGCAATTAGAGTTATTTTTTTGCCCCCCCGCAAAAAAAAAAAAAAAAAAAAAAATCTAGTTGGTCTAATAAAAGCATTCAGGCACAAACACCCTTCTTCAGGCATAGGAGAAAAGATTGTAAATGTTCTCCTGGGTAGAAATGAAAGTTGATTTTATAGGAGAGTTGAAGGTGTGGTAAAAATCTCCTGTTTTGGAACAGATCATTTTACAAGCAGATTAGGCTCAGAGAAAAGTTGAAATAGTCTGTTTACCTCCAAGTTGTTTGGTGGTAAGCAGGATGTAGGCGTATTTCCTGCTGGTTATGGTGTTTCATATGGTTTTACAGAGGACTAAATCAATGGAATTCTCTTCTGGGCAGGGATTTCTTATGTGGTGGTTGAGGTGTCTCTGACCTCTGTGATTGTTCAAAGTAATTTGCATCATGGCAGGAGCAGGATCTCAGGTTTCAGGTGGTCCAAGTTGGTTCCTCCTTGTAAAATGTTGAAGTTTTCATTTTAAAAATTGCCTTTAAAAAATAATCTAATTTTAGCCATTTTTTTTTAAAATTGGTGCAATGAAATCGTCATCATTTTACAAGGAACCAAGTTTGACCACCTGAAACCTGAGATCCTGCTCCCACCTTTGTTCAAAGTAATTTGCATCATCACAAAGCTCAGAGATACCTCACCACATAAGAAATCCCTGCCCAGAAGAGTATTCCATTGATTTAGTCCTCTGTGAAATATGAAACACCATAACTCGAAGGAAATATGACTGCATCCTGCTTACCACCAAACAACTTGGAGGCAAACAGACTATTCCAACTTTTCTGAGGCCAACCTGCATAAAATGAACTGTTCCAAACAGGAGATTTTACCATACCTTCAACTCTCCTATGAAATATGAACTTTCATTTCTACCCAGGAGAACTTTTACAATCTTTTCTCCTACGCCTGAAGAAGGGTGTTTGTGCCAGAAAGCTTGCAAGTAAAGAACTTTTTCCACCAAAATCTAGTTGGTCTAATAAAAGAGAGCACCTCTGCCAACCACTAATATTTCATGTGTTGCTCACATGTCAATTGTCAGTTCATGAGCTCTGTGGTGGAGATGGTTGAACTCACACTGCTCCTCTTATCCTCCACTTCGATTGTAACCTGTAGTTCTATCAGCAGCAACAATGGTCTCATTTCCAGTCTGACTTTTCTCACCCTGAACAGGAAAGATGTTGGGCATATCCAAGTGCAAACAAGTTTTCCTCTTGAACTGAAATAATCTATTCTACTACCGCTCTCTATCTAATCCTCAGCATCATCTCAGCTTTTTAAATCCTAGCTAGTTACAGGATTTCACATTCCCTCCTGATAGCAATTCTCGTGCAGAGATCCTAATTAGAGTTGCTGTGTTGTGTTCTGTTATTAGCAGGAATTGTGATTTTTAGAGTGGTGGGTTAATTGCTAATAACCATATGCAATACTTTCCCTCAAGATGTTTCCCATTACAGTAATTAACTTAGCAGCTGGGATAACAGACATTAACCATTTGTCTTCACAGTATCCTTAATTTAGAATTGTTCCAAAAATCTATTTGGCTTTTCTTTTTTTAATTTTCAGGGGAGTAGGGGAATAGAAAGGATGAATTATATTCATATATTGGTTGCTATGTACTTTCAGGTGTTAACTATTGTTCAGCATAACTTTAGCAGGCCTGAATTTTTTACTGTCCTGTACCTTGGGTCATCATATATACCTGTCCAAATAGGGTGCAAAATGCTGTCAGATCACAATGGAGAAGAAAATACTGAAAAACAAATTTTATTGATTAACCTCTTGGTTCAGGTGATGGATTTAGGTCAAGGGTGGGCAGGATACGGTCCGTGGGCTGGATGCGGCCTGCCAAGCACTTCCCTCTGGCCCATGGAGCCCCTTAAAAACCCACATAATGGCACCTGCCTCTCTAAAAGCTTCTGGTGGCACTAGCCGCCAGCTGCAGCACCTCAGGCAGCACCTCCTTGGGTTCTTGTTGTGAGGAAACCAACCCTGGCCTCAGCCTGCCCCAGCTAGCCTTACCCCACTGCTGGCTCAGGTCACATTTGCAGCTTGAGAGGGGCAAGGGGGAGCTGGGCCAGATCCTGTGGTGCTGGTGAGGGGAAACAGTGTCTGGGCTGGGTTCTGCTTTGCTGCACGGGACTGGTAAGGGGCCTGCCCTGCAGGTAAGCCCAGGAAAGCGGCTGCTGGACAGTCTTTCCCCGTGCCGTGCCGTGCCGTGCCACTCGGGCCATGCAAGGTCAGGCTGGGCCCGCAGTGGGGAGGGGAAGCAGCAGCTGGGCCACCACTCCAGTCCTGAGTGGCACATGGCCCCACTGCCACTTCTGCTGGCTGGTGCAGGCCTGGCTGAGCTGGCCCTGTCCCCAGCAGCACATGGGAAGCCGGCTTCAGCTGCATGCTGCTCCGGATGGGATGAACCCAGCCGGGTCTGCACCAGCCAGGAGAGGCAGCATGCAGTTGAAGTCAGCTACTTGCACACTGCTGGGGATGGAAAGAGCCTGGCCAGGTCTGCACTGGCCAGCCAAAGCAGCGGTGGAGCCATGTGCTACTTGGGACTGACCAGCGGGGGTAGGGGGAAAATGCAGCTGAGCCCCTGTTGCTCTGGTTGGGCTCATCCTGTCCCAAGCAGCACACGGCTCCACCGCCACTTCTGCTGGCCGGTGCAGACCCGGCTGGGCTCCTCCCATCCCCAGCAGCGCGTGGGAAGCTGACTTCAGCTGCATGCCGCTTTTCCTGGCCGGTGCAGACCTGGCTGGGTCTGTCCCATCCAGAGCAGCTTGTGGCTCAAGCCAGCTTCTCGTGCTGCTGGGGACGGGGCACGCCCGACTGGGTTAGCACTGGCCAGCAGAAGTGGTGGCGGAGCCTCCTCATTTTGGGGCCAGCTGGCACATGTAAGGGGAAAGTTCTGGGGGAGGTCTGATGCCCCTGAAACCCCACTGCTGGGGCAGGATGTTAGCGGGGTCACAGCCCCTTGCTACCTGGTAAGTAGTGCAAGGGGAGGGACTTCCAGTGGCAAAGGTCAGGGGGCAGGGAGTGGGACTTCCGGTCCCAAGATGGCAACCAGGGGGTGGGACAACTGAAGGGGCAGGGCTACCCATGTGGCCCTCAACAGCTCGCCAGAACTCATCAAGCAGCCCTCCGCCCAAAATAATTGCCTGCCCCTGATTTAGGTTCTGCTTTCCAAGACACACAACTTAAGAGATTCCTAAGGTCACTTTTCAATTCGTACATGAATGGTTCGGAATTCCCCTTAATGTTCCAGAGAATCATATATAGATCCAAACATCTTGGGGTAAATCATGTTCTTTTTGTGCCTGAGTTTAGTTACTTCCTCTAACCAATGGTAGGTGGTATGCTGGTGGAGAAGAGAAAACTTGTAGAGAATTGGTCTAGAATTGTATATGTTCAATGTGTTCTTCATAGATTTCATAGACATTAGGGCTGGAAGGGACCTCAGAAGATCATCGAGTCCAGCCCCCCGCTCAAAGGGCAGGAAGTCAGCTGGGGTCATAGGATCCCAGCAAGATAAACATCCAATTTGCTCTTGAAGGTGTTCAATGTAGGTGATTGAACCGCCCCTGATGGCAGACTGTTGCAGACCTCGGGGGCTTGGACAGTAAAGAAATTCTTCCTTATGTCCAGCCTGAAACAGTCTTGCAGGAGTTTATGACCGTTCAACCTCGTCATCCCTTGGGGCGCTCTGGTGAACAAACGTTCCCCCAGATCCTGGTGGTCACCCCTGATAAACTTATAGGT
>NW_017728910.1:12476020-12490356 GCF_001723895.1 Crocodylus porosus | reverse complement strand
GGGACCCCACTGGTCACAGGGCACCAAGATGAGTGACTGCCATCAATTACAACCCTCTGGGTCCAACCACAGAGCCAATTTCCCAGCCAGCGGATCGCAGTGGACCCAAGGCCACGATTGGCCAGTTTCGCCAAGAGGTGATCGTGGGATACCAGATTGAAGGCTTTTTTGAAGTCAAGATATATGACATCAATCTCATCTCCCTTGTCCAGGTGATAGGTCACCTAGTCACAGAAGGAAATGAGATTGGTCAAGCAAGACCTACACACAACAAACCCAGGCTGGCTATCCCTCAGGATGTTGGCGTTGGCCAGTCCATTAAGGATGGCCTTTTTAATAAACTTTTCTAAGATCTTCCCCAGGATAGAAGTCAGGCTAATGGGCCTATAGTTAGCCAGATCCACTTTCCTCCCTTTCTTAAAAGTGCAGGGCTAACGTTTGGCAATATAGCTCGCGTATGAAACTTGAAGAGGGAAGATTATGTTCAGTAGGACTATATGGTACAGCTGTGGGTATTTTGTTGGTTTGCTTCATCTGCAGAGACCATTGTATAAAAGATTGCTTTGCTTATGAGACTACTGGAAGGCTTTTGTTCTTTTTGCCCAAAGTACACTGTTAGGCTGTTGGGAAATATGCACATACCCCATACTTAAGTGTACTTTGGGCAAAAAGAACAAGTACTGTACAATGTTCATAATATGAAACTCCTGTTAACGGCTCTAAAGATATGCATAGTGGTTTAGAAAGACAGTGGAGATATACTAAGTTACAGTAGCTAAGGATCTGGCCCTGCACATTATGAATTATAACTATAGTATTGCCTTAGGATGTACATTCTCCAGAGCAGTTTGGGGGGAAAAAGAAAAATTAAATCCAAATAATTTCCTTTAACTGAAAATGAAGCTGCTACCTAAACAGGAGCTGCTATCCAAACAGATACATTACTTTGCACAAACCCAAACGGACACCTTTACAATTTGTAGAATCTTCCTAGTGTTGAACCATTTATTAGTATTTTTTTTTCTTTTTGTAAATTATACTAGTCTATTTCCAGTGGTGGTTCTCACGGAGAGTTTTGATTATAGTTATTCATCAGGGAGAGGGTAACTTAGAAAATAATGCCTTATTCAACTATTAAGATCCCTGCCTGAAATCCATTCAGAGAGCTTAATAAATTCATAATTTCTGCTAATAGAAGGCTCCAAACCCAGTCCATTAGCCCCAAAATGAAGCTTTTACTTCAGCTCTGTCATTCAGAGCACCTCTGCTCTTTGACCCATTTTCCATTAGTGGAAGAGACATGGCTATTCATATATATTAGCTGCATCTGTATCCTGGGAATGTCAAATTATTGAAAAAAAGGTATCACAATGAGCTGGCTGAGCATTTGGGCAAACCAGTGGGGGGTGCAAGACTGGGATCTTCAAGTCAGCCTGCAGTACTTGCTCCTTTGTACTTGCTAATGCAGGATATGAGGATCAGCATAGGTCATCTCACATGGTTTTCTACCTTGTAGATCTGAAATGTGATTGTTATATCCTATTTACTTCCCTAGTCTAGTCAGTTCCATATTTCAGCATATGTGCTACACAGTCTCTGGTCTATTTCCTGCTATGCAGAAGAAACCTAAATTTCTCCTGATATTCGGACCTTATATGCTAGGGTAGAAGGCTGGGGTGTGAGAAGGGGAGAAAGAAGGCAAATGAAGCTGAAGAATTTGTCCCTGAAAAGAAAAGTGTTCAAAGTGGGCTTGGGGTTTTTTTTGCAGCATAAGAAGTAAGTGGCTTCTATTTAAATTCAAGGCATGAATGTGTATCTGTAGGGAGCCATTATATCTGATTGAGAAAATAAAACGTTACCTACATTCACAGTTACTTATAAGGGCCACTGATCTCATTTCTTAGCTTTCCACTTTAGCATTAGTTAACCAAAACCCTAGCAAAGATATGAAATTGGCAGTATAATCCTAAAGTGTGTTTTATGTTAGCAGACAATAACAATTGGAAGTACTTTATCTATTTCTGGATTTGGGGTAATGACACTCCAGTGAATGGCTAATCTAGTGTTTTGCTTACAATAAGAAACTTGTTGTATTTTTTGGGGCATCCTTCTCATCTCCCCTACACTAATGCAAATCAGGCCCAACACTACTGAAACCCATGGAATTATTTTCATATGGTGCCAACGTAAAGAAGATCTGGTTTTAGAAGATTTGGAGAAATGCACTGTTTTGTAGAGCTGAGTATAGAATGCAAAACATTTTCTAGGGGAAAAAACGTCATTTGCTGCTTTTTTGAGGGACTTGATTTCAGCTGTGCATTTATCCATTCTTCAACCACATTCCATGAACATTGGAGTAATCAAGTGTAACCAGAAGCATAATGAACAGGGGACAACGAGGGAACCAGCTCCGGGTGCCAACCAAGGTGAGAGGAAGGGGGCACAAAAATAGCATCAGCTGCATTGTTGGCCTCATTGCTGCCACTGATGCTGTCCTGTTCTTTGCTGCTACCCAGGGCTCTCAAGCGCTCAGTTATGTCTCCAAGTGTAACCGGCTAACATTCAGGGAAGGGCATTCCCAAACTACGTACACGTATATTCACTGAAACAATCCTTGCATTTGTACTTGAAGTGCTTACATCCAGTCAGAGAACATGAACCATACTTTGCGACTTATCCATCCAATCACAACAACATAGCTTGAATTCCAAATGCTCTTGACCAATCAAGCAGAAATATTTCAGAGATTTGTTTTTCTATAAATACATTCTAATAATATATGGATTCAAGGAAATGGTAATTTCTGAGATAAAAACAAGTGGATTTGCTGAGAAAATTATTTACGGTGAACTTCCAGCTCGAATCACAACAGAGTCTGATGACAGTGAAGTAAAGATTATCCTGGATGATAGGAAAGAAGTCAGATACACAAAATAATTAGGTGGCACTCATTTGGTTTTAAATTCAGCGACCACCTCTCTATATAAAACTATACATTAAACTACTGACAGGCTGCAGCATACCACACATTATTATTAAGGGCCTGATCCTGAAAGGTGCTCAGTCCATCTCAATATTCTGCTATTAGATACTAAAGCAATTTTATTGAAAGCAATTGCTTTCAAACATGCCAAGATGCTTTCAAAGATGTCCACAGCCCAAAGACACATTTTTACAGGAGGTCTTTTTTTGTTCTCTCTGATGGTTTATTTACTATAAATATATATCCACCACTAGAAGATTGTGCATTTGGTGGTTGAAAATCATATTGAAATCAGGGCACTAAAAACTTAAGATGACAAATTTGTATCACTTGTAATCAGTCCTTTTCCAATATCAAGTCATGACATTCAGTGGGAGTTTTCAGCGAGTAAGAACTGCCAGGTCTGAACCACATTTTAGATGTTTTTTTATAACATTGTGACATCTAATATTATTAATTATTTAGACTAGTTTCAAGCCCTTTTATTTTACGATAGAAAAATCTTCTCCCAAGAGATAAAAATTACAGAGCTGAGATTTCTCTTGATTCTCTTTAAAACAATGAGTGAAACTCACAGAACAGTCTTAGTCTAATTTGATCTAACCTCTGCCCTGTTCCAGTTTCTCCAACATGGGTGAGAAACCAGCTTCATGTCACTAACTTTCATCTACTTTACAAGTACGTCTCAATTTGACCCGGTTTGCCTGAGTCTAAGGGAGATGGAGAATACAGAAGAGAAAGGCATGGCTAGCAAAAGGATGTATAATGTGTGAGTTAAAGTAGCTCACTGCCATTTTAATTTACACCTGATTTTACATAAATTTAAGCCATCTTCTACTTACATATTTGTAAATAGTTGTAAGTATCTCTATGTGCATAAATAGTCTAAGTTAGGGAAAGGTTCCCCAATTCATCTCCCATTCTCACTAGAGTAAAACACAAGCTCTTCCTGCCTTCAACGGAAGCACCGCAATATGTTGATATAAATGGGAACAGGATTTGGCCCATCTAACCTTTTATTCTGCAGCCAACATCACCTCTAAATTAAACCCACCATCTGTTGTCAGATGTGCTCTTAATATACATCCTCGAGATCATCCTTTTGTTTACCGTTACATCATTGCAACTCCCAGTGAGCACAACTGGAGCTCCAGTCTTCATATATGTAATTCTCTTTTAAGGTACTGTTTTCAAATACTTGGCCAAAATTCTTTCCTATCCATAACCTTTTTCTTCATAGTTACTCTTTTAACATGCCAAACAACATCAGATCTAGTTAGCATCTCCACCACAGTAAATATTAGGCCTTTTGCAAACTTTTCTCAATCTTATTATGGCAACTACATTCCCTAATAAGAACAAAAGACCATTAAGAAAGCTAAAAGGGAAAGGGCCCTATTGTGCTAACTATGCATGTTTGGAGAGGAGGACAAGTTTAGCTTCTTTCTCATATCCAAAGTATCTGAACAAGATTCTTAGCTCCTTCATTCCTGGGAAATGCATAAATATCCTGGAACAGCTCTTTTGGACCACTGTGTTTGACCTGATACTGAATATTTTCTTTATATATATTACAGGGCAGAATTAAAATGTTCATGTCTTCAGGGAGCTGATGAACTGAAGATGGCTTAATAAGCTTTCATTTTAAAGTCTTAAGGGAGGCAAATATTAGCATCAGCACTATTTGTTGCCAAATACAAATAAAATCATTCTGAGTGGGTGAATTGTGCTGACCATGCTTCATGAAACAGCAAGCATATGACTGCAGCAAGAAAATGGTAATTAAATATTTCACACATGCTTGCATGTTTATTTATCGAAAGCTTAAAAGGCCAGCCACGGATTGCATCCAATAACAACAAAAATGGTGTTGGAACTGTGCTTCTTACCTGCAGTTCAATGACTATTACTAGCCTGTGGAGAAATCTACACCGCTAGCCAGATTCATTAAAAGCATGTGTGTCTGTGGCAACATATAGAGTCCTATGCTGCAGTCTTAAGTCCAGGAATGATGCTTCTGACCGAAGTAAAGACTGCAGGATTAGACCCATGTGTAGAAACATGGGGTTTTTTTCTATTTCACCCGGATATTTAATAGTAAATATATTACTTATATTGAAGAAGTGTAAAATAAGCATTCCAGGCAGCTAGAAGCCTCTTAGTCTAAGGTCAGTCATAAAACACAAGACTTGACAATAAATTTTCAAGGGAAAATAATTAAGGACATGGAAGCAAATGGAAAACGGGATAAAAGGTAACATAAAAAGTATTTATGCCATTGTGAGTCATCACCTTGAATGCTGGTCACCCCTACGCAAAAGCAACTCAAATTGAAACTGCTGCACACACAGACGGTTTGGGATGCTTATCAGAATGAAGGACTGACTTTACAACAGGAGACTACAATGTTTGGCATATTCAGCCTGGCTAAATGAAGAATGAGGAAGATACAAACCCACTTTATCAATACACCAAGGACATCCACCAAGGAAGGAAAACAACTAGTTAGATATAAGGAACTAAAAGATATAAACTGACTGTGAATGAATTTACGCTGGAAATTAGAAGAATGTTTCTAACCAACAAAGGAGTGGGTCCCTGGAAAAGTTTTCCAGTAGGAATAATAGGGACAAACATCTAACCAGTTTTATCATAGAAATTAATCAGTTTATGAAAAGGAGCACACAGCAGATTTTGTGTGATAGAAGAGTATTGCAGTTCATAATTCAAGAGGAACTTTTCAGTCTTCTAGTATATATTTCTAACTATTAGGCATTTACCAACATACGATTTCTATCATTACATCCATACACACTTAGATGCCAGCAAAGGTCACCCTTGCTCCTATTCTAACAACACACAAAAACTCCTTATTCTCTAGAGCAGGGGTCAGCAACCCCCAGCACGTATGCCGAGCACAGCTCACGAGGCCATTTTGCTCGGCACACCACCGCCAGCCTGGCTTCTACGCAGCTGCTGCCAGCCACAAAGCCTGGGCTGCTGCCAGCAGGCAGCTGGGCAGTTGCGAGCCCTGCTGCAAGCAGAGCAGGCTCCATGGTTGGCAGCAGCTACCCAGAGCCTGGTCCAGTTGCAGCCAGAAGGCTGCAAACATCTGCTCCAGGCTCCAGCATTAACTCCATACTGGCAGGTGCATGCGTGTCTCAGAGCGGATGGTGGAGGAGTGGCCTGAGGCAGCCCCGGCTTCTCCCCTGTTGCCGGCACAGAGCTGATGACTGGGCTTTGGAGCCTGGTTCAGCTATTTGTAACCAGCCTGGGCTCTGGTCAGCTGCAGCAAGCTGCAGGCAGACTGCAAACAGCTGCGCCAGGCTCCACAGCTCTGGCATCAGCTCCATGCTGGCGGCAACTGCATGTGCACCTCAGAGTGGGCAGCGGGAGGGCTGTGCTGCCTCAGGCCCTATCCCCGCCATCCGCTCTGAGACGCACGTGCACCCACCAGTATGGAGCCGATGCTGGAGCCTGGAGCAGCTGTTTGCAGCCTCCCGGCTGCAGCTGGCCCAGGCTTTGGTAGCTGCTACCAACCACGGACCCCAGGCTGCCTGCAGCAGGGCTTGCAGCTGAGCCTGCCTGACTCCCACCTGCTCTGAGCCCAGCCTCCCACCACGATAAGGCTGGCGCTGCCCCTTGCCAGGAGCACTGCACCTTTTGCGGGCTTAGCTGTGCGGGGTGGGTGGGTGTTTGGGCTGATGGGCAGGCTCCGGACTGGGGCCTCAGCCTGGGAGCTGCCTTCCTGGGGAAGCACAGGGGCTCTGGCTGGACCAGGGCATTGTTGGGTTGGACTTTGTCCAGCAGCCCAGGAGCCCGGCCCTGTGCACCTGCACAGTTGGTTCCCTGTGTTAGTCTGCCTCTGTCTGGTTCTGTGTGCCTGTGTGCGCACACATGTGTCTGGTTTTGGATGTGCGTGCACTTTTGTCTGTTCTGGGTGTGTTCTGGTTCTCTGTGTTTGTGCACGTGGTTTTCTGTGTGCATGTGTGTGTGTCTGGTTCTCTCTCTGTTTTCCTTTTTTTCTCTCTCTCTCCTCTTTCTATTATTTGTCTCTTTCTCTCTCTCTCTCGCTGTCTCTCATTGCAACATGCTCAGCAAAAAAGGAATACACAACAACAAAGGCAACATTATGATTATTAATGTGACGGGCTAGCTGGCAGTCACCTTACCTAGGAGTTTTGAAAAGGCAAAAGATGATTGGAGGACTTGGGATTCCCTTTCTGCACCAATCAGGCCCCAGCGGCTCACCCTCTGTGTCCTCTGATTGGCCCCTTGGGTCATCTGGAGGGGGATAAAAGGGGCAGTGTGGGCTGACTCAGGGGAGACACCAGCAAGGGACAACAAGGAAGAAGCTTTGCAGAGCTGAGCCAGCAGGACAGGAACAGTGCCCCGGGACAGTCTGAAAGAGCAGGACCTGCAGGCAGCAGTGGGACCTCAGCAGCGTGGCATGCAGCTGGCAGGAGAGGCTCCCCGCTGGGCTCCAGGAGAGGCTGCAGCCAGCAGGAGAGGCTCCCCAGCTCCAACAAGGATCTGAACAGTGACCTGAGAGGCTCCCAGCTCTGCTTCCAGCTCCTCCAATCAGAGGCCAGGCAGCTCGACATGAAGCTGGGGCTCCAGGAAGGTCAAGACCCCTCACAGGCTGGCACAGTGCCACCAGTGGGGGCTGTGTAATAGCATTCCTGCCTACCATGTGGGAGAGCTGGGTTCAAGTCCTAGCTGGGGTGAGCGAGCTGACAAGAAGCAGTTCTTCTTGCAGTGGAAAGGGGCCATTGTCTTTCTCCCCTTCCAGGTACCAGGCCCTATATTTCCTTGTCATTTGACATTTTGTATTTTGTGTCTTTTATATTTCACCAACCCGTATTGTTTGTTCTGTTTGTGTTTTATATTTTGTTAACCCTGTCTTTTGTCAATGATTGTGAGTGTCTAACCTTTGTTGAATCCTGCCCCCTTGGGGCGCTGTAGTGTCCACTATACCCTCTGATTTATGCCTGTTATGTTCCCAGCATTAAAAGGTATATGGTTAAGTCCCCATTGGTGGTCTGGCTGTGCTGTATAGCGGGAGAAGAGTCCCTACGCCCCCCACAGTGCTTGTGTACCTGTTTTTGATCCCTTCAATTGGGGAGGGGGTACAACTTGGAGTACTGCCCGGGTTACATTAAATATACTAATATGGAGTGTGTCCTGCCATGTGTTCCCCCCCCCCCCGTTTTGTTTTTGTGGCATGCCGGCACTCTGGCATTTTCCAAGGTAGACATTGTGGGGTTTTCAGCACTCTAGCCAAAAAAATTGCCTGCCCCTGCTCTAGAGTAATGCTGATACTATGGAGCTATGAATTCAGCATCGTATACTTTCAGTGAGTATGCTTTCTGAAGATATCATGAGGGTTCTGTTTTATTATTAATACTACTAAACAACAGACCTACCTACCTAAAATAACATCCATTAATTGTATCTTTATTTGAAGGGAAAATAGAAAAGTAGCTCCAATGATTTGACCATTGTACTTGCAATGTGCAGAATTACACAAGATTTCATTTGCACTATAGTCGGTGCAATACTGTGATGCTTATTTTTATAAGCAGTAACATGTTAAGGGAAATCTCATTATATAGTGTGGATAAGGTGGAAGCTGCAGTTACTGGGAATTTCTGTGCTCAATATGCAGCATATTTATTGTGAAACTTCTATTAGTGCTAGAACTGAAAAGATAGGGTCATGTGCTAAAAGCGTGGGTCTGATCTTTACAACTCTTTAAAAGTGGCGTTGTAGATTTCTTATTTTATTGATTTCCCCTGACTTCCAGATCAAATGTAAAAAGCCGATTGTTTTTCTAACTACCAGCCCTCAGATCACTCCCCTCACCCTCCACTTTGATTGTAGCCTGTAGCTCTAGCAACATGGCGTGTCTATACACATGCTCAGGGGCTGGGGGGTGTTTTAATTAGAGTGGCTCCTGGACAGCCACTCTAATTAAAATGTCACAGCATTATGTGTATTCAGCATCCTATGTTTCAAAATGGCCATGGGGGTGCTTTAACTAAGCTTATTCAATGAGTCTTAGTTAAAGCACCCTGCCACCCTTTTGAAATGTGGGACGCTGAATACATGTGGCTGTGAGGCAGAATTGAGTCCGCTCTGACATGCTTGAATTAGAGTGCATTGGACCACACATATGGGCACCTATGGGGACTTAAGATCCGAAAATGAAATTGGGTCTTTGTTCCTTGGAGGTCCACCATGACAGAAGCTATCTTTCTGTTCTTTGCATGTGGTACACAGCACAAGAGGTCCTGGTCCATGACAGGCCATGTCACAATTTACACTTCAGGCATGTTTTATTTACTAAAGTTACTATGAGTTCAAAAGTTTTCTGAACAGTTGTATGGTAATGCTTACTCTGATTTAGATAAAACACATCCTAAGTTCTGGAGTCCTTGAAAACTCATATGCTGTGGTTCAAGCTGTTTCTGGAGTCTGGTGTGAAGGGCTTTGTCAATCCTGCCCCTGCCCACCACCACCCACACCAGTGCTAGTTTAAGACCCTTGTATGGTGGAAGGGCTAAGACAGATAATTAGGCATTTGTCTGATCTAGTCTCCTACACTGCACTAGGGCCAGTTCAAGACTCTGGTGGCAAAGCTGGGACCAACAAAGTCTCAGTCCTCCACCATGCTGGAGTCTTAAACCAGTTCCTGTGTAGGAAGGGGGTTGGGATGGAAAATCAGCTGTTTGTCCATCCCAGCCAATATAAGACTCCAGTGGGCTAGAAAGGGCTTAGCTCTGCACTGGAGTCTCCTGGTCACTTTTCCTCCATAAAGCAATCAGATATTAGCTCAACATGTGTTAGCTAATACATTCTGGAGATACTCCTTGACAGAAAACTCCTAACTTTGATGCACTACAATGGCACTTGGCACGTGTTTTACAGCTTTAATGCAAACTGCTATCTGTTTAAAACACCTGCACTTTACATGTAGTTAACACATGCTACGTGTAACATGTAACAGGGTCCCCATTCCTGGACTCTGTGATATTACAAACCATATGAATACTAGCATCATGAAAAAAAGACTCGTCTTGTAGGGCAAATTATAACTGAAATGCTTTCAACAGCAATAGTGTGGTGGGGGAGGTAAAATTGATTAGTTCTTCAGTCTGGCAAACAGTCTGTGATGCCCCTAAGGGAACAGAATTCAGTTTACTGTTCTGGTTCTGGAGGGCTAACTGAATAAGTGATAACTGACTTCCTTCATTACTGCAAGCAAATAAGACTGTTACGCACAGGGAACATATCTGATAAGCAAACCCTTTTCTTTTTTTTTTTTTACAAAGTAAATTTTCAGAGAAGAGCCATATAAAATCTGGCGCAGAATGAGTCCGATACACAAATCCCACTGAGTTCAATGACTTTCCATTGACAACAATGGGTTTTGGGTCTGGTCCAATCATTCTTATAAGACCCTTTTCATCAGTAAATATCCAAGCACTTTATGGAGGAGGCTGGTATCATTACTCCCATTCAGCAAAGGAGGAAACAAGCACAGAAAAGTAAAGAACCCAGGTTTCCTGCAGTCCAAAATTTAGACTAAAGGCTGATGGCAAAATGATGGCAAACTGCCAAATTTTTAAAGATGTACCTTTTAACCTTAGGGCATTTCAGTGTCTGAATACCTTTAAAAACTGTCCAAAATGCCCTCCTATCTAGTCTAACTCTGTATCTTCTTATGTTTCACTCCCCAGAAGATTTGACAAGGGGCTGGAGTGGCATGGATGCTAAGGCACATGATTGACAGTCCAGAGGTCGCAAGTCCAAGACCATAGCAGAACCATCCACAGTGTGGCCCTGTCAGGTTCCAACAAACCTGTGAACTCTGCTAAATATCTGGACCCACAAAGGATGCAAAAGGAAGGAAAGGATAAGATTTGACAATCAGTATTATAGCGCAATTAGGCATTCTAGTACTACTTCACCGATATAGCTATCTCACTTCTGTAAGGAGTGAAAATCATCAGATTCATCCCCAAAATGACATCAAATGGCAAACCAGCCCTGCAGCTACAACAAGCAACATTATATTGCACAGGGTTGTAAAAGAATAAACATCTTGGAGATCATGGAAAAATTACCTTGGGACTATGAAAGAGGTCAGGTCTGATCTCAGGGTGCCGACCGACATGCACTCACAACTGAGCTGATGTGATAGATGAGTATAGCTCTGCAGCAACAGCTCCTGAACTGTGTCTGGTTTCTTTGCAATGCTACCTGTAATACAAAATGAGAATTTTAATAGTTTTGTTAGAATCAGAAAAAATATGCCACCTAGTTACTCAATTTACCTTTTCTCTTTCTCTTCAAGAAATGTATTTACTGATAAGGTGCATTTTACTAAGGTTAGCACTGCAGATATAAGAAAAAATCGGTAGATTTTATGATACTTTGGGGTATTATCAGCTAAATTGCTACTTACATTCTAGTGACTGGATCTTTATCCATGGTGATGGCACATGATAGAAAAAGGACTATGGATTAGCTAGCAAATCTCAGGCTGAGTTTGCTGAACTAGCTGTTACAAAACTTCCTGGAAGAAGTTTGACCAGGACCACTCTCTACAAGAGAGTAAACTCTGAGCCATAAAATGTAATCCTTATAGCACTCTTTTTTCAGTTATATAATAGATAACACTTTACATAGGAAGAAGCTGCATTAGCCAAAATTTACTTAATAGCACATTGAGATTCTTACTATTGCAATATATAATATAGTCCAGGACAGTAGGCAACTGGCATTTAGGAGTCAGGTAAAATCTTATTTGAAAGATAGTTTCTCCTTTAAAATAATTCTGAAAATCAGAGTTTTGTTCAGATTCTCAGTGAGCGAATGAAGGTTTTTCCTGAACAATTACAGTATTTCCTGGTTGTCACAGCTCCTAATCAAATCTGAACCTATAGTTCAAAAGCATATTTTATAAGAAGCCTCTTGGGCTTTTAAACACTGACACAGATATCATACAGTTCTCCATGTTTAACTCATTGATTCTTCTGTCTGTTTCTAGGCCTGTTTGCACTCAGTAGAAAGTGCAGCCACAAAGGTGTCCAGATGGGCCTAGTCTTGATAGTGGAACATTCACTGCCGACAGGAAGGACACAGTTCAAACGAGGATGCTGTAATGAGACCCGGAGTCTTGTCACCAAGTTTCTTGGTTTCACTCTTTCTGCATGACCAGGATCAAGTCACTTGGGAATAGATTCACAAGGGATTTAGAAATCACATTTTATGTGCCATGACTTAGAATCCGCATGCCTGTACTCCCTGTACGGTGCAGAAGCAGAGTTGGGTGACTTTGGGATTCACAGCCACCAGCAGCTCCTGCCTGAATATGCCTATGAGAGCAGGCCCCTCAGGAAACACAGCCAGAATATTCTGTAGGCTTTGGGGTAACATAGCTACCAAGTGGGACAACCCTGCCAAGATGTCAGCAATTCTGGGTGTGTGCAGAATTCAGGAAAACTTAATGTATAAATTGTAGACACCTATACATTTTAAGCTCTTCAGGGGTTTGGAGGAGTGTATGTTTGATCTTAGACCCCTTGATTTAGCCTTAAACCTAAACTGGGTGACTGTATTCTTTCCTGGGTCTGTTCTTCAGTCTCTCTGTGTCTAGTTTCCCATCTGTAAAATGGGAATAGTATTTCTAATATTAGTTAAGAGTATTAGTGTGAATGTGAACTGTGACTTGTTTCTATTGTAAGCCACTATGATCCTTTTCTGGGAGCATGGCACAAAAATCAAATAAATAAATAGACATCTGCTAGGTGCTCAGATATGATGGTGACTGGCCTTTTTATTTAGGTAAATAAAAATCTGACTGATATTCATGGAATTTGTGGGTTCTCAAGATCAGGCCCTTTCTTCTTCTAGCTTTTGAGGACCTGAATTCATTTAATCAGTTCTTTCTTTTCCTCTCTTTGTTTAATTCTTGTAAATAAGAAGTAAATTTTATCTCTATGTTCCCCAGAAAAAAGGACAGTGTGGGCTTGATTCTCCCCTCACTTACACTTCCCACTGGTAGGAGCGAGCCAGTGGAGTAATATTGGTGTAAATTTGGAGTTAGTGGGTACGTCAACACGAGACGTTTAATACAGAGTAGATTAATTACATGATGTTTAATACGGAGTAGTCTTACGTCTACATGTGCTGCAGGAAACTATTAGGCTGCAGGAAACTAATTAACTCTGCAGTAGGGTAGTACTTGTAAATATGAGTACTATCCTACTGAGGAATTTTTTACTTCACAGCAGCACATGTGTAGATGCTGATCCAGCTGGCTGAGGCATGAGCATGGTTCAGTGCAGGGGCTGCCTGATGGCTAGCCCCACAGTGGAGGGCCCTCGTGCCCCAGCCAACCCTTCCATAGCACATTGAGCTGGGTTGGTTGGAGCAGCTCCAGGCTGACCAGGCTGAACCCCCAGGTCCCCTGCCAGCTGGGGCTGCTTTGACCCGGCTTGACATACTGTGGTCCTGAGCACATGTTCAAACAGCATGCCCAGGAGTAATAAACTCTGGTGCAATAAGCACTGGAGTTTACTGCTTTGAATTAATTGCATGTGTAGACGCGCCCAGCGAGAAGACAATTAAGCACCGTAGTTCTACTGAGGTGATTGATTATAGAAAGCTATGATAAAATTAATATTTTTGCTTGATGAGAATTTTTCCTATATCAGTGACTACATGGTGGTGGTGGGGAGGGGGACTTTACTGATTTCCTTTACACAACGGTGAACCTTGCAGAAAGTTGCTCCAAATGTGGATAATCACATGTAAAGGAGCAATCAGGAGATACAATACTCTATTTGGCGCAATTACATTGCAAGCTAACAGCTGCAGGCTAATAGTTATTATACAAACATACATGAATACATGAGGGAAACGCCTCCAGTCCTCAGGTTGGGGAGGACTGGGTTAGAGAGCTTCTGGAGGGGCTGGACATGTTCAAATCAGTGGGTCCAGATGCTCTCCACCCCAGGGTGTTGAGGCAGCTAGCAGGGGTTATTGCAGGGCCCTTGGCACAGCTTTACAAGTGCTTGTGGTACTCAGGCCAGGTGCCAGATGATTGGAAGATAGCCAATGAGGTCCCTATCTTTTAAAAAGGGTGGAGGGAGGACGTGGGCAACTATAGACCCATCAGTCTTACCTCAATCCTAGGGAAACTGTTTGAGAAGATCCTCAAGGAGCACATTTGCGATCGGCTGGCTTCAGGGATGATGCTCAAGAGCAACCAGCACGGTTTCATTAGGGGCAGGTCATGTCAGACCAACCTGATTGCCTTTTATGATCAGGTCACAAAAGCATT
>NW_017728910.1:12451930-12475385 GCF_001723895.1 Crocodylus porosus | reverse complement strand
AAGTTGTTGGAGAGGAGGTTTAGATTAGACATCCAAAGGCACTACTTCACAGTCAGGGCGGCTAGAAGCTGGAACCAGCTTCCAAGGGAAGTGGTGCTGGCTCCTACCCTGGAGGTCTTTAAGAGGAGGCTTGATGCCTACCTGGTTGGAGTCGTTTGAGCCCAGTTTTTCTCCTGCCCAGGTGGGGGTCGGACTTGAAGATCTACAAGGTCCCTTCTGACCTGACATCTATGATTGTATGAATTAAAAAAAACCCCACCCAACAAACAAACAAATCAACCAAACTCCTCCCCAAATGGAGGAAGATTTTAGACAGAAATCAAATAGGGAAATGCCAAAACATATTAATAATAGAAGAGAAAAGAAACAAAACAAAGAGCAGAGATCTCCGAGGTAAATGCTATCATACATATTTCATTCCATACACGCATAAACATAAAATAGGACACAATGATCAGTGTTTGAAGTAATATGAAAAGAGCCAGTTTAGGGTGATAAAGCGTTCTCGAGTAGCTTTCTCGTGAGGGAGACATCATAGCACATGTAAAATTAAAACCTTGTCTGTGAGGTCTCTCCTTCTCCAGAGCTCAACCAGACAAGATGTGGGCTTATCTACAGACAGCTGCCATCTTCAGGGCAGATTGTCAGCTGGTATAAATTGGCATAGCTTTATTGATTTTGGTGGAGTGATGTTAATTTATACCCGCTAGATTCTACTCCTTTAAAGCTTTCAAATGCATCAAAAAGCAAATTTATCATATAGAGCTCGCAGCTGCAAGGTTAACTAATACTGCTGGATGATAAACTGTCCACATATGAAAAGGAACCATGATGCAGAAGCAGCTGATAGATTCATCCCAGGTAAGGGTCAAATTACTCCTTACATGTGTATGGAGGTACAAATCCTATCATACACTATATTGCCCTATATGGTGCTTTCTGTAGTGCTTCTGCAGAGTGGAGAGGCAAATGTTACCCTGCCAGGGTGCATCCAGATGAGCAGGACCGTGTGGTTCCCCAGGGACAAGTAGCACCAACACCCCTTGTGCTGCTGCTACGTGTCCCCAAGGAACAGCTGTGCCATGAGCGCTCTGGCACATGGCAGGTTGCCCTAGGTGGGGCAGAGAAGGCTGGGGCCAGCATCTGTGCCTTACCTGGGTCCTCGGGGCCTCCAGGAGATGCAGCTATGGTGTTCCTGCAGCTAGAAGCCTGGCTGGCAGCCAGAGTGTGGCTCTGGCTGGCCAGGCTCCAGTCCAGTCCAGTCTGCTTTTTTTTGGCATGGGTTTTGGGTTTTTTTGACCCAGGATTTCCCAGGGTCAAAAAAACCCCTCTCCCTTCACTGCAAAATGGCAGCATGGGGAAAGCCTGTGTGTGCGGCATGTGTGGTGCCACAGACAGGCCGGCAGCACCACATACCACATGCCTGCACTCGTCTGGATGTGCCCCTAGTGAAGTGGAATGAAAGTCCAGATTACTTCAGTATACCTTTCAGACCCTCATCCCTTGTCTACACTAGAAGAATCACCTGGAGCTGACACCTGATTCAGCTTAATATGGTTTAACAACAACAATAGTCAAAGATGGACCGTGGTCAGCAGATGCAGAAACAATTCTATCCTTAAACAACAGGCCTGAGGAAGAGTACTAAGACACCCAAAGCTTGCCTATATCTATACCAAACACACAGTTGGTCCAATAAAAGATTACACAAGATATCTTCCCTCTTAAAAATGAAGTTATTTACATATTCACAGCCCCACTTCAGAGCCTGAACACTGGTGCTTATGTCTTTTGTCTATTTTTTTCTCTCACAGTATGTTGGAATTACCGACAGAATGACTTTGTAAATGTGGACAGCAGACTATACTCCGTCTTTTCATGCTGTCATGTTTCTTTGTTGATGTCTCTGTTTTAAAATCAGCTTGCTCCATGCATCACCAATTGTCTTTTGTTTTCTCACAGCAGGGAAGGCTGAGCTAATCCATGTGTCACCACAAAACTTCAGGCTCCTCTGTTTGATAGGTACCAAGCATGACAGCAATCTCTTGAAAAGGTATTTTGAACTATCATTTTTTCCAGGCTAATTTGCTCACTAAAATGGCTCTCAAAAACAAAACCTCTTCTCGGTAGGTCTGTTTCCCAAGATAGAGGTGCTCAGATAATACGATGATGACAGCTGTGTAAGGATACAGATAGGAAAACTAATTATGGGAAATAAGGAGATGCATTGCGAGTGTCTGATAAATAACATCCATTCTATTATATCAGTCTAAACTTTAGAGCAACGTGAATGCTCTCACCTATGCTCTAGTCCTAATGCATTGTTGCACTGGGCTGAACCATGTAAATCATAATCGTGGAATTTAAAATGATCACTCATTCTACCGAGGATGCTAGGTGCGTGAAGGATGTCGACAGTAAATTTTTCAGCTGACATTTTCCCAGGTTCTTTCAGAAAATTTCATTTTAGCCATGGGGATCTCAAGGGTAAATTCTAACTCATTAATATTTAATGGGGGCTCAGGAACCCACTGCCTCGTAAATCTAAGCCAACATGGGAAGTATCCATGGAAATAGGAGACCCTTAGACACCCAACTCTCTTCTTTACTTCATATACGTAGGAACAAAATAAAAAAAACTACATTTAAAAAAAAAGGAGGTCCCCTCCCCATCTTCATAAATCATCCTGCTGAGGTGGCTAGATGTGTGATTCTTTGTGTGTGTTTCATACAAAAAAATCCACATGATATCAAAGAATGTGAATGAACCTTACCCACAAAACTTCTCATACTGAGCTCCATTGAACAAAAATGTTCTTAATCTTCCCGCGCAGCTTAGTGGCCCAATCCAGCATCCATTTAAGTTATTGAAATACTGCTAAATGCTAGGACACTGTGGACCATTGTCTGGTTTTGGTTCTTTCAAAGCTGATGTCATTAAGGTTTTGACCCAGAATGGTGATGACCTTAACTTAGCTGTGGAAGAGTCCCTCCTTTATGGCAACAAGGAAAAAGTTACTCTGTTAGAATGGTCCCGGACCTTGTTTAGCACATTCCTCCTGGGTTAACTGGCATGATCCCAGCTGTCATAAAGAGCCTAGGCAGGGAGGCCGGAGTTGGCTGGCCAAAGCTGCGAATGTTGCATTCCACCAACTGTGATAGCAAAGATTTAACGGTTTCCCCTGAGGAATAGGTTTCCTTATTTTCGGAACTGAAGTGCTCTGCAGATGCTCTGAATGCCTCTTGCTTATGTTTGTACAAGTTATAATTTGGTTTCCACAAATGCATTCCACACATCATACTTACATCAACACTTGTCAATTCATAGAAAAACTTTTGATAAATGAGGCCTGTAGCAATTACGTTTAAATTCAGTTGAGATAAGATTGAGCTATTTAGCCTTTACTATTTTTGGTGCCATAAATCCTGCCTAACTTAACAGCAGTCCATTGTAAATGAAAATATTTTCCCAGTGTCACACTGGGATATTTTTAAAGGTAAAGGCACTGTAGTTTTTTATTCAAACTATTTTTGTAAGAGTTAATGCTGTTGAAAGTGAGGGGCTAAGAGCAGTGCTTGGAACTACATGGATGGAGTAAAATTGTTCCTATTCCTACACCTCTCCTATGGATCTTAATTTGCCCGTCATTCTCCTACGCTTCCAGGACCTGATACAAGACCCACTAGAGTCAATGGGTTTTAGAGAAGTCTTAGGGACTCTCTTCATGAATGCAGATTATGCAGTGATGGAATATCTATTAGAAACCAGTACATATCAACACATGCATTTTTGTGTGTGAAGCAAAACTGGATTTTGAGGGGTTAAAAACTTGGGCATAAATAATCCCATTATGCCATGGCAACCTTTCTCACTAGAAATTTAAAATTGATTTATCATACATGTGTGTGTATAGGCCAGAAAAAAAAACAGTCCAAATGTACTAATTGACACCTACTAGGTCAGTTATAACTAGCACAGGTCAGACAATTACCTGTTAGTTTAAATCAAGCATTATGAAATGCCCCTGTGTCTCAGTGTACCAGGAAGAAAAATAATGAGGCAGTATAAACATAAATGCTTCACTTATAATGCAGACTTGAAGCCGTGTGTAATCACGTTTCCAGTGAAAACAAACAGCTCACTGGTACCTTGGGAATAGCATGGCAATGAAAAGCAGGTGTAAGAGTGAAGGAGGAAAATGAGAGAGTGCTGCAAGACTTGCCAAAAACAGTGCCTTCTCACATCAGCTGGGTGCAAGCATTTCATCAACCCTCATGGGTTATCACGAGACAATAAATTTAGATCATCTTTACATCACTCGGTGACTCTTCAGCATGTTCCTTCTGAAGAGCAAAAGGATTTCAAAGCACTTCACAACTTTTTGGCAATGATTGCCTTAATTTTTTTAAACATTCCCCAGAGTGTTATCATGAAATTATGGACAAAATACTAGCAGCAAGGTATTGTTTCTATTTTATGAATGTTTTGGGATGCCAACCAAGATCTGGGCTAAGTTGTACAAACATATAACAGCAGATGAACAGTTTTTAATATAAGAAAAGAGCTAGGGAAGACAAAGACATGGGGTGAAATCCTGACCTTTGGGCTAAGTCCCACTGAAGTCAAAGGGGGAAAACTATTTTATTTTATTTTATTCATTCTTTCTGTTTCATATTCGCCAGCTGTTCTTGTTCTGGAACAAAAATGTGTGCTGACTTTCATTTCCTCGGCAACAACAAGGCAACGTTTGGGGCTCATGGGAAACAACATCTCCCCCTAACTATTCCCATGATAGTTCTGGGGCTCTCTATAAGGTCTTTACATGCCTGATAGTGGTGGGCTGCGAATGTAAACTGCATGTAAGCTGTAAGTTGCGTTTTTTCTCAATTGGAAGTTTCTCCTAGACCTTAGGAATAGACCAGGAGATTTGGCAGTATCAGAGGTGGCAAAGCTCTTCGGCATTCTACAAACCCCCTTTCCAGGAACCTGCACTCATTCCTTCAGTAGCATGACTCATGAAAGAACTAAATACCTGGGGATGGGATGGTGAGCACAATGGAGTTAGTCGTGCACGATATTGGTCACAAGCCCAGGAGAAGCTTCCTTTATGGATCTTTGGGTTGCACCAAATTTGCAGGATGCACCCCCCGATACAAGTCCCAGTGTCGTTCTGCAAGGCGAGGCATGTGGAGCTCTGGGAATAGTGTTTTCCCTCCTCATGTAGATTTTGGGAGGGGAGCAGGTAGCATTTGGACTTCAGTTAGTTCCATCTTTAAGATCAGCTTCTCGGTGGTGATAAGTTTGTAAATCCAAAGTCTAACAACGTGGTTTTTGTTTTTACAAAACTGATCCCTGGCAGCAAACAAAGGTGGTGAAAAAGGAGACCCTGACAAAGAGTTCAGCTCCTCTACCTCTCTGAGAAGTTAGAAGGCATGGCAGCTGCCACGACTGTAGTCGAGAGATGGAGAAGCCCAGCTTTTCTGTGACTTCTAGTAATCTGGTGCCATCTGGTGGACAGCATTGCGCAAGCTACAGCTGATTACCCCGGCACGAAAGCTGTAGAAAAGATTTTGGGGGGAGAAAAAAAATATCACATGGAAATTCCCACACCCGCCTGAGAGATTGTTTGCTCGTTGTTTCTGAAAAACCGAGCCCGGTGGGACTTCAGGAAGCCAAGGCCTGTCAGTATTACTTGATGTAATTTTATTGTGAAATGTGTGATACTCGGAGATTTGTTTAAAGCATCTGCTTCTGGAATCATGTGATTAAGTGGGGGAAAAAACAGAAGCCTTTAGAGAAAAAGTAAAGTTCTCCACGTTGACAACACATATAACCCAGAGGGAAAAAGGACCCTTGAAAGTGATATCGAGTCATCAGTTCCTACCAGTGGAAACACTGCCCAGTACTTTAGAAATAGGTCCCACTTCTCTGGATGAAAAATGTGCTCAGCCAATTAAGGTATGAGGGAGTATTGTCTCATGGGTAAGGAACTAGGGTGGGACTCAGGAGGCCTGGGTTCTCGCACGGGGTGACCTGGGTCTTGTCTCTGTTTCTCTGCTTCCCCATTTATCAAACAATCTGCATATAACACACTTTGAGATCTATGGATGCAAAAGTGGTATATAAAACAGTATCATAACGATGTATTTCCAGAGATATAATCACTGCCCTCAATGCTCATTTGGATTACTCATTTCTGTCTTTGGCAACTACTTTGATCATTCCCAGAAGCATGATTTCTAAACAGTCATAATGCAGTCTTCGTCTAAAATCAGATATAATCTTTGTTATTGTAACCTTTCAAAAGGGAGATGAAGTATAATTTTTAAAGTAAGTCTGGCCTGAGAAGTTTGGGCAACCTGCAGTTACCATTGATATAAAGAGCAACTTTCTGTCTATCTGAGTACTCTGAGCCTATCACAAGCATTTATTCTCCCATTTGGATTATTTAGCAGAGCTGTTGGGGTGTGGGGTCTGTATGGGGGTGTTATTCTAAATTATTTTTTGAGAATCCTAAAGCTTTTCCATCAAAGTGGAAATTTCCTCAAGAAATGTGTTGGGCCAAGGTTTCTGTGTAGTTCAGGGTTTCTAAGAGGTGAGACAATGGATTTGGATGGGATGGTTTGGACAGAGGTCACCCTGCCTCAGGCAGAGGATTGGACTACATGACCTCTCAAGGTCCCTTCCAGCCCTACTTCTTTATATGACTCTATATTTAAAATGTTGTTGTTCAGGTTCTTAACTGATGAACAAAATGTTTGGTTTTCCGGACTTGAAAACATTTACTGTTGCCTGGCAACCTACAAACAGAAAAACAACCCTTAAAGCCAAGGTCCTGAAAACCCTGTAATTCTTTCTAAGTTCAGGTGTCATTGCCTTATGCTAGGTATACTGTAATGTATCTTGTCACAACATAAAAAGGAGCACTTGTACCACATTTGAGAAGTCCTTACAGCAGTCGACAGGAATAATGATATTGCACACAGATGAAGAGAAGTCAGAACTGTGCTGTGCTAATTAGGAGCCAGAGCGCTCCAATATTTCACTATCGCACTGCAGCTGTAAGAAATGTTTCTGTCACCATGTATTCTCATTGCAAGATCTCAGACTTGGCCGACAAATATGCTGCTCTTTCATAATATAATAAATGGCTATGTTCTAGTTAGTACTTTTCAGTACTTACTAAAAAAGTAGAACAATCCCATCCAGACAGAAAATCTAATTAGTGCTGGAATGATTTACATACAGTAGTTTTCATATGATCTTGGGGTAGCTTTGAAGCATGAAGGCATAGTTCATTACTATTGGGTGTAGGTGCTGTAAGGCCTAGACCTTCTCCAGCCTGACATCTTACTGGGGGACAACATCAGGATGGAGGGGATTGACACTACCACAGCTGCTCTGTAGTATTTCTCGTCTGCCATATCTTTGATCTTCTTTCAAGCTGGGAGCTCATTATGCTGGCTGATAGGTCTGGGCTTGTTGGAGGAATTTCTTTGTGAGGCTCCACCTCCCTTTACACTCCACATGTACCACATCCTGGATATTATCCTGAATTCTTCTCTTTGGGGCAGGACCCTTGTGACAAGTATAGTGGTCCTTCCTAGGTCGCTGGGATGCTGGTCATGCCCTTCCAATGGGTTCAAATGAAACCACTCAACGGGGCAATCCTAGTTTTGGTCCACCATTCAGTTGGGATTCTTCCATTCTCTTCCATTAATTGACTGACATAAATAAACTCTAAATCATTTCACTAATTCCTCAACCCTCTCAGAAGGTGCCTCAGTCTCCTTTTCTTCTGTCAGAGCAGTCCCCAAGAGGAAAAAATCAACTTAAAGGCATGCATTCATCTGGGGCTGATCCTCCTCTCTGTCAATTTATTTCTTAAAATGGAAGAATTGACTAAAGTGCATGCGTTCCTTTGGGATTAATCCCCCTTCCTATCAGCCCAGTTGGGTTTTTTTAGCAGTCCCAGAACAGAAAAAAAAATTCAATTAAGCAGACAAACTCACATTGGCTGGTTCTACTGCCCTGCTCTCTGAAGGCCTGGGCTCCCGTACCGCACACCACCCATCTCCTTGGGCACCTACTTCAGTTTGGGGCACCTACTTGAAGCCTTCTCTAGGAATGCTGTGTTCAGCATGCTGGCAGTGATCCTCGTGCTCACTGGTGGTCCTCTGGCCATTTGTGCCTGTTGCCTTGAGCCCCTTCACCACAGTTAGCTGCATGGTGGCACAGGCAGGAGAGTCCTTTGGCATCTTCCCTGCTTGGATGCTGTGGTCTGTCCCCTGGCTGCCCCTCTCCGGGGCTGATACAGCTCTGCACTTCCTGGCTACCAATCCGGATGAAGCACATGCTGCGAAAGCACAGTGAAGTGCTCTGGGCTCCACCTGTGCTCCTTTCTCCACCCAAGGTAAGTGTGGGGTGATTGTCATCCCTGGGACCTCCTCCACGTCCAGAACTTCTCCCTTCACAGTTACAAATTTCAAGGTAAACTAAACCGGATAATACTAAAGTCCCTGAGAGATTGAAATAGGTTTAGAAAGACATAGGATTTGTTTTTGAACTGGGAAAATATAACCACAATCATACTTAAGCAAGCCCTTTATGTACAGTAATTTAAATGGAGTTCATATGGTCACAACCGAGTCTCTCCAAACCCAAAATACTGATACCCTAAAGTACTTGGGAGTCAGCTCCTTGGTTTACTATCCTCTAGTCTATTAGGTTGACAATACTTCTGAACCTGTAAAATGCATGAGAATAAAGATAGCCCTTGTCCTAAAAAGAGAGACAAACAAAATATGATACACAGTGGAAACGGAGGTTGTGAGAGAGAAAATGGCTTTTCATGTTTAAATGAACTCACTCCTGGGCACCATCAGTTTTGCATCTTCTTCTGTCACCAGTCTCTTCTTCTCCCACCAGTGTCCCTCTTGCGATAGCAGCAGAATTCAATCCTTTGTTGGGGGGTTTCTGGTAGAAGAGGTTGTGAAGAACTTGGATGTGCATGTACCCTAAGCGCAGCTTAATTTGTTGACATACACAAACCATTACCCCAGAGCCAATCCAAGCAGGATGCAGGGCCCGGGGCAAATCAGCCCATGCAGGGCCCCACTCCCTCTCTGATACCATGTGCCCCAGACCTGAAGAAGCTGCCACTGTTATCGGCAGCAGTGGTGTCGGCAGGGGGGTGGAGAGGGGTTGTGAGCAGCTGGATGCAAAGCTGGTGGTGGTGGTGGCACGGAGTCACCACGGCTGCTCCACCCAGCTCCATGGGGCCCCACAAAGTGCAGGGCCCAGGGCAGTTGCCCTGATTTGTCCCCCCCACCCTATGGATGGCACTGTATAACCCTGTCATACAGCATATACAGCAAAGCCTTCTTACACTTACCCCAACCTAGCACCAGCATCCACATCTTAGGGAGTAACACTGGTGCAAATATTGACTCCATTTGAAGTTCAAGGTAAAAGGACAAACTTGTTTGCCCAGACAGTGCATAACCAAAACCCACTACTTCCCACTTCTTGAGCATGGTTTTCCAAGACACAAAACTTCCTTGGACACAGTCCTCCAGTGATACCCAAGAGCTGATGCCTGCCAGCAATTTTATACATTGTTCTATAACAGTTCAGTACTTTGAGACACTTGTTATCTGTGCGTAGGCCAATCAGACAGGCACTGTACAGGGCTTGCCATGGGGCCAGAAAGGGAGTTCCAAATTTTGCAGCACTATCTACAGCTCTGTGTTCTCCCTTTATGAATGACATTGGCTAGTGGATCCAATGCAGCGATTACTTATCTTGTAAAAGAGTTCTTGTGCTGGGATCTCTGCAATGGCACATCCACACAGTCCCCCAAAGGTGTGGGTCCTGCCAGAAAATAATTCCCAATAATTAAGGCCAGGGAAGGGCATACTCCTCTGTCATGAGGAAGAGAAGAATGAAAGCAAAACTATATCGGTGGAGTCAAGCAGCAATAGGGAAGCTGCCTCTGTATCTTCTTGCCATAATAAATATATAATCAGTTGTTTCTGAGCTTGTACCTATATCTTTCCTGGGATTCTGTCTGCTGGTTCATAAGCCAAATCATATACCCATAGAAATTTAATTCAAGTCAGTCCCAAAGCCTCTGTGACTGTTGGGGCACCTTAGATGCTGTAACAACCCTTCTAGGTTAGCTGAGTTGCTTTGCATCATCAGTGATTCTTCAGACAAAGTGACCTGGTGGTGCCCATCTCCTTTCCAGGTATGGATGGCCATTGGCTCATAGGGAACTCATCCAACCTTTGACAGGTCTTGTTTTTAGTCCTGCTGAGTGTCCACTTACCCAGGCTAGCCCAGGTGGGGGCACTGGTTTAGTTGCTGACAACCCGACCATGGAACAGGCTGTACTGATTTTCATAGTACCAGATAGGCCTGGCCTGACAAGTCCATATAAAATAGCCTGACCCTAATATAGGAGATAAATTAAAATACTTCTTAGTCATATGGAAAAAAGGGCTGAAACTGCAGACAATGTCTGTATAATACTTATTTACTTCTACATTATTTTAATTTTTCTGACTATACTTGGCTTTTTCTCATTGGGACTGTACATTTATAAACACATACGACTTCCAAGTGTGGAAGAAATCAAACTTCGCATTGTGGTTGAATCAGAACTGACAGAGCCAGCTTTTCTTTATTTAGGCCTATACTGTGATCACAGGGAGAATTTCATACATCAAGGGGAATCACCCACTTGTCTGTTTCAAAGGAATCTTCCTCCTCTCTAAGTTTTCAAGCATTTTTATACTTGAGACAGATAAAGAGAGAAAAAAATACGACCTTGGAGAAACTAAAACAAATTTACTTATTTGGACATCTGTGCACAGGGTAATAAGACATGCAGGATTTCTTATCGCAAAACATGTAACTGAAATAAGCAGTATCAGCACTTCTGGTCTCTGTTTTTCTAGTGAAGTAGGCCAGAAGCCCGACTAAATTTACTCCTACACAAGCATACCGTATACATAAATACATGGACTAGATTTTTAAAAGGGCTCAGCAAACTGATGGTTGAACTGTTGGCTGCTGAGTAATTTTGAAAATGTGAGATAAATCCTAGTCCCACTGAAATGAAAGGGAGTTTTGTCTTCAGGGGTGTCAGGATTTTGCTTCATGGCCTTCCTTGCACATGTGGCCATCGCTGTGGGTGTTAAACACTTCTGAAAATTAGTTCTGTAAAGCACTAATTTCTGATTTTGATCTCACTTAAGCCAGTGCAAGGAGCAATCCTGGTGGTTTAAAACAGGACAAGTGGGATTGAAATCAGACTCTGCCTACGCTAAGCATTTCTTTCACATTTTAAAGTTGTTTCTATATTTCTGTAGTTTAGGAGGTAGCTGCTAAATAGTTCTAGTAAATAGTTTCAGCTAACTAATTCATGCATAGATCTCAGTCTCAGCTAAGTAGTTTATGGATAGGTCTAAAAAAACAAAAAACAAATGTAGGGCTCCTATACGCATGCAGGGAGGCTGCTCTGATATGCTGTAATTATAGGGTGTTGGACCAGACTCAATTATTTGAGTCTGCTGATGCGGAGTAATTACTGTGCTCCAGCAGACTCCAGCATCATGTGTATCAGTGTCCCTGTGGTGAAAAATGGTAGTGGAGCACTTTAACCTAAAGCTCATTCAGTGAGCTTTACTTCAAAGCACCCTGCCACCATTTTTCAGCATGGGGATGCTGATACATGTGATGCTCTGGAAGCTTTAATTAGCGTGGCTCTTGGAGTTGCGCTAATTAAAGCGCCCCCTCTCCCGCCCCACTCTTGGAGCACATCTGTAAATGCCCTTAGTTGTTTTTTTCTCCACCCATGTGAAAAAAGGTCGAGATTTCCAAAGTTTTACCATTGTGCACTAGTCTTTTTACATTTTTAAAGAAACAGGAAATAGAGGCACCGACCCCATAATAGTTGACAGGCCAGCAGTGAAGGTACTCAGTTAAGATGCAGAAGACAAGATGAAGGAAAGTTTCACTGAAATATTCCTGATCAGCTCCATTTGTGAGTAGGTGTGGAGGTTTATTTACTCTGATGCCTTTAATGGGATCTGTTTCAAAGATCTCGTCCAAAATCCCTTGGAGTCAATGAGAGTTTTTCTCTTGACTTCAAACAGCTTTGAGTATTGGTAGAAAGAAGAAGAGTAGAAAGTTCATATTTCTGATCCCTGTTCTGTACCTGTGCTAAAATAGAAGGTTTTGGGGCCCAATCCAGTAGTCGCTGAAATCAGTGGAAAGACTCCAGTGGTCTTCACAGGGCACATCTACACATGTGCTTTAATGCGCATTAGCCTATTTTAACACTCATTAAAGCATCACAAAAAACCCATGATATTCAGTTAATGTGCATTAAAATAGGCTAATGTGCATTATCTTAATAACTCATAATGGAGGTACTAGATATTATGCACATTAACTAAAGAGCATTAATGAATGTGTAGATGCGCCTACAGAGATTAACACCAGACTCTTTGGAATAAAATTCCCTTTGTCTAGTGGCCTGGTAATTTGGCATCCTTCGCAAGTATTATGTTTACTTAAACTATGTCTTTCGTAAGTGAAAATACAAGCCATTATTATATTATTAAGGCTATAGGCTAATATTATTAGCCTATAGCCTTACAGACTTGAAGTACTGATTGGATTGATACTGATCAGTTGTCATGTGTTTTTAATTAATTATGTATTTGCACAAAGAAAGCAAATTTGACTGAAAGTTTTGGAGCCTTGATTTCTAAAAGGCTACCACCCTATTCCTATAACATTTGCTATATTTCATTCACTTCTCTCATTTATTTTCTCTTCCTCAGGAGTAGCTGTTGCAGGGACCAGTAGTGTTGCTTGGTAGATAGATTCAGTCTATTCAGTTTGACTGACTGAACTAAAGTAGTTTTCAGAAGTTGCATTTATAAATTAGATACTTAAAGCTTGATGCAACTCCATGGACTATAATGGAGTTACTTCTGATTTACACTGCTGTATGGAAGAGGAAAATCAGGCCCTTAACTTTTTTTCAGGCCATTGTGACCATTGTTGCATGCTAATGAATTCATTAGACATTACAAATACTTTTATCACCAGATGGCGCTGTGTATAAAAATGGAAAATACTGTTCTACTGTTTCATATATAATATAATATGTAATATATAATATATAAAATATAATATATAGTAGAATTTGTGCATGTGGACAACACCTCACCAAAAGAACCAACAGGTGACAATGTTCATGAGAAAATAGTAAAAAAAGATGGGTGTGTGGTGGAGGTACATACTCATCTGAATCCAAAAAAGATAATTAATACCTCAAATGTCAAATAAAAGCATGATTTTTCTGTAATGCCTATTCCCCAAAGAACTGACTTTATAGATTGGCAGTTTTAGGGTGTCAGTATTGCATTTTATTAATTTTGAAGCTTTGAATTTGACATATAAGCATTATGCATGAATGGTTTAATAAAATGTACTAGAAAATAAAAAGCTACTTCTTTGATATAGCTTCCCTCTAATAACCAAGCTAAGTTATAAAAGTATAACCCTAAAACAGAGTTCTCATTGACTGGAGAAAGGAGAGGATGATATGGCAATCTCTATGTGTCTACTTTGAGAGTCATGACACAACTCTGTTATTTACCATCGTGATTGGTACAGTATATTAGATTAAACTCTGGTTTTTCCTCCCACCCATTTCGTTCAATCTCTCTGTTAGCTATGGTTGCTAGACTATCAGCAATAGGCTTTGACACTGTATGCTGTAAAAATAAAATTGGAACTGCATAGGAAACTTAATACAAAAGCTCTTTTCCCCTGTAACAAAAGAATAATTTTATTTTAATTGACAAGATGCCCAGGCTGCAGATTTCAGAGTTGGCTCTGAATTTAAATTGCTCCAAAATTTAGGAAGTTTGGATGCACTGTTTCAGTTTTGGCCCCTCTCTCATTTTAGTGTGGAGGAAAATCTAGAAGTTCTCTGATCACTAACTTCACATTGATCTTATCAGCATCGCCAGAATTTCTTTGTATTTCCTTTAATTTGGAGTGTTATTGTGATACATTTACATTAATCATAGATTACATTATAAGTGAAGTCAAAATAGAGTTAGTCATATGATAAAAGAAAAGTCAAAATAAGGTAGGAGTGAAACTTGGGCCTGTTGCAATCAGTGGGAGTTTTGACATTTGAGTCTACAGAGGCAGGATTTCACTCTAAAAATTCAATTGCAAGAACTAATGTCCTCATAAGAAGACTGACAGAGTCAAATTATCTCTTCTGCTGAAAAGGGGCCTGAAGTTTGATGCAAATGTATTTGCATGCTGGATTTGCTATATTTCATTTCATTTATATATAGGTTAACACAGTATATCCATTGACCCCTGGCTTTCCAATCTGAAAGGTAAAGATTTTCACAGGCAGCATGTACAAGTCGGGGCTGGGGCTGGGTTTGGCACTTACAAGGGATGGGGCCACACCAGCTGAGTGGTGCCAGCAGTGCCACTTGCAGGGGGTGTGGCCATGCTAGCTGGGTGCCAAGCCCAGCCCCAGGTTCATCCCCTGCAAGTGACACTGAGCCCAGTGCTGCTTGCAGGAGATGGGGACAGGGACAGGAATGGGGACAGGGCTGGTCTTGGCTGGGCTTGGCCCCATGCCCTGTGAGTGGGATGAGACCACGCCAGCTGAGCACCAGGCCCAGCCCTGCTCCTGTCCCCATCCCATCCCATCCCTCATGAGCAGTGCCAGGCTTGGTACCGCTCACAGGGGACGAGGATGGGGCTAGGCTCAGTGCTCAGCTGGCACAGCCCCATCCCCATTCCCATCCCCTGTGAGCAGTGTCAGCACGGTGTGTAAGTCGAATTTGATTTTTAAAACACAAAAATTGGGCTTCAAAACCTTACTTATAAACTGTGAAATACATAATTGGAAACTATTATCTTCAGGGATAGCAGGTCTCAAATGATGAGACTTGACAATATCCCTCAAACGTACATTTTCTAGAATCTAACAACATTGAAAAATATATTGCTAGTGTAAAACTATTCATGAATCTAAAAGCCATTTTGTTCTGTTGTAGCTATTACCTCCTCCCCCTACCCTGGCCACATCTACACGAGACGCTTAATGTGCAGTAGATTAATTCTACCGCACATTAGTGTGCCATGGCAAAAGCCATGCTAATAAGCAGTATAATTAGTCTACTGCACATTAAGCATCACGAAAAGATTGTGCGCTGGTATTATTGTGTAGTAGTGCCAGTTACTCCACACTTAGTACCTCATACTAGAGGTAGTAAACTTAATGCACTATAACAACGGCACATTAATGCACATATAGACGTGCCCCTTAAATGGCATATGTAAGACTGTGAATCTTTCAAAATGTCAAAGTTTTAATTTTTATGCACAGAGAAATTTCTGTTCCACCTTTCAGATGGCTAAGTGGACCTAAGTGCCTAAGAGCAATTTTATTCCACCCGGTTTAATGCCCTGAATATTCATTAGAGCAGCTGCTTTCAAAATACCATCATCTTAACCCTTAAGCTGAATCACGAAAAAGCAGTGAGGAGGAAGATCCACAATACCTTTTGTAATAATAGCTTTGCAAGGACTTGAGCAGTGTGGAATAGAATCGCACTTAGACACCTAGGTCCACTTATACACTTAATAGGTGGATTGGAGATATATGTAGACATACAGTGGAACCGAGATGTACCAGGGTATGGTGGGATAGTTCACATGTTTCATAGAAATGTTTCATAGCTGGTAGGGTCAGAAGGGACCTGAGCAAATCATCAAGTCCGACCCCCTGCCCTGGGCAGGAAAGAGTACTGGGATCAAACGACCCCGGCTAGGTGATTATCTAGCCACCTTTGGAAGGCCCCCAGGGTAGGAGCGAGCACCACTTCCCTTGTAAGTTGGTTCCAGATCCTAGCCACCCTGACTGTGAAGTAGTGCTTCCTGATGTCCAGCCTGAACCTACTCTCAGTCAACTTATGGCCATTATTCCTAGTTACTCCTGGTAGTGCTTGGGGGAACAGGGTCTGTCCCATTCCTTGCTTGGTGAGTTTATAGATGGCCACCAGGTCCCCTCTCAGCCTTCTCTTGTGGAGGCCGAAGAGGTTCAGGTCCCATAGCCTCCCCTCATAGGGCCTGCCCTGCTGTGACTGGAATATAGATGGGTATAGCTTGTTCAGAAATGACAGCCAGGGGAAAAAAGGTGGAAGTGTTGCACTATTTATAAAGGCAATGTACATGTGATCTGAGGTGTGGAAAGTGGAAGGTAGGTCTAGTGAAAACCTTTGGGTAAAGGTCAGAATGGAGATGTCATGGTGGGCATCTGCTACAGGCCACCAAATCAGGAAGAGGACATGGATACGGCCTTCTTTAAAAAACTGAAAGAAGCTTCTAGATCACAGGACCTGGTTCTCATGGGGGATATTAATTATCAAGACACCTGCTGGAAGGGAAATAAAGTCATGCATAAACAATCCACCAAATTCTTGGATTGTGTTGGGGATAACTTTTTCATACAAATAGTAGAGAGGCTGACTAGGGCAGAAACTCTTTTTGACTTTCTGCTTGTGAACAGGTGGAAGAGAGCTTGGGTGACAATGAGCACAAAATGATAGAATTCACGGTCCTAAGTGGAGGAGGGGAGGATGGCAGGAGACACAAGACACTGGACTTCAGAAAAGCAGACTTCTACTAACTCAAGGAACTGGTGGCCAGGATTGCATGGGAGACAAGTCTGAGAGGGAAAGCAGTCCAGGAGAGGTGGTTGTATTTTAAGGAAACCATATTAAGGGTGCAGAGGCAAGTTATTCTCTATGCAACAGAAGAATTTAAAGGCCAACAGGAGGCCAGCCTGACTAGACAGTGATCTCTTCAATGAGTTAAAACTCAAAAGAGAATCCTACAAAAAGGAGAACCTTGGTCATAGTTCTAGGGAAGACTTTAATAGTATTGCACAGGCATACAGGGAGGAAATTAGGAAGGCCAAGGCATGATTTGAACAGGCAAAGGACATAGATGGCAATAAAAAGAGATTCTACAAGTATATCAAAAGTAAGAGGAAGACTTAAAGTATATGTTCTTTATGAAATGGAGAAGGTGATCTAGTTACAGATGATACAGAGGACGGTGGAGTATTTAATACCTTTTTTACTTCAGTCTTCACCAGGGGGTGTGTCTACATGAGACACTACTGCACAGTGGTTACTTGTACAAAAAAGTGGTTTTAATACTTGTACAAAAAAGTACTAAATAAAAGGTGCAATAACCTGAGTTACTGTACAATCGCACTGGCAAACACCTTATTTGTGATGCTAATGTGCAGTAGCCTAATACCACTGCACAATAGCACTGCATCATGGTTTTTGCCATGCAATACTACTGTGCAGTAGTGCCAAGAGGGGCAGCTACCGGATAACAAGTGTAGTTGGCAGCAAAAATAGGGAAAGAGACAAACAGGCTAGAGTAGTGGAATAACAAGTTAGGGATTACTTTGAGAAGCTAGATGCTTTCAAGTCAGTCAGTAGACCTGAAGGAATTGGCTTAGGTAATTTTGGAGCCATTCTCTTTGAGAGCTCTTGGAGTTCAGGTGAGGCTATGGATGATTGGAAAAGGGCAAATATAGTGCCCATCTTTAAGAAAGGGAAGAAGGAGGATCCAGCAAACTAAAGACCAGTCAGCCTGACCTCTATACTTGGAAAGATCATGGAGCAGGTCCTCAAGGAATCCATTGTTAAACATTATGAAGAAAAGGAAACATAGAAAGTACTTACTGGCAAAGGAGAGAAGTGCAGACCAGCACAAGCAGTGGGGGAACTGCCGTGGAGGAAGAGGCCAGTGGAAAGGAGAGCGGCTGTGCCTCCTTATAAGGTCCTGACTTTTAGTTACTTTTTTCTCCCATCTTTTTTTGTTTGATCTGACATACCTTGGTCTCTGCAAGCCAGCAGAGTACTGGAGCAGGCAACCAGGGACCACCTAGCACTAAAAAAGGAAAAAAAAAATCCCCAGACTCTGTAATATACCCTGAGACCCAGGTACATCAGCCCAGATGGGCTCTATTTCTTTCTTTTTGTAGTTTTCTTTTAAGTGTTAGCGCTACTAGAGGGCTTAACTCTCGAAAGATCAAACACTGGACTCCCCAAGACCAAAGAAGAAGTCTGGTAGTCCACAGTGCCTCTATTCTGTCGAGACAGCTGTCAAGATGCATGAGAGCCTGAAATAGAAAGAAAAAGTTGCCTGTTAAGACTGACACAAATGAACGGCAGTGTAAGATATGGGTGGCACTAGGCTGAGGCATAGGGGAGGCTGGAGCCCCAGAAGAGACCTATTTCTGTGTAACACTGTCTGGCGGTGGGTATAATTACCACCCCTTGATCGATGTCATCTTTAAACATCAAGACATGGCAGGGGAGAGTTGGGACCACCACTACGACATACAGGCAAGTGATTATGATACTGATGGTCAAGGTCAGGGAAGTGCCTGGCTGCAATACACACAATAGGGTCTAGGCTCAATTAAAGTAGTCATCATGGATTCAGCAAGAGCAAGTCATGCCTGACCAACTGATTTCCTTCTATGATAAAATGACAGGCTTTGTGGATTAGGGAAGAAAAGGGGATATGATATACTTTACCACAGGGGAGTGTCGCTTTTGACACTCATTAACAAGGTAAAGAAATACAGACTAGATGAAAGTACTGTACGGTGGATACATAACTGGTTGGATCATCATGCTCAACAAGTGCTTGTTGACTCAATGTCTGGTTGGGAGGAGGCATTCCTAGAGGTCTGTTTTAGGCCCACTATTGTTTAGTATTTTAATTCATTATTTGGACAGTGAGATTGAGTGCATGCTTAGCAAATTGGATGGAATTGCAGATATTCTGGAGGGCAGGCCTAGGATCCAGAATGACCTGGAGGAACCAGAAAAAAGTTCTCCAATCAATCAGCTAAGTGCAAAGTCCTGCACCTGAGATGGGATAATTGCATGCACAAATACAGGCTGGGGAACAAAAGCTGCAGTCTTGCAGAGAAGGACCTGCTCCCTCCTGCACCGTGGTTATTGCCCCATGAGCTAGCCCGCGTGGGGCCCAGTTCACTGTGCAGGGAGGAGCAGGCTGCCGCTGCAGGCTGGGGCTGGCAGCGGTACTGGGCTTTTCCCAGCACTCAGGGCAGGCTGCGGTGAAGGGGGCTACTTCCACCCCATTATTCACCGTAGCCCTCCCCAACCTGTCTGTGCAGCACCGCTGCTGAACACTGGGGAAAGCGTGGTGTCGCTGCTGGCCCTGCCTGTAGCCAGCCTGGGCTCTGGGCAGCTGCAGCAGGCAGGCTGCAGATAGCTGCACTGGACTCCACAGCCCCGGCATCTGCTCCATACTGCATGCACACCTCAGAGCGGAGAGTGGGGGAGGGCTGCGCTGCCTCAGAACCTATCCCCGCTGTCCGCGCCGAGGTGCGCGTGCAGTCACTGCCAGCATGGAGCAGATGCTGGGGCTGTGGATCCCGGTGCAGTTGTTTGCAGCCTGCCCGCTGCCTGCCACAGCAGCCCCGAGCCCAGGCTGGCTACAGGCGGGGGCTGGCAGTGGCACCGGGTTTTTCCCCGCTGCGTTCCCTCAGGGCCCCTCCCATCATCTGCTCCAAGGCGTGTGATGCCGAAGCCTGGAGCAGCTCTTTGCAGCCTCCTGGATGCAGCCAGCCCAGGCTCTGGGTAGCTGCTGCCAGCCACAGAGCTCAGGCTGCTTGCAGCAGGGTTTGCAGCCTCCCAGGCACCTGCTGGGAACAGCCCAGGCTCTATGGTTGGCAGCAGCTGCCTCCTTGTCTGTCTCTCTCTCTCTCACCCTCTTTTCCTCTCTCTTGTGCCCCTTCCTCCTGTTAAAACTATGGCAGAACAATTTGGCATGCCACACATTATGCAACACTTAAAATTCCCCAGTAATAATTTGGTGTGCCGTGCCAATAATGTGTATGGCACTGGGTTCAGCCCTCCTAGCTTTGGCCAGCATCATCTCTAGCCCAGGCAACCCTACTCACACCAGATAAGACATCTGTCATATCACAGCCTTATATACACAGATCTTCTTCCAACATGTGGCACACATTAGTCTGTAAATATTAAATCCCCTGGAAAATTGAGGTTGAGAAACACTCTCCTAGAACCTTCCTCCCCTCCCAACTTGGGGCAGGTTTATATTTCCTATGCCCTGTCACTCGGCCACTGCCTTAAGGAAGAAAGCTGTCCAGGTGTCTATTAGTAGGCTGCCTGGCTGCCCCGGCTTTGCAGCCTTTCCTGGCTTCTTAGCTGCTCTTGGCCTCCAGGCTTGAGTCTCTTTTGATGCACCGCCTTTCCCTGTGAGTCCCAAATGTTCAGCTCGTGGAAGGGGTCAGTTCCCCTCACTTCTCCCTCTATTGCAAACAGATGACAAGGTTTGGGTTCCCTGTTATACTTCCATTCTCCCAGCAGTGATGAAATCTGCCAACATTTTCTTCCTATTTTAATGGGGAGAACCTATAGCAATGCAGCTGAAGGTTGTGCCTGATAGGTAGAGAAACGTGAATCAGCTGGCTACTGGCATTATTCTTATGGCAATTCCTGCATTCTATCTGCAGTGTGTATTAGGCCTGGATCTAAACTGAAATAAGCAAAGTTTGCAGTTAACTTTGTAACATGACAGGTAGAAATGCACGTCTAAAATTAACAAGGTAAACCTAAATGATGCAACACCTTCTGTGTCAAAAGGACATAATCCAGCTCTGAACTCTTGTCCCGCTGGATGATATATGATCAAGATGGGATCACACTTCATAATAGCACAAACTGTTAAATGGTCATGCTATGGCTATACTATAGCTCTGAGATACCCCTCTATATATGAATGCTCCAGTTCTTCAGGGTTGAGCCCATTGATGCTGCCCAACACCCAACCCTGCTTACAACCTGCCCTCTTCTACTTTCACATTAAAACCTTCACTCAAGTGGAGATCTTGTTATCAACATTTACCTTGCCCATAGGCGACTGGTAGGGGGTGCATGGGGGTACGTGTCCCCCCGATGGCTGACACCGATGCTGTTGGCAGGGCTGGTGCCCCCCCGACAGGGCTACCACCATTGGCGGCTTCTGCGGGTGTCCCCCCAGATTCAGGAGGCACCAGTCACTCATGATCTCTCCGGACCTATCCTAAATGCCCATGTAAGAGTTCGTTATTTAGTATGTAAGGATCAGTCACAACTGTTAGTAGCAATTGCCTTGTAAGCAACAACAGAAACTGCCCTAAAACATTTGCAGTCTACATATGTGATATGGGTGGGTTTGATGTAAGGGGGATAAGGTGGGATAAGGGCGGGAGCTCTGCAACCTCCTATAGCAACACTCCAGTTAACCTGCATCCCGTTGCAGGCAGTTCTTTTACAGGCGAGCGTTTTTAGAAGTCCTTTTGTTAGCTAAGCAGTTGGTTAACTTAATAAGCATCTGAGCTCCCTTGTTACAGAGCTTCATCAGGGACCTAATTAATTCTAAGCTTTCTACCCACACAACACCTACACATGCTTCGCCAGCTGTCAACCACTCTTATATACCGTCCTTCTTGCCTGTTGATGCTGCTTAATAACATAGCCCTACTCAATTATTCCTTTGTCTCATAACTTGCTTTCTTCTCCTTTCACTTCAGAAATGTAAGATAACTTTTTTGAATGTTCGCTGATGTTGCACTAGGTGGTGCCCATCATCTGGGATTCTTTACTTCTTCCCCCTGCATTTCCTGTCTCTTGCCTGAGAAAGTCTCTCCTTTCTTGCAGCTCATGCACATTGCAAGCCACTGAGTTCATCAGTTGTAACGATGAGAAAGCAAACAAATAAACATTCCAGCCTGTATAGTGCAGTGCTTCCCAGTGCCAGCAGGCAAAACAGACATCTTTGCACACTAAGTTTCTGATCTCAATTAGTTTCCCATTCCAGTTAATAGGTTTGGTTCAAACAGCATAGGCTTAACCATCCCCATGCAATTTGAGACCCCTCCTATAAATATTCCTTAGTATCTCTCTACCCCTTCAAGCAGCTAATTACAACTGTACGTCGATAATACACTAAACTACTTCTATAGTACTCCTATTATCCCCAGACAGACAGTAAATAGGGGGAAGTCCGTATGTACCAAGGGTGTGGTGAGAAGCAGAAAGCACAGAGTTTCCGGGTAAGTAGAATGAATAGGAAGTAGGAGGTAAAGGCAGGAAATGGCTAGCGCAAACCTGATGGGAATAGCATAAAGCCCCCAAACTGGCACAGCCCTCACAAAGTGGGATATTTTACTGAATTTTGAAATGCACCTTTTTCAAAGCTTGAGATGCCACTAGCCAGAATTAAACACACAGAGCAAGTAGAGCTTAACAGAAGTCACACTGGTGTGTTTGGTTCGTTCAGAGGAAGTACACGTTTACCTTGGTGTTTTATAATGGGTTGATCGTGTAGTTTTAGTATAGGTTTCCCTCGCCAAACACGGTTTTGCCAACCACATTTTTGAGTATCCACGGTTAATATTCTGTATACCATTTTGGCTACCACAGTACACAGTTTTGAGTAACCACGGCTTTCCATGGCCATGCATCAGCCTGCCAACCCCCTGGCCCTGCTTCTGCCTCTTCTTCTCCCTGCACAGCCCCTGCTCCTCCAGTCGGAGCGGCCCCCAGCTCTGTCCGAGGTGCACGTGGTGGCAGGGAGCTGCCCTGCTCACGCTGGCAGGGAACAGCACGTCCGCTTGCCGCTGTTCCCTGCTGCTCTGTTTCCCTCCCTGCGACCCGGCGCGGCAGGGAGCAGAGAAGCCACGCTAGGATCTCCTCACCCGCCACTGCTCGCCCCACGCTGCCCCAGAGACACACCTCCTGTATGTGCCGCTGGCTTGAGGGGTGCAGCCCCATGTGCAGGAGATGCAGCACCAGGGCAAGGAGAGGGGAGCAGCAGTGGGCAAGAAGATCCCTGCATGGCTTCTCTGCTGCCTGCCACACCGGGTCACGGGGGAGGGAAGCAGGGCAGCAGGGAACAGCAGCCCTGGCCAAGCTGGGTCGCCCAGTGGTTCGTTCAAGGGAGTGGGCGGGCAGCTCCCACCGCCACCATGGTCAGATTGTCCCAGGGCTCGGCCTGGGCAGGGTCACGTCTGCGGGCTGCTGATTGGCCAATTACACGCTGCTAAATAACTAACTCAATAGCAATAAATAACTCAAAGCCGTTGGCGCTTTTAACCAGATGCTATGGCTGTGTGAAGCTTCTGGTGGTGATCTGATTCGGGGGAGATTCGGCACCATTCAGTGGCTTAATCTCGGAATCTGATTCAAAACTCTCCGAATCTTTGGCTCTGCTGATTCGGACAGTCCCTGGTGGCTGCAGCACGGAGCTGCACCCGGACTCTGAGCTGGT
>NW_017728910.1:12433358-12451830 GCF_001723895.1 Crocodylus porosus | reverse complement strand
TCCCCTGCCTGCTCCCCCAGCCCCCTCCTGGCTGCCCCACCTGCCCCAACTCCAGCTCTTTAAAAAAAGGCCCCGACTCACTGGGTGCTGCTGGGGGGGGGGCAATCCCTGCTGCCACCCACTGCTCCACACTGCATGGGGGGCTCTGCACTAGCCCCCCAACCCCCCCACTTCCCCAGCCCCTCCATGGCTGCCCTGCCCAGGCCAACTCTGGCCCTTTAAGGAAAAAAAATGGAGAAAAGCCCGGAGACTCTGCTCCTGCAGCCGCCTCAGGGCTTTGGGGGGGGGCCTTACAGAGCCCCCCACATGGTGCAGGGTAGTGGGGGACAGTGGGGATCACTCCCCACTGGCAGGAATGGTGAGTGAGGGGTTTTTCTGGGATTTTTTTCTTCTTAAAGGGCCGGAGCTGTGGTGGGCTGGGCAGCCATGGTGGAGCGGCCGTGGGAGCAGGGGGTGGTCAGGGGTCTCATGCAGAGGCCCCCACACAGCATGGGGCATTGAGGGGCAGCAGGGATCACCCCCCACCCGGCAGCACCGGGAGACTTGGGGCTTTTTTTTTAACAAGTGCCAGGAGCTGGGGCAGACAGGGCAGCCATTGCCGGGCTGGGAGAGTGCGCGTGGGGACGGGCCTGGCCTGGCCGATTCAGAGATTTGGCTGCTGCTGAATCCCCTAATCAGATTCAGCCGAATCAATTCGGGACAGTGATTTGAATCACCGAGTTTGCCGAACCTGAATCCAAAGCGAATACTAGCCACTTCGCACAGGCCTATCAGATGCCAACATTGACATTTAAGACATGGTGTGACTTGATCTTTGTCCTGCAGATATAAAATTATTGTCTCAATAATACTTTATTCTCCCATAGAAAAGAAAAGAAGTCTTAAGCTCTGATCTCAGAAACACTTGCACACAGGAGGAGGTTGAATCCCACTGAGTAAGAGGTTATTCATGTGTGTCAGTGTTTGACAAATTAGGGCCTTAGCTAAAGGTGCAGCTCCTGTATTCTTGCTCCTGTTTACAGTAGCATCTCTTAATGGGTTGTGAGCATTATAATTTTACAGCAGGCCTATCAATCATTTAATTTATAGGATGCCTTTGTATATAGCATATATATGGTAAAGACCATGCAGGTCATAAAAACAACAATAAATAATCTGTGGATCAGTGACTGAAATACATAAAGCCAGCGTACAGATCAGATCAAAGTGCCCAAACATACATAATGGCCCAATCCTGCTCTCAAGAGAAAGAATGGGGAAAAGATCATTGATGTCAATGGGTTCCTGTAAGGGTGCTCTGAGGTCTTTGCCTCATCTCTTGGTGAACAGCACCCTAGGTAACAAATATGATTTGAATCTCATTTGATACTAATCAGTAAGCTAAGTCCCAGTTCCTAAAAGACTTCCAAATAAAGACCTAAATTACACATACCAGTTATCAAATTATACCACTCTCCCTTGGTGCCACGTAATACTGCACAGAGGCTCCATTTGGGGTTTATTTGGGATAACTGAAAACTTTTTTTTTTTTTAAGAAAGAAAATTATTTATGGAAACAATGGCAAATTGCTTCTTTTCTTTCTTCTTGACAGAATATCACTCAAATCTCCAGAATTTAATTAAATATTATTTCAGTCAGAATACTGAGCAAAGACTTAAGATTATTGATTTTGACTCCCCACAAGGAAGTCATGACAAGATAGACAGACCCCACATTAAGCAAAGGCTAACAGAGATTGATGGCCTCATTCACAGCAGGAGCTGTGGTTGCCCCTGTCTGATACAGTAGAGAGGTGGAGTGGAGCTGCTTGCAAATTCACTGAAAGGGCTTCCAGTGGAATAAGCCCCAAAGAAAAAAACCCACAAACTTCTCCCGAGGGAGAGGGTGTTCCAGTCACATGTGTTGAAATATCTCAAAATCTCATCCACAAGTGGTACTTAAACTTTCTTCCCAAACTCGTAGCTCACACGATATATAAGAACTCCACATAAGTTTCTAGCATCCTATTTTTCAGTCATTTAATCTAGTACTCAAAACCAGTGAAGCCATGAAAAATGTGGAAAACTGGGGAGTGTCAGAGGGTGCTGATACCTAACAAATGGACTGAGTTTTTGCTAGAAAAATAAGTCTCCTTTTCCTCAACTTGAGTACAGTAAGTTGTCACAGAGCATTTTGCAAACTCTTTTGTATTTGTGTAACTTTATACACTCACACCATTCTTGAGTTCAATAGTGATACTTGCATATATAATGTAATTCTTAGATCTGTATATTTGCAGAATAAGAACCTAAGCTATTTCTAATTACAGGTTTATCTTCAATCAACTGTTTTCTCTCCTCTGCTGGTCTCCTTTATAGTCCTGAAAAAAACTGTAGTTCCTTTACTATAACTACCCATTACAGTATTTTATAACACAGCTGCATAGCACAGCCAAGGCAATAATTGTGAGAAACAGTTGTGGCCTATAAAAAGAAGTCTGTATGCATTTTGCTCGGCCAAGAAGTATGAAAGTTTGAAAAGTAAAGATGAAACCCAAAACAGAACAACAAAAAAAAATGAACAAAACAAAAGAAAAGAAAAAAAACCAAGGGGGAAAAAGAAAGGAAATAAAGTGCCTCATCAATAATAAAATAGGTTTGAAAACGCTTTGGTTTTTCTGAGCCAGATGTTGGCAGTGGCTTGCTAACAAATGTGACATTTGTTTCTCACTCAAGACAAACCATTACCATGTATCTAGAATAAAGATTTGTGGTATGTCTTACATTAGTGTCTTAGTTAAAGTTGTGAGAGTTTCTATGTGCCATCAGATGTTATAACCGAAGGGCTGCACTCTTATTTTTTAGTTACATAACTATATTTTTGAAATTTCTATTTTAAAAACTCAATTTCGAGTGCTTCAGAAATTACAAAGATGTTACAAATATAATACACTGATGAAATATTTCACCGACTCTTCAGTTAAGAACTAAATAAAAGGTATAAAACTCATGGAAACAATTCTTGGGATGAGATTCCTGTTTCTTGGAGAGGCTGTTGCAGGATTATTGCTCTAGGATATCAGTGCCTGGCTGTTGTTCAGGTGTTGTAAAACCAAATGAGTTGTTTGCTAAAGAGCAAAACAAATCTAATAACAACAAATGGAAACAGGAGGGACGGAAACATTTAAAATTCATTGACCTACATACTTCCCCATCTGCCAAGGCTTCCATGTCAGATGGCCAAAGTGAAGGATACCGGGAAAACTTAATCATGTGGGATTATTCAACTGAATAGAAATAACATTTCCTGTAACCAGCATTTCTTTTGCAAATCATGTGAAACATTAATAGTGGGTGCAACTTTAACCTCTCCAAGCAATAAAGTTAGGATGTTTGCATGATTCTCTTTGCAGTTCCATCTGAATTCTTCTTTCACTTAAGAATGAAATTTCCCTTTCCCTCCACAAGCAATAGAGGTTTTGCTTCAAAACCAACAGTCTTTTCAGATCTGCACAAATCTCTGGGATCTGCCATAGACATGGAGACAGTATTTTAAGGACAGGGTGAGGCACTTTACTGTACAGAATTTGTTTCGGAAGATACAGTAGCGAATGTGAGATTTATCTTGTGGGTCCTCAGTGGGGAATGTTGTGTGAATAAGCTCCTAAAAGACCAGAACTCATTAAAAAAAGTCCTTCAAGAAAGCAAGCTTCATTCTCAGAGGTATAACATAAGCATTTCACAGATGAGATCCTAATTGTGCAATGCTCCATCTGCTGAATTTGCAAGCAAGTACGAGGGAATACTACATGCTAAGCATATTCAAGATCCAGCTGTAAGACCCAGAGCCACTGGGAGGGTTAGGTATCTAAATACTTTTGAGGATGTGGACATCAATACCTAACAGTGAGGGATGCTTATGTGGTCATTTCAAGTTGAAATGGCTGTAGAATGTGACATTTGGGTGATAGGGGCTATGGACAGAAGTTACACACAAACTGGTTTAAGTGATCAGAAACAGATGTTCAGTGCACATAAACCAGTTTTAAAATGGCTGAAACTGGTTTCAGATAAACCTGGTTGAATGTGGTATTAGGCTTAACTGATTTAGGTGAACCTGGTTTATGAAACTTCTGTCCCATACCCCTTCCTGGTTCAAGTAAATCACAGTCCCCAGATTCCAGGATGCTTCACAGCCCTGGGCTGGGCTGAGCTGGGCTGTCTGCTCTGGACAGCAGGGCTGGCCCCACCACTTTGCTCCCTACCCAGAGCAGAGAGCTGGCTGACAAGGGGGTGGGGGTGGGAAACCCAGCTGGGGACTGGGGCCAGGTCTGCCTTGAGGAAGGCAGCCCCCGACAGACTTATCCCCTCTGGAGAGGAGGAGGCGGAGGCATGGGCAGGCTCAGGCAGAGGGGAGGGAGGGGGGTTTAAACCCTCTCTCCCACTGGCATGAGACCCCAGCTGGGGTCTGCTTGGCAGGGGTGCAGCAGCCCCTGCCAGGCTATTCCCCCCTTGCCACTGGAGCAGAGGGTGTGGGCATGGGGTAGCCTGCGGGGTGGGGGAGAAAGCCTAGAAGGGACTCCCCCCCAGGCAACCCTGACTGTGGTCTGGGGGGAAGGGAGACCCAGACCCCAGCCAGGATTTGCCTGAGGGGGGCAGTCCCTCTCAAGCTGTTGCCCGCACCTCCATCCCTGCTTTCCGCTCGAGCAGAGAGCAGGGGACATGGCCAAACCACGACCTGGGGCCAGTGCACTGAGCTGGGGAAGGGGGTGGGGCCTGTGGGGGAGGCAGCCCCTGGCAGGCTGGTGGGGGAAGGGGGGTGAGCGGGGCAACTGGCCTTCATGCGGGGAGGGTCTGGTCTTTCTCCTGTTCCCCCACAACCCCTACCCCCAGTTGACCTGGGGCCTAGTGTGGGATTGCAGCATGCAGGTAGATCGACCCTGGTGTGGGAAGGATGTGTTGGATCTGCCTTTCCACCTGTCCAGTGTACAGCTGGACATCCTGCCTGCATGTAGCACCAAGAGATGCAAGGTCTGCCTCCCATAGCTGAATGTAGTTGACAGGGTTGTCTGGCTGCGGCAAGAAACCCTGCCCCCCAAAAAACACCTCCCATAGGAATAAATGGAGTTGACTTGGTGTCCAAAACTTTTACTGTCTGCAGTTTTCCTCCCCATTTTCAACTCCGGTCCAATCTCCTCCTTCCCAGGCTTAAGCCCACCCCCTGCCATAAGAAGACAGAGCAAGCAGCCAGGCAGGGAAGCATGGACAGGCTGACCAACCCCTGGGGGCTTAAGCCTCCAAAAACACCACCCCTCCCCACCCAAGCTTAAGTCTCTCTGGCTTCCACCACACATCTGTCCATACTGCCTTGTCCCCCTGCTAGCTCATCCATCCACCCACCTACTGCCTCCCCATGCTACCTGTGGTCACGCCATCCCTTTCCCTGGTGGCCCCAGGTGTCCTGCCAACTGCAGCAGATTGCTGAAGGCACAAGTGGCAAGAGGTCTGTTTCTTTCTTCTGTGGAGCCTGCCTGCCCCGCTGCATGGCTAGGGGGTTTAAACCCCCTCCATAGCTCATGGGAACCCAGCCCAGGTCTGCAGGAGGGAGAGCATAGCCAAGCTCTGGCCCAGGGTCCACACGTCTGGGGGTAGGGGGTTTAAGTCCCTCTGTGGCCTGCATGGGATCCCAGCCTGGGTCTGCCCGGCGGGGGCAGCCCTTGCCAGACTTCTTCCCCCCACATCCCTGCTCTGCCCTCAAGCAGGGAAAGGGCATAAACCTGGCTGGGGTTTCATGTGGGCCACAGTGGGGGGTTTAAAGTGCCCCTTCCCCTGGCCTCAGTGTGCTAGCCCAGGGCTAGGGCCTGGCCACTCCCCCTCCGTTCAAGCTGGGATGGGGGAAAAGCTTTGGAACTTCAGTCCCTTCCCTTTGGCAGTGGCTGGCAAGCTGGGAGGCATGCTCTAGCACCCCTTGGCTTCTGGTCTGAGCCACTGCAGGCATGTGGTGCAAACCTCTGTCCTGAATCTAAAGTGAATGTCTGTTCACTTGCTTCTCAGTTTAATCTCTGAAGTTTAAACTAACCTGCAGAAGCCTGATTCAACCTTGGGCTTTTTGATTGCCTGTACTTAGCCAGGGTGAACTGTCAAGAAAGTAAAGACCTAAAGGAAGGAAATGCAGAGTCTTAGCATGGCTGAGACTCACTTTAAGATTCAAAGCAGGGTTTGTTAGACTGTTCAGAATACATTAGCATCTAGACCAGTGTTTCTCAACCAGACTATCATGGCATCCTGGGGTGCCTTGAAATCCTTTCAAGGGTACTGCAGAGTACCATGTAATTGCAGCACTATCAGAGGTGCAAACATAATTCACAAGATAAACCCAGAGATTTCATGTAGGAATCCAGGGTCAAAACTATTCTGACCTTTTGTGCGCTCTCTGAATTCTTTGCAACAGAAGAATTGTTCTATTACTTTTCTGTAGTAAAAAAAAAAACAATGAAAGAAAGCTAAGACCTGACTTCTTTGAGAGGCACCTTGAATCTGCCAAGGAACGTGTCAAGTCTAAAAATGTTGAGAACCACTGATCTAGACCATTAACAAAAGGATTCAGAGAGGGAAAAATCTGACATAGAAAAATATATAACCTGAAATAAAGCAGAATGTTACAACTCACTCCATATTAATAAATATTGAATCCTATTGTCAGATGGAGAATGATACACAGGAATATGAAAACAGATAGTATCCCTTCAAAAATTGATGGGGGTATTATGTTTACAGAAAAATAAATGATCATCTGAATGTTGATTGGAGTCTCTCCAGAACAGAAATCTTTTTCTTATTCTGTATACCCGCTTCTGCAAAAGCTTCTGCATATACTTAATTATACTCCACAAGAACTACAAGCAATACAGAGTGGAGGGTGCTTAAGTTTTTTATCTGGACTTTGCTGGGTGCCACATCAGGCTGGGAAGAAAAATTTTCTTCTTTATATTGCTATACCCATCAGGGTTTTGTTTTCTTTTCCTTCCTCAGAAACATTGGGTATTAGCTGCAGCCAAGACTGGGGATTTGGACTGGGGGTGTTGATGCTCCTGCTGGGAGAAAAAACCTTGCAGAACTGGAGTTCCTGGCTACAGGGTCTTGCTTCTCCAGGGTCAGAGCAACTGCTAGACTTGGGATCAGGAAGGTATTTTTTCTGAGAGTCAGATTGGCATGGACTATGGGGATTTTTGCCTTCTTCTGTAGTATAGGGCCATGGTCCTTTTTCTTATCTTTCTCAGGTTTAACTACTTCCTGTTCCTGCAGTGGCAGGACATTGTAAGTAGTGATAAAAGTTACAATTCCTCATCACTGTAGCGCTAGAAGTTATAATTTAAAGACACTCCCTTAGAAGATTATAGAAGTTGGGAATTGAGGATGGTCCCTTAGTAGGTTAGTTGGAGAGAGACCAAGAATCTAGGGGGGTTGCCTGCTGCTCTGCACTCTGGATTTCCCTTCTGTAAAATGGCTTAGACAGGGATGATCCTGCCTTGAGCAGGAGGTTAGACTGGGTGACCTGCTGAGGTCCCTTCTAGCCCAGCTACTCTATGATTGTAAATAGCTGATAGTACAGTAGAACATATGTCTACACCTATGCTTGTGCTCAGCTCCTTGGGGCTCTGATTTGGGCTCCCAGCACTACCATAACAGCAATAAAATAATAATAATTACACAGAAACACATTAAACATATTCAGGTTGAAATATCAAGTGTTCATAGGTTAGAAAGCTGGTGCAACCTTATTTTGGAGACCTTGCCTCCACTGATTACAATCTGTTTTTCTCTCGGGACACCCTAGTTGGTAAAGAATTCATACGTATCTTCCTAATTAAAGCTGAGATGACATACTGTAGTGTATGGTGTTTAAAATCTGCACAATATGATATTGTTCATTTTCTAATCACCTCTTTTATGATACTGATCACCAGCATATCTGAATGACTCATGAAAATTTAGAGGGTTCCCCTGAGCTCTGATGCCCATTTTGAATTGAGGCACAGAGAGGTCAAGACCAAAACTGTCCACTTATTCTGAGTGTCCAATTTGAGCTACCTATGGCCTGATTTTTCAGAGCGCATATGGCACTTTCTACTTTGGTACATTGTTCCCAGAGCCTTCACTTAAAGGTGCAAGTGCTCAGCACTTCTACAAATCAGGCCCTATTTGGTTACTTAAGTTGGACATCCAGAAAATGGTGGTCTTTTGTGAAAAGTCAGGCTGAATTGACTTTTCGTAGTACCAAGTACAATAGCATTGGGAAAGACAAGAAGAGAATCCAGTTCTCCAGTGCAACATGCAATTTCCATAACTAAGAAACTATCCCCGTATTTTTCATCAGCCCCTTCTTAACAAATAAGGTCAAATTCCTTTAGCAGAAAATTTTGATCCATACCCCAAGCATTATCCACCTGTATGTTGAAAGAGGCAGGGATTCCTGGACTGCTTGTGTCTAGAATCTGGATTGTTCCTACACTGCACATAGATATTCAGCAAGTGAGGCAGCAGCATGTGCCCTGCCACCAAGTGCTTGTCTCCTATCTTAACTTTTGGCAAGAAAATCAATGGCTGCAAATTGTGTAGGTTTGGGGGCAATCCCAATTAGCTGCTCCTCTAGCTGGTTCACTGATGGGCAGGAGTTTCAATAGTGTTCTTCAAAAACATCTAGGCAGGCTTCTTTCTCTTACTCTGCTGAAGGAGAGGTAATCACCATTCTTCATTGTACCTCCATGCACTGTTGCACACCATGGGTCACTCTGGTAAAATGCATCTCATTAATTAATATATTGGCAAAAGGTTTTATCCCTAGTCAGAAACAATTAGGAAGCCAAATGTGATAAAACCAACAGAAGGAGCATAACCACAGGAGAATCCCAGTAAATAGGAGAATGAAAAAAAAGTAAAAACAAAACAAAACAGAAAACCCCAAAGATCAGCAAACGGTCATGTGCTTCACCTAAAGCAGTGCCAGAGCTGCTCCTCATGGTGCCACATGGCAGGGAATAAGTTTTCCACAGCCCAGTCTTTAAACTCACACCTCCTCTCTTAGTTTTTTATAGTCTCATTGGCTGGATCCAGATGTGCAGGCACGTGTGGTTTGTAGCATGGCTAACTCTTCGCGGCAGCATCACAAACTAAATGTTAAACTGTGCTCCACGCTGCTAATTTGCAGTGTTGGGGTAAAATTTGCTACCTGGATTTCACAGTAGCAAAAAAACAAACAAACCCCCCAAAACAAAAAACCCCAAAAAACCCAGAAGAAAATGGAGCACAAAGCACGCCAAAGTGCCATGTCCTGGGACAAACGTGGAGATGGTGGAGCAGGCAGCCCAGGACTGCCTGCTTCCCCGTCTCTGCACACTGAGGAGCTGAGGTACCCTGTGCCCCAGCCAGCTGGGGAGCAGCAAATGTGGGGTGGGGATGGGCTTCCTGCTCCTGTCTCTGCATGCTGCGGAGCCCCCATGCTGAGGCATGTGGAGATAAGGGAGCAGACAGTACAGGGCTGCCTGCTCCCCTGTCTCAAGGCACTGCACCCGGGAAGCAGCTGGCTGGGGTACAGGGTGCCTCAAGATGGGGGCTCTGCTGCTTGCTCTGGGCTGCCTGCTCCCCACTCTCCACATGCCACTCCTTGGCCAGCTGGGTCACCAAGGTGCCTCACAGTGTGTGGAGGACTCCACAGCACGGGGAGATTGAAGGGGGTGGGGGATGGGACTGCCTGCTTCCCTGTCCCCATGTACTGTTCCCTGGCTGGCTAGGGCACAGCATGCCTCAGTGCCCTGCTGGCTAGCCCCATACAGAGGCACCCTGTGCCACAGCAATCTCCCCCACGTGGGGGAGCACATTGCACCGTGTCCTGCAGCAAATCGCACAAGCAGGGGCATTCACCGCAGCACAAAGTAATGGCACAAATGTGCGCTGCTGCAAAGGAACACCTCTGCTTGTGTGGATGCCTCTGTAGGACAAACTCACTTGCTCCTGGAGTATCCAATTTAGTCTTGTACCATGGCTCTGAGTCCTCATTTTCTTCTTAGTCAAGGAGCTCTGCCAGTCCCACTGCAGCCTCTTTGAAGAATTTTTTCTGCGCAGTGGAAAGGTAGTATGCAGGGGCAACAATGGCACCAGCCCTGGGCACCTGGGGAGGGGTGGAAAAGTAACAACGGGCATGGCTTCTTCCATCAGCTGTTCACAACCTCTGATGAGCTCCGGCTGAGTGAGAAAGCAGCACCCTTTCAAGTAAAAATTGCAGCTAAGTGGCACCTCCTTAATTTAGCAGCCCACTGCAAATGAAGAGGGTTGTGAATGTGTACCCATCTCCACACAAAAATCCTGGATTCTAACATGCCTTTCTTCCTGTCCAGGTGCCAAGACTCGCAACTCCTTTTCCTTGGTCCCACAGTCCTACCTCTTAGGATTAGGCCAGCATTCAAACAGGCTGCCCCAGCTCATCTGTGTCTGGGTTCTGTCCAGGTTCCCTTGGATTTATTTTGCACGTTTCTTCTCCTTAGTTCTGGAGCCATTGAACCCACTCTTCTTGTTACAACTTACAACTCAGCCCAGCATCTATGATTCATTGTCCTACATTCTTCTCTCCAAACCATCTGTCTCCCAGGACTCATTTAGCTCCTAGATTTTATCATGTTCAAAGGTAGCTGCATGATTAATACCTAGCTCCTATTCTCATTTTGTCTGGTAATCCCTTGAACATCTGGTACCTCAAAGGGCCCATGTCACATAACAAGTGCTGGCTAGGTCCAGGCTCCACTGTCTCTTAAAGTCACCTCTCTTGCAACATAATACATTCTGTACTGCTCACAATTTCAAACACCTATACTGAAAATGTGTTTAAAGAAGCAATAGTGTGTATGTGTGTCACTGTTATGGAAACAAGAAATTAGAAGTAATCTGCATAAAAATACACATTAGTACTAACTAGTTTAAGCAAATAACAAAAGAAAACTCAAACTTTAATGAGTTTTGGACCAGGCCAAGGGAAGAGAAGATACAAACTTCAAAAACAGGGCTAACCATCTACAGTCAGACATAATGGTATGGGGCTTGCACTTGTGCTCACTGATGTGAGGGTCAGATGTAGGAACTGCACGTAGGAACTGCCAGAACGGATCAAATCCATGATCCAAGTAATCCGTGGACAATAGCCCTGCGGTTATGAGATAATCTACTCCGTTGAAAGCCTTATTTTCCTGTGAATAGAAGTTGTCTTGTAAAGTGTAAGGATTTCTCTCATCCAAATATGCATTATCTAAACAAGAAATGCATGAACTGCCGAATGCATAGGATATTTAATCACACAAAAGGAGAGATGCTCATCCTATTTTTCTCATCATTTTTTAATGTTATGGTCAATTTCTACAAGTCAATAAAGTTTTTTAGGCAATATAATCAATTTTGGGTGTTAAAAATGGGCCTTAAATCAATGTGGAAACCTCTAATTCACTTTCCTCTTAGATTTAAGATGAGCAGTTAGCATATATATTCCACAATGATAATAAAAAAATCAATACTATTTATAAAACAGCTCCTTGCTCACTTTACACTTAAGTCATTCTTCAAAGCTATCAATTCAAAACTGTCACCATCAAAGCTAGACAGTTAACTGTTGCTAAGCAGCTTTGACATAAAAGGTAACAGTGCATTATTAAGTGCCAACTGTAACCATTTTAGATGAAACAATTTGATGCATCGGCTCCTGAGGTTTTAGACAGGGTAGATGTGTGGCTTATAGGCTAACTAAATAAGACATCATTATTATGATGATATATATAGCATCTGATTAAATGAACTTGCGTTCACAAAAGCATGTACTCCTATATATTTTAATTAGACTATAAGGTGCATATCTACCCTACTGTAGCAGAGCATATCAGGTGCATATCTACTCTACACCACTTAGTGTGCTGCTGCAAGGTAAGGAACCTGCATGGTGAGCAGCAGGGAGACACCCCCACGGTAACCATTTTAGGGTGAAGGATTTTAAGGGCTGAGAGCAGGTAGCTGGCAGGTGCAGGTCAGCCCCAATGAGGTGGCCATTTTAGATCCTGGCTCTCAGGGCTGAAGCAGGACTTTGCTGCAAGCAGCCAAGGGAGAAACAGCACCCATCCGAGTTGCGGCTCCTGAACACCATGGAGGAAAGGGAGGAACTATGGGGATGGCAGGAAGTTCCTACAAGCACAGTGGGGTCCCGAGCCCCAGGAAGCAGACTAGGGCCTAGTAACAGCAAGGCCCAGCCTAGCAAAGAAGCTAACAGCTTGCGGGCCTGTACAGGGGCTAGGCAAGCACCTGATAAGAGCTGGCAGGGACGAGGCCTAGGGCTCAGGTGAGCCCAGCTGGGAGAGGCTGTTCTATTAAGATCGTCAGGGCTCTAAGCAAGCCCAAGGGGAGATGGCCGTATGCTGGGGCCAGAAGGGCACTCCTGCGGCCCACAGATAGCAGCAGAAGTTAGGCTAGCTTTCTGATCCCTCAACTGGTCAATGTAAGGGGACCAGGGCCAGAAGGCAATTGAGCCCACCACGAGGCGTAGGCCAGGGCTGCAAAGAGCCATCTGGCACCCCAAATGGCCTGGAGGCAGGATCCGGGCCCCAAACAGGCCAAAGGTCCTCTCAAGGGGGAGGACATCACAGCTAGGAGAGGGTAGGGGCTAGTCAGCGTGCATGCTGCTATGAAGGTGGAAGCCAGTGGAAGGGGGCTGCCATAGAAAAGCTAGGAGTGAGAGCATCTCAGGAATACCACATAGCCCAATAGAGATAAGACTGGGGCAGGTAGGCCTGCTTGGTCCTGGGCAAGTCTGAAAACTGCACCCTGCCAGGGAAGGGTGGTCTAATGGGGATGTCTGTGGCAGGACAGTCCCCCAGAAACGCCAGGCCAGTTACCTCCCCAGTGAAAGGTGGGTAGGAGCACCTGATAACCCCAGCCCCCACCATCTGATGGGTCATCAGATCAGAGGGGAGGGCCAGGCATGCCTAGGCAGAAACACCTGAGCACATGGGGGTGTAAGACCCGGGAGGATAGTAGGGCCAGGCATACCCAGGAAAGGACACCTGAGTCTGTGGGGGTGTAAGACCCTATGGCCCCAGTAAAGGGGCAGAGTGTGGACCCCAGAGAGGGGTATGTGTGTTGAGGCCCCAGTGAGAGAGTGGCTATGTGTTGAAGACCCAGGAAAGGGGCAGCTGGGCCCAGGTGAGTCTTCAGATGCCTAAGTCACAAGTGGGCCCAAGGTCGAGGGGGTTCTAATCAGGGAATGAAATTGAGTGGCCCGATGAGGGGCTAGGGGCAGGATCAGTGAACTGGCTGATCACTGTTCAGACAAGGGTCACAGGAGAGGCCCAAAAGGCTACACCAGGACCAGTCAAGGAGTGTGAGTAGACAAGCCTGATGGCTGTACTACATGGTTGCACAAGGGTGCAGGGCAAGTTGGGTGTGGCTCAGCGAGGAGCAGCATGTAAGAGGCCCGGTGAGAGAAGGCATAGTGCAAGAGGCCCCAGTTAGAGGGGGGAAGTATGAATGAGGCCCAGTGGGGTAGAGTGCAAGGACGAATGAATGAGGCCAAGCAAGGGTCTGAGTTTGGCCCAGCCACGAGCTGGAATAAAAAGCAACTCAGGGATGCCATCTGCAAGGCATGGGACACAATAAAGGGAGGTCACAGTCATATGGACACCCCTACACAGCAGGGTCTTAAATGGCCAGCCTCCTGCTTTATTACAACCATTATAGTAACAACAAGGTGTGGCAGGCAAGACCAGACACCCTTTCCAAGACAGGTGGGTGGGCTGGTACTGTTAGCAGGCCTGGAAATTTGCCCTCTCACACCTACCTTCTGCCTTACTTCTGACTAACACGCTATACTCTCCTGAATTCGTGTTCAGTGACTTGGAACTGGAAAACTCTGTCATCCTACTAAAAAATAAGTTCATCCTCAGGGATCTCGAAACGAAAGCACACAGGGAATCTCTGTGTCTGAAAACAAGGAATTGTAACAAGCAATATACCAAAGAACAGCTCAGTACCCAAAGCTCTTTCTTTGCCACTTGAGATGTACAGGTCCTGATTCTGCTTTGAAACCTGCAAGGGTGGAGATATAAACTTGCACAGAGTTCCAGTATAAAAATTTCTATCCTTAGGGCAGGGCTCCTCCATTGCAGGACTCAGGCCCATGCTAAAACAAAACATTTTGGAAAGACTCCATTGTTAAACCTGCACTGAGGAAAGCAGTGAAAGCTGAGCCTACATCTCTGTTATTTCAGTTTCTAGATGTTGACAATATTTAATTTTTCCTGCATATTTTCTGGCTTCCCAGCACCATTTCTACTCATGTTATACCATAGCAGCACTCCCCATCATATAGAACCTCTATACTTTTTCCTTTCACATTACCACTAATGGTAAGGAGAGGAGACAAGAAAAATACAAAACATATTGCATTAATTTAATGGGAGGCCCACCTAAAACTCCATTGTGCAGGCAACTCCGTTGTAGATAGCCAACTTACTATTGCTCTCTGCAGTTGGATAAACCCCATTAGTGCTGCAAGTCATGCTTTTTCATCCCCAGGAGTCAGGGAACTGGGAAAAATCTCTGAATCTGTAGAGATTGGGAAGGAGAGAAGGGAATGGAGTTTCAGCATAACTATGGTCTATTCCCTTAAGTTTCATAGTATCCTGAATGCTGGGAGCTGTAAGGGAAGATAGGCAGAAATTAGAAGAGTCTCAACAGGTCCTGCATATACACTCTTTCCGTTGGTGTCCACTCTGCCACTGAGACACACAGGATAGCTGCATCTGGGCTAGCTGAACCAGTGGTCTGATCCAGGAAAGTGCTTCTTATGTTCTTACTTTTTTGTTAATCGCCCCAAGCTATGTAGTCATGAATTAGGAATATTTTTAAAGACGTTTCTCTTTCATGATTTTAAGGAGAAGCTTAAAACATGACCTATAAAAGCTCCAGAAAGCAGAAGGCTAATAAGCATAATCATCATAATATAAATCAATTTTAAATGTCATTATTTTAAAGCTTGACTCACAATTTCTTTAGTGTCCGACTCATTATTTTTGAACATTTGGGACTGGCAATACTGCAGATTAGTGGGTCTACAATAGTGTAAATTGAAAGAGGCAAATTAATGTTAGCACGTATGCTGCTAAAAGTAGCTTCGATTGAATTCTGTCTGCAGAGAAATAAATTGGTTGAAGATTCAGTAACAAGAAGTGAAATGATTAATTCAGGGAAGGAAAGTATTGCAGCAATTCTACTGGAGGAATAAGGGAACTTTTAAAAGTAGTTTTGCAAAATGTATAAGATCTTTCTCTAAGTCTAAATGTTTTAAACAGAAACCAGGCTTAGCTGCTCAGTACTTGGCTTCAATTCTGATTAAATTCCAATAAATTCTGAGATTGTAGCTCTTGTGCTAACTTTCCAGGGTAAGCAGGTATATGAGAAAAAGATCAAGCAATGGTATAATGTACTGAATGAACAGTACAGAAAAAGAAAATGAGAGACTATGTTCTTACAATATTGGAAGAGAAGAGACAGTATTTCTCTCAAAACATAAGACAGGGAATTTATAATGAAAAGACCCTGAAATATATTTAGGTGGGAGACAATGGTTGGAGGAATTTACTGCTACCAGTTACTGAAGCTGAGGGCTTTGTACCATTTGCTTGGCTAGTAAGAATACTCACATCTATATTAGAATTTTAAAAGTAGTAAAGGATGCAAGCCTGTACATTTTACAGCATCTGGCAGACTATTTGGAAAAAACTTCCATTGGGGCCAGGCTATTGCACTGTGTTTTCTTGCATTCTCCTCTGAAGCATCTGGCAATGGTCACTTATACAGATAACTAGACTAGATGACTCACTGGTCTGTTCTAGTATGCAGAAACCTAAGTCTTTAAGATTAATTTTCTGTACAGCACAACCGCAGAATTAGAATTTGAGCGTGAACTTGAAGGAGCAAGATAAACATTTACACAGCAAATTCTGTTGTAGTCCACAGCTTCGAAGCTCTGTACTTACCTGGGGCATAGGAACTCAATGTAAAGAATGCTCATTAATTACAAGAACTCAAGGTAAACAATATTCATTAATCACAGGAACAGCTTGCCCTAAGGTTTTTGCACCTCATTAACATCTCTACCACGTTTCAAGGATGCCTGGTGCCTTTTATAGTAGCTTAGAAATTGTCAGGACCTGGTTAGCTCAAGACTATCCTAGACCCCTTGACATTTAGATGCGTTATCAGTTTCACTGATGATGCAGTAAAATGGAGTACTACTAGGTTAGAAAACAGACAGCAGAGCTGGAAGATGCTAGGGACTTAAACTGTTTATGCACTTTTATGTGCAGATAATAGAGGCCCCGCATGGGTGACTGGTGCCTCCTGAGTCAGGGAGGCACTTGTCCCCGAAGCAACCAGTCAGCCACTGGGGGGTGGGGTGGGGGGTCCAATCCTGCCAATCCTGCTGACTGGGGGGGAAGGGCGGGAAGTCCCCCCACGACCGATCCTACAGACCCACAAGTGGCAGCAGTGCTGGCACTTCTGGGTGAGTGTAATCGGTAGCGGCGGGGGGACTGTGGGGATCACTTCTCTGGGTGCCCCCACTCCCCAGACGGTGCTCTCAGGGGGGCACCAGGGCTCTCATCTGCCCCCCTGCCTGGGAACGCTGGCTGTCAGGGGGTGCACCAGTGGTTTCAGGGGGTGCACTCCCTTGCACCCCCTTCGAATCGCTACTGCAGCCCCATGAGAAAGGGGCAGGGTGGGAGGAAGGAAAGGTGATGCTTATCTCCTGGACTCTAGAGCTGTGCGAAAGTAGAGGCTATAGCTCAAACCTGCATGGGCCAAAGGGTGAGCTCAGAGCTCAAAGCACATGTGAGGCTCCAGCCAGAGCTGTGCTGACATGCCAGTACTGACATGCGTCACACAACTGAAGGGGCTGTGACCTTGGATCCAACCCTGAGTTTAAGCAATATGCAAAAACTTAGGAGAGTTCTTGTTATGCAAATTATGCACTTATCTAGAGATGTAAGATGTATTCTGACATGGAGAAAGGCAACCTCTCATTATTTCACTACAAAACAAGCACAAAAGGGCCTGTTTTTGCCATGCTTACCCTTATCCGTACTGCCATTTGAGAGCTGAACGATAGCGCTCAAAGTGGGTAAGAGTAGAAGATTCTGGCTTTAGAGGTACAGCAACAGAAACAGAAGACTAAACATAAACAATATTGAATGGGAACTGAATCCAAAAATACAGCGAAAGGAGTCCTTAGAGGAAGCATTTGGGACACACTGAAGAGTTGAAAGCATTTCTCCCATGTAATCTTCAAACCCCAGCATTGTGACAGTCCACATAAACCGCAGGGAAAAATTGAGTTCCCCACAAAAAGGAATGGAAACATCAGTATCCAATCCTAGACGATGTTGAAGCAATCCTGTCAAGTGCCAAGAGCATTCAGCTGTCATCTTGCATATAAAGGATCCTGGATTTAAAGATGCCCAGCACTGCTCTGAGCTATCTAGTCCCAGGCCTTTGGTGATCAGGTCTTTTGTAAATCCCCATGCAGTACCTGATCCTGGAGGATGCTGAGCAACTCATAAGGTGCTGGGAGCACAGGGAAGATGGCAACACTCTGAAGAGGTACAGGCTAGGGGACCAGAGTCATTATCTTAATAGCTGCATTTTTAATAATAATAATTATCCTAAATAGTCAGTATCTGCAGTTTATATCAGCACCCTGCTTACTTCTGTACCAAGCTGTAAAACAAGCTGCCTCTGTGCAAATTAGAGCCTGTGCAGAAGCAAGCAAGATGCATATACAGCACCTGTATCGCTAGCCCAAGCGCACAGACAGCTGGAGTGTGTGAAGGAGGATGCAGCAAAAACACACCCATGGAGCCTCTGACTGCTCCTGCTCCAGTCCTTCAAAAACAGATGCATGGTTGTCACAGGTACACATGCTACGAGCGACCATGGCTGAAACAAAGCGTCCTGGCAAGGCTTTAACTGGATTCTCTCCCCGCTCCCGAAGCGGAAAAATAGTCAGACTTTTCCACAGCTTCTGCCTGGAACTTGCACACACATGTGCACACAACCTACGTCCAGAGCTGGAATCTACAGGTAGAAGCAACGTGACCCCACACCTGAAGCTGGGTGTACATGCACACCTGTGCCCACACTTGGAATCCGCACGTATGCACACACACTCAACCTGCGGTCACATCTAGTATCTGTCTGTACATACACGCACAACCTGTGCCCGCACCCGGAATCGATGTGGCCACGCGCACACAACCTGTGCCCACACTTGGAATCGGCACGCACGCACACACACTCAACCTGCGGTCACATCTGGCACCTGTGTGTACATACACGCACCACCTGTGCCCACACCTGGCACCCGCGCGGGCACACGCCGGCGGCGGCGTCGGGCCCGGCCGCGACCCCC
>NW_017728910.1:12374155-12433109 GCF_001723895.1 Crocodylus porosus | reverse complement strand
TGCTGCCCGCCGCTGAGCCGCGCCGCGCCGCGGGGGACGCTCGCCGCCGGCCCGGCGGGGGACTATGGGCAACGGGATGTGCTCGCGAAAGCAGAAGCGGGTTTTCCAGAGCCTGCTGCTGCTGAGCGTGGTGTTCGGCTTCATCTACGGGGCGATGCTGTACTACGAGCTGCAGAGCCAGCTGCGCCGGGCCGAGGCGATGGCGCTCAAGTACCAGCAGCACCAGGAGTCGCTCTCAGCCCAGCTGCAAGGTAACGCGGCTCCCTGCCCCCCCGCCACGAGTCTCTCGCCACCCCCGCATGCATCTGCCCCGCAGCTGCCGCTCCGCCCTGCCCTGCCCCCACGTGTAGGAGAAATGCGCCCCTCGAAGGCCACTGACTTGAATGTGGCCAGGATTTGCCCCCTCCACAGGGCCCTCTTATTGCGGAAGGATCACAGGGCACCTTGCAGCCTCCAGCTGCAAAGGCGAACTCGCTGCATCCCCCTTTCTTACTCCCCTGGCCCCGCCAAAGCCAGCGGCTGCGTTTTGACTTTTGTCTCGGCTTTGCGATGATATCCCGTTGTGGGAAGGGATGGCTGTGGTTCCTGGGCACCAGCCTGAAAGTTAGGGCTCTCTTGCTACGCCAGGTGAGGAACAGTTCAGATCCTCTTTCCTGAGCTACTTGAAGAACAGAGAAGATCAGGCTCTGTTCCTGGCTTTGAAGATTTTGGCGCAAAGCAGTTGCCTAAACGTGGCTGCTCATCACCAGGCACTTCCAATTTTAGGGTGCTCGAAGTGGAGATTATTTTGCTCTGGTAACTGATCGCTGTCAGTTCCCAAGGACGTCTGCATGCAAAAACGTCAGAATTGTATATGAGCCATCAGTACTGTGTAAAGTGCAAAACTTTTTAAGTTCCTCTGGAAATCTGGTCTCAGCTGCCTGAAATCGGGTGCACACAAATCAGTGCCGGCTTTTGAAAGCTTTGGCCTTAGTATGTATAGTTTCTGTTCAAAGTGTTTGAGGTGGTCACAGATGAATATTGAGCATGTGATGCGTTTAACTGGCCTGGAACTTTACACGCTGCACCGACGTTACATGCTGCACCAACTGTACAAACAGCAGTAGGATGAATACTATTGATTTGATCCTGCAACCTTTACACGTGGACAGCAGGATTGGGTCAAAGGTTTTTAATTTCTTATTGGAATTTGTTATTGCACAGATTTAGTAGGCGCCAGGTCCATGGTTACTTAGTTTCAGCATCTCCAGTTCAGACAGAATAATGCTATGGAACACCTTGGCAATGGCATCGCTGTAGTGACCGAGGGGGCATGAAGGGGAGAGATGTGACTGATAGCTGAAGGGCTACTGTAGCTGGTCTGCATATTTGCCAAGACTACTTGAAGAGGAAATAGAGAAAACCAGAACATCCTGTTCTTTGGGCAAGTTAAACTTCAACAGGTTTCTATTACTTTCACTGACCTAGGGGATAGCCAAGTAACTCTACTGGTGGCATTCATCCTACAGATTGAAACTTTACCAAGATCGAGAAGGGGGGATAAAATGGCTCCCCACATTGGGGCTATGTTATAATTAAACTATTCACTTTATAAACTTTATGGGTTAATGGGTTAGTGACTATTTTCCCATGAAAATAAATGCATTAAAAAACAGGAGGTAAACAATAGGTACAAAGACCTGAAAAAACATGTCTTGTGCTACATTACCTATCATGTTCCTCTTACTGTTTTAAATTAATTGTTGAACAACTAATAAGGTTTCCCCCAAAGTTAACGTATTTTAATAATACATGCTTAAAAAGGAGAGCGTGAGCCTCTTGGGCATATCAAGCATGCGTAAAAGATTTTTCTATCAAAAGATGCCCTACAGGTAAACTTTTATAGTAAAGATAAATATACGTCCCTTCATCAGGAGAAATGAAGAGACACCGGTTTTACAGAAATGACGTTCTTGAATACATTTTACTCTTGCTTTCTGTAATTTCTGGGAGGTAGGCTCAGAGCCTCAAATGTATTGAGCCAGGGAGGAGGCTAGAAAGAAATACTATCTCCCATGCATTTTCCATCCTGTGTGCACCTAACGGCACATTGATGCTGAATTTGAACAGCCGTGTACCTTGTATAGTCATTTCCACTAATGCAAAGTACCTTTACTAAAGGTAAAGCATTATCCTTGGCGTAAGTGCGGGAAGAATTCTGATTTTAGCATTTTGTATTTGATATTTTTATTTTATATGCAGTATTTTATAACAAATTAGCACAGAAATAGATGGATCAAATTTTATACATTTTCGTACATCTTCAGTTTCCCTGTGCTGTGTGTGTGTGTCTTGCACAGCAGCAGGGAAAGTTAACAACTTTTGTAAAGACATACAGCTTCTAAAACAACACAAACAAAAGCATTGGCTGAGAAAATCCAGACAGGTGCAAGATCTGACTGTACTTTGAACTCTTATTTTCAAGTGACCTGGATTTTAAATTGGCCGTGTCCCTCTCAAAACTCTAAAATGTTTACTTTTCAGGGCTTCATTTGATTTGGATATCTTTTGAATGTAAAGAACCCAGATTATTTTTGTTTGACCACTAATGGCTTAAATCTAGAAATAAAATAAGAAACAGATTGTGTAGCCATAGGCAAACCTCACTGTAGAGAAAGTCAGACTGTTTATGGAGACATTGTTGGCTTTGAACATTTAATTCACTACTTTAATCTTGTGCAAACTGGGGAGTCTATTCTTGTTGCTGTTCTGACAAAAATCTATAATTAGTTGGTCATACTATGTGCATGTCTCATTTTATATAATCAGTTGTTCTCTTGTAATATGGATACTTGCAGAACACTAAGTTTGGAAATGGGAGCATGCTAGGGCAATGTACTCAAATACATTAAATGGTAACCGTTAGGGGTGCACTGATATTTTTTTGGGCTGATACAGATGGCTGATTTTTAACAAGCCATATTGACCAATAATGATCTGATTGCTGATATGCAACCCGGCAGCGCAGAGAGTAGCATCTGGCTGGTAAGCCTGTGTGGGGGAAGGGGCGAGGGAGGAGGGAAGGGATGGGGGTGCATTTTGAAGCCCCCAAGGTGAAGGAGGGAGTGAGGCTGGGGCAGGCACTGCACAGCCAGGACGGAGTGTGGGATGGAGTTGTATGGTGAGCAGCTTGTCCAGGGAGTGTGCGGGGGAGGGGGGGTGGATCCTGTTGCTATGTGCACCCCAGGAGGGCATGGGGGGGCATGTGCCCCCTGATCTATTTGCAGGGTGAGGGCAGATTGCTGCTGCAGGGTGTGGCTGGGGTGGCACTGAGTTCTTCCTGGCAGGGGCCTGGGTTGGGGCTGCGTTCAGGGCAGCAGCGGCAGTGCTGGGAGGGGGACTACGGGGAGAAGGCTGCAGCCACCCCAAAGTTCACTGTAGTGCTCCGTGCCCCCCCAGTGCCACTGCACACCCTGAGCACAGCCTGTCCCAAGCCCTGCTGGGAAGAGCAGTGCTGCCCTGGCTCCAGCCCGCAGTGACAAACTGTGCTTGCCCCATGTGCAGTTCCAGGGGCACATGCCCCCCATGCCCTCTTAGGGTGCATGCACCAGTGGGAGCCGTGCTCCAAAACTCTATAAAATTCCTTCTCTCCTGATTGAGCTCAGAAAGAAGCAGCATGTCCTCTCTTTGGCCAACAGATTGCAGTTTTTGGAAGTCTGAGCCTTTTAAATCTTTTTTTAAGGTCTCTGACTTTTCTTCTAAATTCAACCCCAGTTCACCTGAGTAAAATTCCCTGGAGTGAAACAGAACTACGCTAGAGCTGAATTAATAGACCTGATCTAATCTATCCAATTCCTGGCTCTGAGGCAAAAAATAAGTTTATAGTATAGCCCCTAATGTGATGTTTGTGGCTTTTTCTCTTCATTGGGTTTTCATGTAATTAAATCAGAAGAATTTCCACTCTTTCCCCAAGAAGAGAAGGGCAAGGAGAAAGGGGTAGAATTAGTAGGAAGTTGACTCTACCATTGTGAACAGAATCCTCTATTTTGGAGGGGATGGGAGCTCTGCTTCCGAGTCTATAGACTCTGCTTGCATTGGGATAGGTTTTGCAGCTCTTGCAAACCAGGGAATTGGGAACCCTGAAGAGAATAAGTCTAAGTCGCATCTTCTGGATTTTACCTCGCAGTATATTTCTGTTGGACGTTAGAGGCAGTAGAGCTGCCTTTGTAACCATGATACGATTACTGGAGTGAAAGCATAGAGATGACAGGTGCCTGCTTATAAATTTGTTCCAAGCCGGCTTAAAAATCTATTATATCAATAGATCCCTGTACACAGTTTTCAGTAGTTGCTTTATGAAAGCCCTTATCTACTACTAATCTTCCCAGTCAGCTGACTGTATTTTTAAATCATATTTGCTTAGAACTATGTGTTCAAAACTTGTAGATAATCTCATTTCAGTTGTCTTAGTGATAAAAAAGCATTTGAAAGGGCTTTGTTAAGTTTTTAATACTTAATTTGATACTATTTTCCTCTTGGCTGGATTGGAATGTATTTCAGCGGTAAGCATAGGGCTTCGTTGATATCTTCGTACAAAACCGATCATATCTTAATTGCTTCAAGTCTAAATATAGCTAGAAATGCTTTTGCATACTTAAGCACTCCATCTCCCCTTTCCTCAGACATCAGCTAATTTAACATACACTGCTAATCTATTCTATTTTAATTCTTTCCCTAATAGTATCTTATGTCTAGCACCTTTGACTATTCTTGTTACTCCTTATGTTGGGCTAGAATCCTAATTATCTGAAGACTTCAGTTTTTTCTCCTTTTTCTAATTCTGACTATAATACAGGTTTCCCTCGCCACCCACGGTTTTGCCAACCATGACTTTGAGTATCCACACTTAATATTCTATATATACAATTTTGGCTACCATGATGTACAGTTTTGAGTAACCACGGTTGTCTGTGGCTGCACATCAGCCATCAACCACCTGCCATTTTTCCCATAAGCCTTTTGTCTTGCCAACCACAGTTTTGCCAACCATAGGAACTTTCAGGAACCTAACCCCAATGGTTGGCAAGGGAAACCTGTATGGGGAAGCAGCTCAACTGTTCTCCCAGACTTCAGTTTTCAACACCTACTAGCTGGCTTACCTCATCATGGACTACCTGTAGATTTCAGCAAGGCTGTGCAACCAGCAGAACTTTAGCTGATGTGATCTTTGGCTACAGCCAAGAAGAATACAACATATACTGGTGCTAAATCAGCTAAAATGCTAACTGACATTCTATAGTGTGATTTGGTTTTGTGAAATCGGTCAGACTTGCTTACCTGAAATGGGGATTGTCCCTGACTTCAAAGTGGGAATGGTCAGGCACACTTCTGCATAGGGGCATAGTCATTTATATATGGAACAGGATATCTCAGTACTTCTGGTCTGAGTTTAAACTTTACATCATTACCCTTTCCTCTGTCCTGCTGACTGTTAAGCCAGGGATACCTTTGGAGGTGCACTGATACGTTGGTCCCAAATCAGATCGGTCCCACTAATAAGGAAAATTGACAGTGTTGGTAATCGGCATTTTTTGGCTGATGAGGCTGATAATGTGGTCGATAAATGCCATGTGCAGCACGCAGGCAGCCACAAGCATAGACCAGCAGCGTGGAGAGCAGCCAGGTCCGACTGATAAGTCTGTTATGAGGGAGGTGGCAGAGTGAAGCTCCACAGTGAGGGAGGGAGTGGGGTAGGGGTAGGCGCTGCACAGCTGGGGCGGGGCTGGGTGTGGGACAGCTGCATTCAGTGGGCATGGGGAGTGGTGGCTCCCTCTGCTGTGCACACCCTGGCAAGGCATGGGGGGGGAGGGGCGTGTGCCCTCCCAGACGTGCATGTAAGGGTGGGCTGCCACTGTGGGCTAGGGCTGGGGTGGTGCCGGGCTCTTCTCAGCAGGGTCTTGGGTTGGGTTGCGCTTGGGGTGGGCAGTGGCAGTGCTGGGAGAGGCGTAACGGGGCTACAGTGGATTTTGGGGTGGCTGCAACCTCACCATAGCTCCTCTCCCAGTGCCACTGCCTGCCCTGAACGTGACCCCAAACCAGCCCCCTCCCCCCTGCCAGGAAGAGCTTGGTGCTGCCCCCAACCCACAGTGACAGCCCACCTTCACCCCAAGCACAGATCTAGGGGCATAGGTCCCCCCATGCCCTTTCGGGGTATGTGTAGTGGCAGGAGCTGCCCCACCCTCCTTGCACCCTCTAGACAAGCTGCTCATAGCTCTGTTCCCTGCCCCGACTGGGCAGTGTCTACCCCTGGCCCAGCCCCGGCCCCACTCCCTTCCCTTATCTTGGGGCCTCCATCTGCTTCCCCTACCATGCCCCATCCCTTCCCCCACAACAGACTTACCAGCCCAACACTGCTTTTCCAATTGCTGATATGCAGCCCAGCAGCTTGATCACTATCTACCGATATGACTCATTAAAAATTGGCCATGGGTATTGGCCCAAAAAATCTCTATCAGTGCACCCCTAGATACCTCAGTGATCTAAAACAGCTTAGCCACTTCTGCCATGACGAAGCAGCCATTGCATCTCCGATCAGCGTTCTGACTTCCTAGGACAGGGGGCTAATTTTATAGGGCAGCTTGTACTGACACTTTCCCTATCCCCAGTTCCTTTGTGTAATTAGCCTGAAATGACTTACCATGTGACTTATGACTGAAACATAACTGCAGGTTTCTAACATGTCTTGTTTTTTACTAAACCTTCAAAGGCAAACATGTCCATTTATGTGCAAACAAGTTCTTGCGTGAAGATTTCTTGAGACTAACTCTAGAAACTTATCTAGAGCTGGGCCACCCCCAGCCAGCCCATTAGCTCAAGAAGCCTTTTTTATAGTCATATTCTGTGAGGCATGGCTTCTGAGTTCTGGCTACTGAATTCCAAGACTGGAAAAGTTGACTTTCATTAAGGAAACGGACCTTTCCTTTCAGTATTTGTAACACATGTTCATGTTTGGAGGCTCTAACACGGCTCCCTACTGGATTTAGTATGTGGAGTAATTAATTGATAGGGTCAGGAAAAATTGGTGCTCCATTGGGCCTGTGGTTTCCAGGGCATGTGGTCTGTCTTTAAGGCTCAGGAGCTGAGCCTGGAGTTGGGCTAATGGAGCTTTTACTCTTAGGGTCTAAAATTGAACCTGGTCTGTAGGAGGGCCATGAAAAACACAAAGCTGTAATCTTGCCCCCATCTGTAATTGTGATGGATTAGACTCATGACCAGTCTGTCCAGATTCACAGTTCACAGATGATGCTGGGTTGACAGCTGTAGACTGTTCTCACTGTTGTCTCTTGCAGGTATGTGTTAGGGCCTTGCCTCTCTTTCCTTCTAAATTTGCATCTTGGTGGTCAGAGGGCCTAGCTCTGTCATACTTTTGCCGGGGACCAAACTGGAATCGGAAGATCAGGGGCTGTTGGGTACTGGCTGCTTGTCCCCTCTCACTTTTGCATTTTAGCCTTTTGAAGAATTTACTGGTGGTTGCATTTTTGTTCTCTTGTACAATCGATAAGGGAAAAACGGGGAATAACAATAGAGATGCAGAAACACTGGGCAAGCATTATAGTGTACAATCTGTGAAGCCAAGACCATTGTAGAAGCAGTTATCTAGCTGACCGCTCAGTTTTGGAGCTAGGTGAAGTGAAGGAGCCAGCCCTCTTGGCTTCCCTTGGAAGTTAGGAAGAGTGACACTAGAGACAGGCAGTTGCCGCAGGACTGGGGTTCTTGTGGGAATACGAAGGCTGGACGGGAGGTGTGTGCGTGCATGCTTCAAACAAGACTTCTCAACGTTTTTAGACTCAAGGCACCTCATGGAAAATGCTAGCTCTTAGTTTTTTGCTGATTTTTTTTGACTACAGAAAATAATAGAGCAATATTTCTGTTGCAAAGAACTCAGAAAGACCACAAGAGGCCAGCACGTTTCTAATACTTTGAATTCCTATTTTAAATTGCTGGATTGATCTTGTGAATCATGTCTGCGCACAGAACCGTGCTAACATTGTGTGGCACCCTTGAAAGGATCTCAGTGCACCCCAGGGTGCTACATCAGGTTGCGAATCCCTGTTCTAGAAGGTTACATTGTGGACTTCCTGGTAAGCTGTCTACCTCTGCAGTTGGACTTTGCACGGTTCATTCACCCTCAGTAGATAAGTGAAAAGTAGCCCTATCAGTTCTTGAACAACCAATGTTCGGTTCCCTTCCCTTCCCCCAACCTCCTCCTCCCAATGGAAACACCTTTAGCAGATCAAAAATGTGGGGAGATGGACTTTGGTCCCATACCATTATTGGCCCGTCTGTGACACAGTGGAGTTTGAATACAAGTAAGTTTTTCTTTGGTTGTGTATGCACAAGAGCCACTATTCTGGAGTGTCCTGACCACTTCTTTTTAAATTTCTATCTCCTCCATACAGAAGTTTAGGAGCCTGGCAAACTGGATCCAGCACTGAAGAACTGCCTCAGATGAGCAGCTTAAAGCATAGAGTTGTTTTTAGTGCTTTTGGGTGCACCTGCTGCTCTCTTTGCTGCATAGGGTATAGCATTCTTCAGTTGGTACAGCAGTGATTATTAGGCCAGATCAGGCGGCCTACCTTTTAAGATTTAAAACTCCAGCAAAGGAATAGTATTGTTGTTATTCTAGATAGTGCTTGGTGTTTTGGAGCTAGAGGCAATTTTGTTAATCAGGAAGCCAGCTATAATAAAGCTTTGGTTGTATAGATTTAATTAACTTTGCTTGTCTTGCTATCTTTGGGGGTGCTTAGAGCAGAAAGAACAAACAAATTGTGCACTGTATTAGATAGTTAACATCCTTTCTTATCAACCCACAATAAAACTTAGTAAGTGGCCCAGACTGCTTGGCTCTCGCTTCCCTGAAAGTGAAATCCATGATGCTGTTACCGAGTTTCCTTCTTGTTAACATTTGCTGACTGCACTTTTATCTGAGGGTCCCGGGTGGGACAGAGGCTTCAAAGAGACCCACACTTTTGCCAAATTCCTTCTTCCAGTGAAGACATTATTATAACCTGCCTGATATCTGACTCCCTTGGTACCTCTCCACTATTTCCCAACCCCTCTCCCCAAAACCTGCCTCTTACCCACTGACTCCTCAGTTTACACCTTCCCTGACTGCCTGTCTTGCATGCAGAGCAGCCTCTGGCTTCTTTACTATCCATCCCATCCAGAAAGAAGCATCTCCAGAGGTCTGTGCTCCTCAGCCTGCCGAGGGGTGCTTGTGCCTGAAAGCTTGCTAAGAAGAATTTTTCCAACTATTTGAGTTGGTCTGATAAAAGATACTGGATTTACCCAAAGAACCTTGTCTGCTTATGTCCTCAGACCAACACGGCTATAACCTATACCTCCAGTAAATGCTCACAGACAGACAAGGTTCTTTCGGTAAATCCGATATCTTTTATTAGACCAACTCGAATAGGTGAAAAAATTCTTCTTGGCAAGCTTTCGGGCACAAACACCCCTTGTCAGGTTGAGGAAGCATCTGCAGATGGTCTGTACTCTTCCTGGATGGGATATACTGGCCTCTGGCTGCATTACTATATGCAAGAAAGCCAGTCAGTTAAAATGAGTAAATGCTCCAGCACTCCATTGTGCCCTTTGACCTTGTTCACTGGAACAGCTCTCTGTGTTTGTGCAGGCAAGGCAGCAGCCTGTTAAGGGGGGCACGTATGTTGGGGCACGAGCGTGGCTGTTCTGCCTTTCAGAGACTAGCAGTAGAAGTGGATGGAAGTTGCGAGATATTTTTTTCCCCTCCCTAAATCTAGGCACCTTGCTTCTATTTTTTTGCTGACTTTTCCCCACTTCCCCACTCCAAGATACATTTGGGGTTTTCTGTGTCTGGTTTGCAAATCTTTCCCCCTTCTACTGATGTTTGCTGAGAGGGAGGAAAACGTATCCCTGGTGAACTACCACAGCAGCTTTTCTGTAATGGCTGTGGAGGAAAGAGGCACACTGCCTCATTTCCATAACAGATGAGCTAAAGCCCAACTCAGCATGTCTCGCTACTCCCCCATGCCCTCTTACTGGTGAGGGAACGAATAGATCTTAAGCTGTTGCTGGTCCCCAAATTGATCGCAGGCTGTGCTGGGCTATTCTCCATCTCCAGTGAGATTTACAGGGGGCTTTAGCTGCCCAGACCCTGAAACTGTTATGTGCTCCTGAAGCCCTGTAACCTGCTGCTTGACTTCAGCTACACCAGGTTGTCTCTGCGAAGATTTGTTGTTAGGCACAGCTCGTCTGGTACGGGCCGGGTGTTAGGATGACAGTGTCTCTGCTCCTGTGCAGACATACTTTTCTGGAAAAGCTTGCTGAAACTAGGTCTAAAGTAGTTTGTTTCAAACTGTTTTAATGTCATGGAAGAGGTACAGTTTATCTGAGGGAGGATTCCTCTGAATGTATAGAGTTACTCTTATTGGCTAGGGACAGAAGATGTACCTAAACAGGCTTAAGTGATCAGAAGCGGGTTTAAACCTGTAGCAGAACACAAGTTCGGTGCACGTAAACTGGTTTCAAAATGTCCGAAATGGGTTTGAGAGAAACTTGGTTGAATGGAGTTATCAGATCTGGGTCAAACCGGTTTATGGAACTGCTGTCCCAGACCCCTTCCTGGTTCAAGCTGAATCAGTCCCCCAGCATCCCAGCATGCTTTGCAGCCCTGCACTGGGCTATGCTCGCTGCTTCAGAGAGCAGGGCTGGCCCTGCCCCCTCTGCTCCCTAGCCAGATGCTAGCCCAGCATGGCCTCCCGAGGCAAAGGGAGCAGGGCCATTCTCCCAGCCCTGCTGCTGAAGCAGTGTGAGGCGGGGGGCGGGAGTTAAAGGGGCTGCTGTGCCCTGGCTAGGCAGATCCCACATGGAGTCCCGGGGCGAGAGGGGAGGTGGGAGGGGAATAAAACCCCTTCCCTGCCCCCTTTTGCCTTAGGGGGCCATGCTGGCCCGGGGTCTGGCTGGCTATGCTCATTCCCTCCCCCCACCACGCTCGGCCACTGCAGAAGGGAGGTCAGGGCTCACTCTAGTGTCCCCCGCCTCCCCCCAGCTTCTGGCCTGAGCCACTGCAGGCACCTCCTGCATTTCCAGAATCAAAAGTGAACATTTATTCACTTGTAAATTGGTTCAATCTACTCAGGTTAGCCTAAGATATTCAGCTTTTTGAATATCTGCACTTAGCATAACTAAAATCTTTAGGACAATGATGTTTCAAATGCATTGTCTCATTTGTCTGGCTGGCTTCCCTGGCCAGACATGGTATTTGGGCAGGATACACAGTGCTTGTCCTTGGCTGGAGGTTGGGAATCATCATGAACAATATCTCCACCCTTGTATTATAAGTTAAGTACATATTGTAGCATCTGTTACTCAGCAGTGGATACAGTCCCTGGGATTTAGGAACATGGTATATTTTGTGGTGTTTGCTTGTAAAATGGGAATATTGCATGGAAAATGTAATTAAATCTGTTCTGTTAAAATTAAAATTAAGGAGCCAAGTTAATATTTCTTGGTAATCATAGCAGCTAAATTCAGTCATACAATAGCCATATGTATATACTACTTCTAACTAAGGATGGATAGTGTGTAGCATTTGTGATTTTTTTTTTTAGAAGCATGATAAGCCAAAATTCTGGTCCCACTGAAGTATAAAACAAATCTCGATAGAATTAAACCTCTTGGTTTAAACCTGTTGTGTTTTAAAGAGTGATGCTCAAGAAAAAGGATGGAAACCTTTGGTTCTTGATTTTACTCTACTACTTTTAAGTGCAGCGTTGGAGCTCACTAAGTTCCTTGGAGCATAACTGTTTGAGGAAGTGGTCTAACAGTTTTGCATGGCAATAACTGTAGCTTTTTAAAATTTATTGTTTTATCATGATGTTTGAGTTTGGAAAGATTAAAAAAAAAAAGCCCCACATGCAAACTCCTGCTTACTCTTGCAGTCTTTTATTAAAAACAATTATCATAACTTTTAAGCAGAATTGGGTTCAGGAAATAGTTTCTTGTTTCTTATAACTGATAATCAGGGAACCTGGTTTTCTCAGATAAAAAAGTAACCCAAAATCTACAGACACAGACATGTATGCGTGGATTTTGAGTTACTTTTTTTAACTCTGAAAATTGGGGATTTTTTTTTTTTAATTGGAGAAAACCAGGATCCCAGCTGATAATGCTGTGTGACTAGACTTGGAGGCTGGCTCTGTTTTGAGAACCAGTGGACTAGATACATTTTAGACTCAAAGTATCCCTCAGAAAATGCCAGCTTTTGGTTTTATTTTTTGATTACAGTAAAATAATTGAGCAGTGTTTCTATTACAAAGAACTTGGAAAGATCATACCAGGGTAGATTGTTTTTAAAACACTATGGATTCCTATTTGAAATCCCTTTGAATCGTGCTTGCCATACCAAATAGTGCAGCATTGTGTCGCACCCCAAGCAGCCTTATAAAGATCTCAAGGCACCCTAGGGCGCCGTGTCACCCTAGCTGAGAATCATTGATCTAGTCAGTCCTTACAAATAGCCACTTTATTCAAAATAGCAATTTTGGGGTGGCGTATGGAACATGAATGTACAGTTGCAGAAGTGGTTGCACTTTGGTTACCCAAGAAAACTCTGTTGTGTCATACTCTCTGACCAGTGTTTGAGGTGACTTATTACTGCCTACTCCTGCCCTCTCCCACTTACTTGCACAAGACCAGACCAGAGATCTGTGTGGCTCTAACTCAGCCATTCAGAAGAGACCCGGGAAAGAAATCATTCTTGCACACAACATGAATGTGCTACACGCTGCAGATACTCTCTTGATCCAAGATTGGCAAGAGGATGTAAAGAAAAGAAAACAAACCAAGTGTCAAGCATCCAAGTCATTTCTAAGAACAATTTAAGAAACGCCCAGGCAGCCTCCCACCACAAAAATATCATAAATACACTTTTTGACATTTATAAACACCTAATTGGTAAATCATTTTAAACACACTCGTGAAAGTAAAAGGAAAGTTGTTACAGACTGGGGGGACTCTGGAATTGCAATATAGGAGCTGTTCTGACCTGCTGCGGACATCAGCATTTCACACCCCTGCCTCGGCGCTGGTGCAAACAACGGGTTTAGAATAAACAGATTCCAAGAAAAAGCACCTTTTGTCCTTCAAAATCTGTGTTTTGCCTTTTGGTGTTTCCTTATTATGAAAGGGAGTAAGACCTTTGAAACGTTACTTTCAATCAACTACATTAAAAGCATTTATATTATGCTACGGATATAAATAAAGCTGCCATAGTTAGCTTTTGTTTGCAATGAAAACAACCTTCAGAAAAGGCAGGGTGTGATCTCACTGTTGAAGGGCTGTAGTGGTGGTAACAGCAGCAGCAACCACTTTAGGGAATGGGTGTGGGAGGACATACCCCTCTTCCTGGACGGCCTTTGCGTGATGAGTGGTCCCAGAAGTAGAACCGGCCTCGGCGAGTTCACCTGTAATGGAAGAGGAGCCAAACCGGACGAGGTTAGGAGCTGGTGCACTGAGGCTCTCCTAAGTCTGTCGTGACTGCCCCTTCTGCCCTGCGAGGAAGAACAGCTCTCCGTTCATTGCATCCCAGGAGTAATGACTGGGACTGCTGCATTTTTCTACCCTGACAGACTTCTGGCTTCAGTGATACTTTTGTGGCACCAGGTTTGAAAGCCTGGATACCAGTCCCTACAATTATTTGCAGGGGTTACTTGAAAGCAGTGCAAGGTGCTTCTCCTTCCCTCAAAATACAGGATTCCTTGGCCTGTATGTAAACTGTAACCAACTGAAAATACCAGCCACATCTGCTATGAAAGATCTGTGGGACCATGCTGTGTAACCCGTTCTTGAAATGATTCAGTTGGGCGCAAAAGCCATTTCTCAATATTTACAAATCGTACAACCAGCAACTTGCCCCAGCTGCCTGTGACTGTTATGTTGTAACTTTTGCATTTCATCAGTGAAGTGTCTGCTTAAATGTGTCTAAAGTTACAAATTTAAAAAAGAAGTAAAGCAAAAAACCTGAAAGTATAAAATGGTCTGTGCACTGGGTTGAATAGATAGGGAAATGTCCTTCCAGCCAGATACAGGAATGTTTACCCTGTGTTGCTGCTCTACAGTGTTTCCTTTGTCTTAGTTCTCCAGCTTCCTGAGTAGAGGCTTGTGCTCACAGCCAGACCAAGGGATCTGTCCCTGATGTAACACTGTTCAGTTGACAGTCTGTGGTATCTATGTGCTTGCAGCCATGAAATGCTGTGCCAGCATTCCCGAGTTGGCAGTGCCAGGATAGTAGTTCTTGGCACCTTGCTGGGTCTTATTTCCAGTGTATATTCTGTCCATTCTAGAGAGGAGATTAACCTCGACTTTGAGCGTTTCCCTGGAACCAGTGACGGTGCTTATGTCAGCTACAGTAAAGCATCAGATATTTTTCCCTTTTTCATAGGAGACCTGCAGAATCTGCAGCTAGGATTTTCAAAAGTGGTCAGTAGTCTTTTAGTACAAAAATTGGCATACTTCCCAATTTCCTAATTTTCAGATGCACTGAGCACCTGCCTTCCAACAGGCAGAGTCAGCTGAAGCATGTTGTGTTATTTATTAAAAAACAGAGGCAACCACAACTTAATTTCTTTTGAAAATCTTGGACCCAGTATGTTTGGTGTCCAGAAAAAGAAATCATACAAGAAAGAGTTACTGGGAAAGCTTGTCTTCCTGAACAAATGCACTTGATTTTTATTTTTATTTTTTGTACTTATAATAGTATACACAATTTATTAGTGCTATTTTGAGCAAATGGATTTATCTACAGTCAAAACTGCTGAGAAAAGAGGAGAATTGGATTTTTTGAGGAAGCATCTATGCAGTAAACAAAGGTCAAGTATGCATTTATTTATATTTAAATAATATAAAGACCAAGGGAGGAGATGCATCTCTGGAGGAAGACAGCTGTGGATTGTAACCAGTATTTTCCTTTAATACATTTCTAAAGAGCCCGATGTAAATTCATGTTCTGTCGTTGCAAGTCTTAGCCGGCTCTCCACACCCCAGGGAGATGCTGCTGTGTCCTGTTAAGGCAAAGGAAGTTATTAAATAGTCACTGCTTTTGTAGAACAATAATTCCTGGTTCTTAAAATAAGCACCTCGTTACCATCTGTCCTACTTTTCAAAGAATATGGCTGTTGTACATTGAGTATTAGATATTAGTCACATTACTCTGTATAAAAATGTTTTGAAACTTCCAAGTAAAAGGCCAAGTTCTCTCGCTTAGAGACAGCATTTTTTTATACCATATAAAAATATGTCCATAGTCTCAAAATCTTCTGCCTCCCACCATGAAGTAGATCCCTCCTTACTTCTTACACAGCAGGGATATCTACTTACAGCTACTTCTGCTTTTATGGCAGTGGAGTTCTTGACAAAATATTTTTATGTAGTTTCTCTTCCTTAGAAAAACATTTTTTAGACTGTTTTGGGTGTTGAAGAATAAAAGTTATGCAGCTACCTTCACAATACACTCTGGGATAATTTGGATGGTGATCCAGTAGTCCAGATGCAGGATGACATTCCTGATGCTGTGTATGAATACAGCTTCAGAGCCCCAAAGATGTGTCCATTACCCAACATGCAAGGGGTGATGGGATCAGTAGAGCAGCGTACCTGGTACCACAGTTATGGTATTAAGCAAGGGTGAAAGTAAGGACTAGGGCGGGCTGACTATCCTGGTTGAAATTTGGAGAGAGTTTTTGGATGAACTGAATTTTTTTTATTTTCTTTGGAATCTTCTGGCTTTGAAAACTTCCCTCACTGAGGTATGACAGAGTGCTTTGTTTGCAGTGGTAGCATGTTTTATATGTATTTGGTGTCTTCAACTTCTGTGAAGCTATGAAGTTCTTCTGTATTTTTAATTCATAGTTTTCTGAAGTAAAATAAATAAAAAAATAAAAGCTGTTTGCTTTATCTAGGCAACCAAATGACATAACTGTATGCATAGCATGTACAAATATTCACAGGGTAAAGCACAACATTGCAAAATCTGGTCTGCAGTAAGTGATGCTTCCTCTCTGCACTGGTTCAAAATGTTTATATACCTTATCCCACTTCACAGGTGCGTGATGTGCAATATGGTGAAAATATGACATCAAAGATTAGAATTTTACAACACAAAGATTTCACAGCACAAAGCCATGTGTGGGGTTTGGTTTTTTTTTTTATATAACCTTCCCAAGTAATCCTTTAAATAATGCCAGTGTCCTAGCTCACTTACATCTGTCACAAAAGGCATGTGATCATACATGAATCATTGCAATATTTGCCTGTTAAAATATCAGATATATATTGCAAACAAACTGATCATGGCATTTATGAGTTTCATGAGGTTCAATAAAGAGAAACACAAAGTTCTGCACTCAGTTCAGAACAATCCCATGCACCAGTACTGGGGATCAACTGGCTGGGCAGCAGCGCTGCACAAAAGGGGTTACAGTGGATAATAAGCTGAATATGAGCCAACTGTGTGCCCTTGTTGCAAAGAAGGAGCATTACCAGCAGGTCAAGTGAAGTGATTATTCCCCTCTCTTTGGCACTAGTGAGGCCACATCTGAAACATGGTGTTGAGTTTTGCTGCCCCCATCCCCGGGATGCACACACAGACGAGATGTTGACAAATTGGTTGGAGTCCGGTGGAAGGCAGCAAAAATGGTTTTGGGGCTGGGGGACATGACTCATGAGGAGAGGCTGAGGAAACTGGGCTTATTTAGTCTGGAGAAGAGAAAATCGAGAGGGGATGTACTAGCAACCTTCAAGTATCTGAAGGGTGGTTGCAAAGAGGATGGAGCTGGGCTGTTCTCAGTGGTGGCAGATGGTCTCAAGCTGCAGCAAGGAAAGTTTAGGTTAGGTCAGGGGCGGGCAGAGGGCCACTTACCCAGTTTTGGCAAGCTGTCAAGGGCCACGTGGGTAGCCCTGCACCTTGACAGGTGCCCCGCCCCCTAGTCACCATCTTGGGACTAATGTCCCAATGTCAGGGACCAGTGTCCCAGGGCCAGCACTGATGAGGTGCAGGCTGACAGGGGTCTGTGGAGCTGGGTTGGGTTGCACCGCAGGGAGAAGGGGGAGCTGGCCTGGTCCCATAGAGCCCCTGCAGCCGGGACCACTGTACTCCTGCCACCCTGCTCTGGGCCCTGCTGGTGCTGGCCTCAGGACACTGGTGTGGGCCCCGTGTACTTGCTCACTACTAGTGCCCCCCAACCCTGTGGTACAGGTTGGGGGTAGTGTGCAGCCCTGACCCCCTGCTCCATGGCAGGGAAGGAGCTGGTGCTTAGCCCAGGGAAAAGCGGACCTTCCCTGCCCCACGGCTGGTGCTCCCTGCTGCAGCCACTCACAGCCTGCGCGGAGTTGTCCTGAGCAGGCACGGGCAGCCCCATGCAGGCTGCGAGTGGCTGCTGCGCGGGCACTAGTCACAGGCTGGGGGAGAACCACTTTTCCCATGCTGGGCACCAGCTTGTAACCTGCTCCCACTACCAGCTTGGGCCCCATCAGGGCTGCACACAGTCGCAGCAGCTGCGGTCCCCCTGCTTGCCGCGCCGGGCAGTGTTTGCCATCGCTGTCTCTGGGCTGCCCAGAACAGTAGCTCCGGATGGGCAGCAGCAGCAAACACTGCCCGGCGTGGCACGTCGGGGGGGGCCGCAGCTGCTGGTGCCATGGCACAGCCCCGACGGGCGAGCCAGAAGCTGGTGCGGGGCCCAGGCTGGCAGCGGGGGTGGGTTGCAAGTTGGTGCTGAGCGTTAAAGAAGCAACCCATCCTCTGCCCCGTGGCCGGTGCCCCATGCTGCAGCTGCTTGCAGTGTGCGTGGGGCTGCCTGTGCCTGCTCAGGACAGCCCCGAGCGGGCTGTGAGCGGCTGCAGCAGGGAGCGCCGGCCACGGGGTGAAGGAGGGGTCGCTTTTCCCCGGACTCCTTCCCTGCCCCCCCCACCTTAGGTTCGCGGGGCAGCCATGTAGTCCCAGGCCAGAACTGGACGGGTCCTGCTGTAGCGGGGGCCCACTGGGCTTCCTCCGCGTCCTACTGCCTATGGTTCCTGGCATTTTTGACAGGAACCAGAGACAGATAAATATTAATTTTCTAAATTTTTTAGGGGCCCCATGGGCCGGATAGAATGGCCTTGCAGGCTGTATTTTGCCCACTCTTGGGTTAGATATTGGGAAGAACTCTCTCACTAGGAGGGTAGTAAAGCACTGGAACAGGTCACCCAGAGATGTGGAATCTCCATTCTTGGAGGTTTTTAAGACCCGGGTAGACCAAGCCTTGGCTGGAATGGTCTAGCTGGGGATTGTCCTGCTCTGAGCAGGGATTTAGACTAGATGACCTCCTGAGGTGCCTTCCAACCCTAATTTTCTATGATTTTATGATTTAGTAAGTTTAGTTGTGCCATGCTATAAGCACTGAGTAGTGGATACTCATCTCCTTGGTTCTATGAACATGTTAACAGAAGGATATTGTTGGTGCAGGATTTTTCTGGCATAAAAGGTGGTCATACATGCATATTTTTTGTTTTTTGCAACTGTGGTCAACAACCCAATACAATAGACTGCAAAAAACCTGAACTTAAAGCTTATGATGTGAAATGTTGATGCACCTTTTTTCAGACGTTAAAACCATATACCACATTGGTACCAGAAACCCTTTAATTTATAGGGAATTGAAAGTCGAAGCAAATTTTACTATTTGGAAAGCACTGCTGCCAATATATGTCACTTTGCTTGTCTTGAAAACCCTTTGTGCTTTTCCTTTGTGCTATCTGGTAATTTTTTTGACAGAAAAGCTCTTACTTGAATTATATGTCTGTGTCAACACAAACATTTTATTAAATATTAATGTGCTAGAGAATGCGGGAGTTTAATTTTTTTAGAAAATATAATTGGATCACACCATGCCATCCTCCCCTGAACCAAATTGTTTCACATGTAAGAAGGAAAAAAAATCTCACATTTCACACGCCTTTAACAATTTATTTTTCTTTATAAAGGATATAAACAGAAGCAAAGAAGAATAAAGTCAAATCTGTAAAGTATGATCTAACTTCAGTATTCCCTTCTGCGTTGTACTGCCTCTGTAATTTGCCAGTTTGTGCAAGAGATGTAACAAAATATTATTTTCCACATTTTAGTGCTACAAATACTGCTCTCTGTTTGAATTTTGTTGCTTACCAAAATCTGTTTTTTTCACATGACTTTCAGATTTGATTGTATCTTTGTATTATACAACTATAGCTTACACTTTGACCACATAAAGTTGGACTGTGATGGAAAGCAATGAGATTCTTCTCCAAATCCAACCACAGCCCCTGAGTAATTGGGTGTTTCTGCTAGGTGACCACCAGTAAGAGACTGGAATCTGCCATTTGAGGCCAAGAGCTGCAAAGGTTTATGCATGTGAAGAATTTTACACATGGGCAATAGTTCTATTGAATTGATAATGATTCCTCCAGCGGCATAACAACAACATTCTGCAAATCCGTAACTCTTTGTGGCGAGAGTCTAAATTACTATCGTTGGATTTAAGAGTTGATCCCACATTAATATAAAAGGATTGTGTCCCCTGGGAAAGTTTGCTTCGCGGTCAAACTGCCAAAAACAGCTTCGTTGTTGTTGTGTTATGTGTTGGTTATTTTTTTTTTTTTAACATAAAAACGTATATTTTACAGAAACTCTTAGAATACCAGTGTGCTTGTGTGTTTCAGACCTCCTATCCTTCAGCTCCTGTTTCTGACAAACCAAGATAGTGGACTATTATATTTGCAAAATAGCTGAAAATCTGATACCGAAAACATTGGCCTTTTTAAACTTCATAAGTTTTTTTCTTTTAAATGATAGTTAAATTCTTAGGAATGCAGTGATAAGTGAACTAGTCCAGTAGCAAGCTTTCTTTCATCAGATCATGCATCCTGTAATTTAATATTTAGCTGTGCTTGTAGCAGAATAATCTTTTGAGAACTTACTTGGGACCTTAGCCTTCTATAACAGTTGTCTATGAATTTATGTAGCAACTCTTTTGTCCAAGCAAGTGTGTGATTTATAGGATTAATAACTATGCATAAGTGCCTGTTTGTGTGTAGTTTCTACAGATCAGCTATGCCTGCAGATCAGGTATGCAGCAGCCACTGGAGTAATAGCAGCAAAGATCGAAAAGGAGAAAAACACCATAGCCAACTTAAATAACAAGTAGGCAGGATGTATTAATTGAAGCTAAATTGGACCAGCGCTCTAGGGTTAGTTTCTTTCTCTGCCTTTCAGGAGGCTGTAACTTCTCTTAGTTAAGGAGAAGTGGGTAGCTGCAGCACTTCAGAAGTAAAGCCAGTCAGTAATTTTTTTCACTTTCTGCTGAAAATTGCAGAAAAGCAGAATACAAGAGACTTATTATCAACCTTGTGCAGCATCTGTTGACAGACTGCAAAGTGCATGTAACTTGTAAATCAGGACCCAAATAGCTTTTCTAGTACATGGGTAAATAACTACAGCAGTGGCCACCAGTAAGCACAGCTCAAACGTAGTGGAGTCAGGTCACAATCAGGGCATGCTTCATAGTGGTGATCTCAGCATGGCACAGAGATGCTGTAGTTCATAATGGTTGGAATGGATGCAGCTGGGACAGGTTTTCACTTAGGTACAAGTCAGGAGGTGGCATTGGGTAACCAACCTTTTAAATATTCAGACCACATTTGGTTATGTTAAGTTTACATAATCAAGGAGGGGGATGGACATGACATGCAATAAATTTATACAGAAACCATCTTTGGAACTTGACTAAAGTAATAATGAGAGAGTTTGCTTAAAATTCTGCCCTTTGGCTACCATATCCAGTTTATGCGGATACAAAAGAAAATACGTGCTTTGATTTCTATACAAAGACCTTGAGAATTCAGGTCAGTCTTTAGCTTGAGTTCCTCATGCCAGAGACTGCAAAGAAATCACCTTTTCCAAGTCCCATTTCACTTTTAAGTTAAAGGCCTAGTATGTAACGGAAATATATCAATAATATTAATGGGCCATTCAGTAAATATGTTGAATTGAATCTTGTATGCTAATTTTAGCATGTGGCCCTTAACCATGAAAGTCAGTGAAGGTCCACTGAAGCTGACTTAATAACAGCTGCTAAGGATTTGGCTCTAATGTTCAGTATATTACCTAATCAGTTCAAAACTGAATATTTAGCTTGGTTAAGAATTGAAGTACATTTATTTTCTCATGAATATTTTATTTCTCAAGTATATATTCAAAAGGGTAAAGACAGTGTAAAATACTGAATTCTTTCTGCCCTTTCTTCCTGCTCACTTAATTGCTTTTGACTTTTTAAACTATACTTTCCTGGGAAAGATGCAACAGCAGGTGGAGTAGAAGTGAAGTGAAAAAAATATGACTGCAAAATCCTGGGGTGGTTTAGCCTCTGCCTGCCAAAAGCTTATTTCCAATCCTGATTGCAGAGGAGGAGAAGCACATTATGGATTTTCATGCTACAAGCACTGTTCCTTTTGCAAAGCAATTCTGTATTCAAAATCTTTAGGGCCAAGATGATGCCATTATTGCAGTGCTTCCAATTTTTTTTCTTCTATTTAAACTTACTTGGTGGTAACTTTGAATATTCATCATATGCTTGTTTTGTTGCAATGGCTCTTGATACATCAGTTCATCTTGACTGATGCCCTTGACTTTAGAGAATAAATGGCAAAGTAGATATAGGTGACAAGGATTAATTAGCAATCCTGTTTCTAAGCAAAAATGTAAACACTTTTAGATAAATTGCTAGCTAAAGACTTTGCAGAAGACATGACGGAAGAATTTAAGAACATTTTAAAAGGGTTTAAAGCAGTTATATAAAATTGCCAAGATGCAAATCTTTTCTTGATGTTTCCTGCTTATAGTTTCCTATGCTTCTCAGTACCTACTTAACTTGTAAAAATGTTTTTCATTCGTTTAAAGGAAATATGACACTTTTCAGTAATTTGGATGATAGCTTCAAAGAGAGCTTGAAAATCGCTGTTTGGACAGGGAAAATGAATGTCTTTAACGGAGCATGTTTAGTTGTTTTAAACAACTCTGTACAAACCTTTGTATTTGTTTTTCACAGGGATTTAGGTAAAGACTTTCCTTTTTCTTTTTAACTTAGCAAAAAACGTTATCTCACATGTGGGTTTGAGCTTCAGTTTTGTTCAAAACCTGAAATTTAAGTGTGTCCCTCAGAATTGCTATGTTTTTTCTGTTGGCTTTAAATATGAAGTCAAGAATTTGGCTAGTTTTGAGCAGTTTTGGTTCCTGCTTCACAAACTGTCTAGACTTTTCCTTGGGTTCAGCTTCAAATGCTATTTAATTTATATGAAAACCCGTTGGGTGCTGATAGACACTGGGGCGGGAGGCGACCAGGAATCATGTCAGTTTGAGCCAGCACCTCAGTCGGTATCTATATAGCCCACATGCTTTAGCAGGGTTTTTTGGTGTTTTCATCTAATCATCGATTGAATGGTTGATCAGATAAAAGTGCTATTTCTTCCCCCTCCCCCTCCAAAGTGTGTGAGCTATCCAGAAGCTGGGTGAGCCAGGTCAGACTGATGCAGCTCCTCTTTTGGGCATGTGCTGTTGTAGGTGTCGGGGTGCAACAAGCTGAAAGTAAAGCACGCTTTGGTTTCATTTGTTCTCCACATCTGTAAGCACCCATTGTGGCTAAAACTTCTTCTTTAGTTTTCAGCGTAGAAGGTTTAATTTTGATGGGAGATATTTTTGTTACCAAGTGTGGTATTTATACCCAAGACATAGATCATATAATTATGTTGTATCGGTGTAAGAGGTATCATTACATAAGTGTGTGGATGCAACTGTAAATAGATTGGTATACGATGCTTCCTTGAGTGTAGTCTACACTTGTAAGATTATCTGATCTTACAGTATTGATTCCTTTTCTTGATTCAAGACATCAAAATACAAATTAACAATACATCCTTTGTCTTACATTTTCATTTAAAGTGGGATGCCATGCCAGTAAAGGAGAAGTTGATCGGCATGATCAACTTGGTAAAGTTCATTTTTTTTCTTTCATAGTGGGAAACAGAACTTTAATTTTTCCTGTAAGAACTTTCCATAATAGCAAAAAAGATTGCTTTACTTTCCTGGACTTTCCCAGGATGCTAAGAAGGATCTTATTGGTTGTCAAGCCAGGCATGTAGTTTTGCTAGATGGTCACATAACCATGTAACACATAAGAAATGTTTTTTCTTTCACTACTTCTAGAACATATCCTGTGGGTACAAGATAATTGTTTACTATAATGTGTAAAGGTAGTGACATCATGAAGCTTACTTGCTGCTTGCTAGGTTTGCTTTTGGCTGAATTACAAGATCAAAAGACATAGTGAATATGAAAAGCTTTAGTTAAGAGAGGGTGTTTTAGTGATGAGATTGTGAGCTCTGCACTGCTCACTGAAGAATGCCACAAGCAACTTTGTGATCTATGGGAGCATGCTACCAAACCTTGGTGAAAACTTCACAGTGACTGGACTTTGGTCGGATTCAGACTGGTCACTGAGATGCCTGCACTTGGATCAGGGGTGGGCATTTTTTCAGGTGGAGGGCCACTCATTGAGTTTTGGCAAGCCATTGAGGGCTGCATGACAGGCAGCCAGGGGTAGATAAATATTAACTTTCTAAATTTTTTAGGGGCCCTACAGGCCAGATAGAATGGCCTAGCAGGCCACATCTGGCCTGCTGGCTGCATTTTGCCCACCCCTGACTTAGATACTGAAACACCTCTGGCCCCAGGGGAGTAATCCACACCGAGAAGATCAGGCCTCTAGGATGTCTATGGGGAGACTTGAGTATTCCCAAAGAGTGATTTGAGGGGTAGGTACCACGGCTATCTATGTGGAGAAGAGGGAAAGTTGGGCATCGCCAAATGCATCTTACATTAGACAGGCAATAACCCTAAGAGCAGGGCTGGCAAGTCGGGTGTCATCCCAGAAGAGAATCCTTATCACCTCATTGCAGGGTCAGGGCCCCCTGGTTTATTGTTTCTCCTTTTGTCCCCATGGCTCTTGCTCTCTTGACTGCCCAGTGTCCCGGCTTCTTCAACTGGAGAGGTGCTGGAGGAATGTATGTCATCCAAAGCAGAGGCACTGCTAGAATTTGGGCACCTGTACGGTTTCGTGGCCACTGGTGCAGCTCTCTTTAGAGCTTGGGTTCTTCAGTGCTGCCTAATTCTTGTTGCCAGCCTGGATCAGCTGTAAATCTCTTTTCTGGAAAGGCTGGCTACCACTAAAGAGAAGCGACATGGCACATACTTTCGCTGCTCAGTCCTGAGGCCCTTGTGAGATGTCCTGCATACTTTGCTTCAAAATATAATTAGCTTCCAATTTGTTTCAAAGGGCTTTTCAGAAAAAAAATACCATGATGCCCTAAATAAGTTGCTTATTACATGGTATCAAACTCTCTACAAGGGTCGGTAAACCTTTTACAGCTGCAGGCCAGAACGATCCTCTCTGGGGCAGAGGCAGGCTGATAAAGCCAGCCACAGCCACCACTTCTCCCTGTGACATCACGAGGAGAGCGCCCACAGCTGAAGCTGCCCCAACCTCTGAACACCATTGAAGCCCCATGCCTATGGGCTGGATCCATTGGTTCCATGGGAAATACGGTTCCACTAGACCAGGGGCCAGGAACCTGTCTTGCCTGACTCTTAGGCTAAGTACAGGCATTGATTCAATTTTTACAGGTTACTTTAAACTTCATAGATTGAACCGATAAGCAAATGAACAGATATTCACTTTCGATTCCAGAATTGCAACCACTTGTCTGCAGTGGCCCAGGCCAGAAGCTGGGGGACAATAGAGAGCAGACGGCTTGGGCCTAGGCCAGCTCGCCCACCCTGCAAGGGGGTTGTGGGGGAGGTGCAAAGCATCCTGGGATGCTGGCAGACTGAGTTAACTTGAATCTGGAGGGGATCTGAGACAGAGAAGTTCAATAAGCTGATTTAACCTAAGTCAGTCAAGTCTGATATTGCATTCATCCAGGTTTATCTTAAAATAGTTTTGGCCAGTTTGAAAGCAGTTTATGTGCACCAAGCTTCTGTTGTGTTACAGATCTGAACTGGTTTCTGAACTTATACCAGTTTACATGTAATTTCTGTCCCTTGCCCTAAAAGCAAAATGGAGGAGGAGGAAAGAAGCTTATCAGATAAATGAACACTATCCACCCATACAGTAAACCCTGGCAGAGTTCTTTTTTAAGAATAGATTCTAGTGCTTAACTGATAATTACCACATAGATTTAGCCAAATGATATAGCAGAGAGTAAAAAATCTACAACATAAACATCCCGTGTTTTTATGCCTAGCCCAAACTGTGGTGTTTGAAATTACAGGGTCAAAAGAGTCTTGTAAATATATTTAGGCATGTCAGGTCCAGGTGAATAGAGAAGGTAAGCAAAGAAATAAACTCTTAGCTAAGAAGAAAGTAAAAAGACATGTTCTTCAGAGAATAAAAAAAATTGAAACCAACATTGATCAAGTTATTTCTAAGGAAGGATATTATCCTTTTTACTGGTCAGATACTGTTATTGCAGGATTTTTCCGAACTGTTTTTCTTCAGTGCTTGTATAAGGGTATACAGACAGCATTTTACTGGTCAGCTTGATATTAAGTGATAAATAATCTAGCACACAAGACTGCATTTCACAAGGAGCTGGAACCTAACCATGACAGTGTTGCTGTAGATAACTAATCAAAGCATACAGATTAGGAATAACATTTTCATAGTTTGCTGACACATTATCATCATCCTGATTCTAGTGCTGAGGTCACTGGAGTTAGTAAGGGCCTTATACCTTACATTGTGAGCTGCACAACTGTTGATTGGTGTTAGTGCTAGCTTTTGGAGCAGTCAGACTTCAGGCCAGAAGGGGTCTGGAGGATGGAAAAGAAGGAATCCAACCTGGGGTTTCCCCCTGCCTCCCCGTCCCCCCGGGGCATTGCTTGTGGCTACCCGCACTTGCTGCGGGCAGGGAGGGTTGACTTGCCCAATGCTGCTCTTCAGGTCCAGAGCGCAGCAGCAGCATTGGCAGCAGGGCAGGCAGTTTCACCCTTCCCTGCCTACTTCTGTAGGACAGACAGTGCAGTGGACGTTTTACACTAAAGTGTAGCCTACAGTGGCTACACCTTAGTGTATCACCAGGTGGGTAGCAGAGATCAGAAATAATCGAGCCCTGGAGTGGCATAACTTTTTAAGCCGCCTAACAAGTGCTTCAAACTGGTTTTGGATATTAATGTTCGAACAATCCAGGGTTAAGAGCCCTGGGAGCTGCCCAAAATTACCATGTAACAAGACCTTAATAGCATTGCCAACCTGTCCTATACCTATCAAATCATATTTACAAATGGCTAGTTTGAAATGAGCTCAGACAAAACCCTGAAGGAAGAAAACATTTATTTCTCTGGGTTTTCATTCCCTTTTTAATAAAAGATATTTAAAGGATAGAAGAAATCTGCATACATTTCCATCTACTTGGATACAATTCCAGCTGGGTTTCTTGAATGATTGCAACAGTGATCGTGTTTAACAATACATATATTGATTTGTTTTGATGACTGTCAAGGTTTGTTGTTTCCCTGAGGTCAACGTTAACTTATTGTATCAATAAGTTTTGCTATCATATCCACAAAAATCAAGACTTCTTCGTATGTTTTGCTTTACGTTACCTACTTATACAGACAAATATTTATTGCATCCATCTTCTATTTAAATAACAAATGTAGGTTACATCAGTTTACAGCCTGGACTATTTAAAAAGTTTTATGGGCAGCCAGCATGCATCTGAAATGGCACGACAGCTTGGTGATGCGTGTTGCTGGCTTTTTGTTTTTTAGGGGGAAGGGGGAGTGTTTCTTTTGTTTTTTTTTTTACATCCTATTTTTAAAAATGATTTCCTTTTTAGTGGCTGCCTGAAAAACTCTCAATACCTGGGAGAATTGATTGACTGTACAGGAAAAACAGCAAGCTAACTAGAAAGACAATACTATTACATATACAAAGTGGAAAAATAAAATTAGTTCCTCAATTTAAATATAAAAATGTGTAGTATTGTATATTTCAGTACTAGTTAAAAAAGTCAAAAGAATTGGCTTGCCAGAGTTCTTTTAATGAATATAACCTGTGAAAGAGAGCCTGGGAATTATGACTTCAGCATGTGCTTTAAAGCTGGTTGAAAGTTTAACTCTCATTTGACATCTGTGGGGTCTGAGTTCCTTTCTAAAACAAATGTTTTCCTGAATGAGGACATTTGAAATGATGTAAAAAAAAGTTTTCTGAGTTCACGAGTTCCTGTAAGAATGATAAGACCCATATTTTCTGCAGGTTAAAAGTACTTCACTACTATTAATTTAAATAGCATTTATTTAAATTTAGCATTTTACCAAGACTATTCATTTTCCTGTGCCAACCTGGAGCTCAAAAATAAGTGCTACATTCTAAAATCTCAGGTTTGCATTTGGGTGCCGCCAGCAGCAAAAGCTGCATTATGCATTTTGATGCTTAAGGTATTTGCTACGGAGTTGGGGTCATATATCTGAGCATCTGTTTTCAACTTGTTGATCTTCACAATGTCGTCATGAGATAGGGAGGTCCCGTTATCCCTGCCTTATAGATTGGGAATTGAGGTATACAGAAACTGTGAGCAAGTTGCCTTTGGCTACACACAGTCTGTGACAGAGGAGGAATTTGCATCAGGACAGGCTGGCATCTTAACTATCAAGGCCATCCCTCCAATCTCATCTGTCCTACTACTATTGCCTGTCTACATTTGCACATGCACATCCAAGGAATAAAAATAAGCTGGTAGGTCTAATGTTAGGTTTCCCAGCATCAACTCCCCCACTAAGTGAATTATGAGCATTTAACTCATTAGACTGGACTAACAGCACAAACAAAACAGTATTCTAGGATTAAACTTGAAGGACCAGATTCTTAATTGGTGTTAAGTTACAACTCTCCCTGCTTTAGTGTGTTTGTAGCATTTGGGCACATTCTGCTATTTATTATGCATTTATGTTTTTCCTTTATTTTGCATCTAATGTAACATTCAAAACTTTCTCTTTTCAGTTGTATATGAGCACAGATCAAGATTAGAGAAGTCTTTACAGAAGGAAAGGTTTGAGCATAAGAAAGCAAAAGAAGGTAAAACTTGTTTTTCATTTGATTTCTCAGTTAACTTGAGTGCCTTGAATCTTCCAGGTTTCAGAGATTTAATTTAAATTGATATTTCCCTTTAATATTTTTACATAATGCATCTTTATAAATACTTGGCAGGCCTGTCTGTAAACATAAAGCCCCCATCTCCATACTGATGCCAAGAGGCTGTTAGACACTGCATCATGCATAACCATTTCATGTGTTTACATGTGTAAATCCTCTGTCTAGTTACAAAAACCTGCCTGAGACAAATCTATAAGACCATGTGTATGTTCACATTAGATGCATACAATTAGGTCTTAATTCAGAAACTAGCATGTATCCTTCAAGTTCAGCACCCTTCCTGAATAGTGATGATTCTGATCATCAAACCTGGATGTCCTTGAATGATGTAATACTGGGCATATATTTGGCTGGATTGTGACAAGTATATGCATGTGTCTACAATTGCCAACTTGCCAAGCCAAGCATGAGATGCAAAAACATTAATGAAGTGCAAAGCCTTGACTCAGACGTTCCGGTTTTTCAAAATTTTTTTTTTTTTATGGTTTTACATTTCTACCAAGAAATTTTAAGCTATGATATAATGAAAGTCCATCCTGAGCTCTTTCTAAAATAGCTCCTGTAAATTAGGTGTTTTTTTGGTCCCTGGAACAAAAGGCATTAAAAGCTGCTTATGGTTTTTTTGCGCCATCTAGTGGACAATAGATCTCCAGTTACTTAAATGGCAGCTTATTTTCATAAAAAAAAAGTGTTTTCTGATTATGGACAAAGAGGATTTGAAATTAATTCACTGTAATACAGAAGTTCTTCTTTCTTTGGGATTGATACAAGTGGCTCTTGACCTGGGGAGCTTACATACTAGGTTCAGTTTCTAGCTATAGTCCTGAGGTTGGCTTGCTATACTTTGTATTGCACAATAGAACATAAAGTTCTGGCAGTATAGGCAGGTATTTTGGGAAACTAAGGATTGGACTAAAATTCAGCCTGTTTCCTATTTAGTTCCTCAGACAAGCTAAATGTAACAGTCCCTTACTGCAGTTCCTGTGTGTGTGAGCACATGTGTATGTGCAAATTTTCCATATACGTGAAGAGAATTTGGAAAATGGGTAACTCTAATCCCTTTTTCTTAGTACAGTATTTCTCCAATTTTGGTTGTCTTTTATTTTCTAGACTTTCTTGTTTATAAATTAGAAGCACAGGAAACACTAAATAAAGGAAGGGTAAGTAAAAGTATGTACATTTAAATATTATGATACAGATGAGGTTGATACCAGAGAAGAATATTTGATACTACTCCACTTACAATGGAAAGGAAAGATTATGTAATAGCCATTCAAAAAGATAAGTCTTACAAAACCCTAATTGAAGCCTTCACTTCTTTCATTTCTGCTGTCTGTGTTAAATGGCCCTTGTTAGAAAGATCCTAATGATGTGAGCTATAACGAGAGGCTATAATTTCTTCCAAGGAAATTACTTTGGCGAAAAAAATCCTCTGGTTTTGCTATAACAGTTGAAGCTAATGATACCCTTCTTTTTATAATGGCTGTCTTCTGTCAGCCAATCTTGATTTGAAGAAAACTGAGTAGGACAAGAAATTGAGATAAGAAGGCATCATAAATCCTGTAGTTACCGTCCTGTTTTTTTTCTTCCTTTGGATTGAGCCAGAGCCTTGTAAGCAAGGTTGTTTGGGCTGTAAAGTTAAAATTCTCAAGACAGCTAGGTTTGTGTAATATCTGCCAGGAAAAAAGCTATAACTGACAGTGGAAATATACTCACTGTCTGTAAAGAATTCTTTTTAATGACAGTAAGTTAAAATACTCTGCAGTTTATCTTGAGTCTAGAGTGGGGGCAGTAGTACCATAAGTAAAAACCCACTGAGATTACCTCCATTATAGAAGAGATGCATCTGGTACCTTTCAGAACCAAACCAATCCTTAACAGTCCCGGAGTGAATTGCAGTTGCTACTTTACAGTTTTCTAGTATGAATCTGTAGCGCCATGAAAGTGTATTAGGGTATGTGATTCTGTTCTCCCTAAATTAATGCTAGTGTTTTCATTTTACAGCAAGATTCAAATAGCAGGTACAGTGCACTGAATGTACAGCACCAAATGCTGAAGGTAAGTAATAAAAGATCTAGTGCAGGGGGGAGGGGAAGAGTGAAATATCCTGTAGTTTCAAGGATGTATTGAAACTGGTCTCACTCTTAGCCTCTCTCTAAGGGTCAGCATATTGTTTAGAAGAGATACTGTCCTTTCACGAGGAAGGTGAACTTAATTCCATTTGAGAGTTTTTAGATGTTTTTCGTCTTGGAATACTCCTTATACTCAGCAAAAAGATACTGAAAAGATAACTGAAAAGTGAGATCTAAAATCATTTTGCAAATCATAAAATTATATGACAGTTTTTGTCCTGTGGAAGTGGATGTGTTAGTAGGATAATACATTAAATATCTGCTTAACATTTTTAAAGCTTTTAGTGGGGAAAAAGGGAAAATGTAGGGGTTTTTTTTTTTCATTTCTGCTTTATGGCTCACTGTGTTTTAAAGTTTACTATAGCAAAAGGTAGAGTCTCTGCCATGGGTTCCTATGGCTTTTGGGTAAAGTTTTTCAGAAGGGGCTCAATGTCGGCCCAACTCTGCTTCTGCTAAATTTAAGGGAAACAAACTTTTCGGTTTTTTTGAGAATCCCATTCTTGACTGAGATTGTCCCTAAATTTTTTGGGCATTTCTAGATAAGTCCCAGTGATAATGGGATTTATATTTCTGAACCCTTCTTAGGCTTTTGAACTTTTCAACTTTTCTAGCTACTGTGGTTATTTTCTATGCAAACCTATCAATAATTTAATAAATAGCCATCACAGCTTTATTATGGTTTCCCTAGATGAATAGTCACTTCCATCCCAACTCCCTTCCCCACCCCTCCAGCTCACCACCACGAAGCAGGCCATATTTGATCTGGATTTGGATTCAGCCCGATTCGGGGGACAGTGATTCAATTCATTGATTTGGATCGCTCTTTGATTCGGCCGAATCTGAATCTGAATCAGAATACAGTATTCAGATTCTCAATACTGCTTTGAGATGCTGTAATAGGCACATGCTCGCTCATCTAGACATGCCATATAGGAACAGGATTGAGTCCTATGTGAGGGAACCTCCTGGAACATGCTGTGGAGTTTCCTTTTTTTCCCTCTTTACAGGTCATGTTCCAGATTTGGCTTTAGAGGCAGCAGGCACGTTAACCATATTGATTTGTAATACTACTGTGTGTCCAGGTTATTGCTGGAGGGATTCTTTGAGAAGGCACACTTGGGAGCTTCCAGAGGGGTACTGCCTCTGCCAGGGGGGATGGTATATCCCTAGGCTTGTGTTGCATGGGCTTCATAGCATTCCAGTTTTAAATAAGAAACTCCTTGTTCTGAATGCTTTCTATTCATCTGGGTTTATTTAACCAACTGCCAAAGACAATATTAGCCAGATGTGCAGATACAGAACTCTTTCAAACATCCAGCTTTGGCATTTGCAGAGTCAACATGAAGAACTAAAGAAACAGCATACTGATCTTGAGGATGAACACCGAAAACAAGGAGAAGATTTTAGCAGAACGTTCAACGATCACAAGCAGAGATATTTGCAATTGCAGCAAGAAAAGGAGCAGGAGCTCTCCAAACTGAAGGGTAAGTACAACCTCTGTTTTGCTACACAGATTTAAACTTGGCATTGCTTTCTAAACCTATCAAGACTAGTGTGAGAATATAAGAATAGAGATACTGATTCACCTCCATACCAGGTCTTTTACTCATCGGATCCTACTTTGCCATTTGGTAAAAACATGTCAACCTAAGTTTACTATTCAAGCCTCTGGTTTCTGTATCCTTTATTTTTAGAAGTTTACTGGAATTCCAACTAGCACGTTTTGGTTTTTTACTTTTATTTGGGTTTGAGATAAAGTGAAGAGTCTTAAATCTAAAATCCTTCACATGTTAGTGGCTGGATTCAAAAGAACAATGTTTACAGCATTTCACTTTGCCTCTTTGTTTTCAGTTTTGAGCCACTTTCAGAACTGAAAAAAGGACCTTTTTTTCTTTCTCTTGTGTTTAATCAGCATCTCGTTAGAAGATGAGACATTTGCTAATTCTGCCACTGGCTTATCTGTGTACCCACTGGAAATGACTTAACATTCCCGACCTTATTTTCTTGATATATAAAAGGAGGACACTTGTCTGTAAGAAAGCTGGCTATCTGCTTAGATGTGGTGTTATAAGGGCATGGTATATAAAACACTTCGAAGACAAAGTACAGCTTATTTTTCTGTCACTGTCAGATTCTGGAGTAGTCTTTGAATATAACTTGTCCATCCTAGTTGTACAGTGAGGGAAAACAAAGTCTAGACTAAAGACCTTTGCCATATACCCTAGGCCCCATCAACACCTTGGGTGATTTTTGGAGGTGCCTAAGAGCTGAAAAAAGGAGCCTACTTTAATTCAGAGCAAATCAAAAGGAGCCAACCCAAAATGTTCTCTGCAAAGGCAAGGTTTAGCATAATGCTTCATTCTGGTGGTTGCATCCACTACTGTCCTATGACAACACTTTACCTCTATCCATACTTCTTTGCAACACTGGTCATTCAGTCACTAAAACTACTAAGTCTTAAGAGTGAAAGTTTCTACCCTCCAACTGCAGCCTGGAGAGAGGAAGAAGGCTGAGGGCAATTACTGTGTGTGAAAGTCCCAACATAGATCCCACCTGAAGTTCCTGCCATTCCCAGCATAAATCTACAGCACCGTACTCAGGCTCTCCATCAAGAATTGAGAAGAGTTATATAAAAACAATTGCATCTAAAAAATTATTTGAATTTAACAGACTTCCCTGTAAATGTTTCACACCCTGGAAGATACCAGCAACAAGCTCAACATAAGCTTTGATTAATGTGCATTTATTGTCAATTTAGAAAACATTTTGTGGTTTAAATAGAACCTCCTTCAGTCATACACATCTCAAGAAAGTAGCTTAAGACCATGCCTTACCAAGCCAAGCAGTGGCACCCTTCAACATACCTGAGTATACCTGGTTGGCTCGAGCTTGCAGGGAAACAATGAGGAGAGCCAAAGCGGAAATGGAGCTTAGGTTGGCAGCAAAAGTTAAGGATAACAAAATGTTATTCTTTAAGTAAAAAGAAGGTGCAGGGTAACTTAGGGCCCCTTCAGCAACTGGTAACAGATAGAATGGCCGAAGTGGAGCTTTTAAATGATTTCTTTGCATCCGTGTTCCTGGACATGAATACAAATACACATCCTACTGGGACTTTAGGTAAGCCCAGTATAGATACCAACCCACCAACTGTTCATGCTGACCTAGTAAAAGGGCACCTGGAGGGATTGAATATATTCAAGTCAACAGGGCCCTGATGATCTTCATCCTAGGGTACTTAGCTTAGGGAATTAGCTAGAGTCATAGTGGAACCGATGGCACGACTGTTTGAGCACTCACGGCGCTCAGGACAGGTCCTGGAGGACTGGAAAAGGTCTAGTGTGGTCCCTATTTTCAAGAAGGGGAAGAAGAAGGAACCAGGTAACTATAGGCCAGTTAGTCTAGCCTCTATCCTTGGCAAGACCTCTGAGAAAATTGTTAAGGATCACATTTGTGGGGGACCAGTGGGTAAAATTAATGCTAAGGGGCAATCAGCATGGGCTCAGAGCAGGCAGATCTTGCCTGACTAACCTGGTTTCATTTTATGACTGGGTCACAAAATGCTTGGATGAAAGAATAGAGGTAGATGTTATTTACTTAGATTTTAAAAAGGCCTTTGACACCGTGTCACACCCAATTCTTATAAATATGCTAAACATTTGCAATGTAGATTATTACACAGTTCGGTGGGTAGAAAATTGGCTTATGGGCCGCACCCAGGGAGTGGTGGTGGATGGGTCTGTTTCTGCCTGGAGAAATGTAGGCAGTGTAGTCCCCCAAGGCTCTGTCCTGGATCTGGTACTGTTCAGTATCTTCATTAGTGACTTGGACAAGGGAGTAGAAAGCACCTTGTCCAAGTTTACTGATGACACCAAACTATTGGCAGGAGGTAAACAAACTAGATGGCGGGGAGTGAATCCAGGCTGATTTCGATAGGCTAGGGAAGTGGGCAGAACAGAATAGGATGCAATTTAACAAGGATAAGTGTCATGTGTTGCACCTGGGGAGAAAGAATCATCAACACTCCTACAGCCCAGGAGGTACCACTCTAAGGAGCACAACTGTGGAAAGGGATCTCGGAGTAGTAGTCGACTCCAAAATGAACATGGGTCGCCATTGTGATGAGATAATAAGTAAAGCTAACTGCACCCTTTTTTGCATAAGTAGGTGCATCACGAACAGGTCTAGGGAGGTGATGCTTCCCCTCTATGCAGCACTGGTCAGGCCACAGCTGGAGCACTGCATCCAGTTTTGGACACGCACTTCAAGAGGGATGCAGATGGCCTGGAGAGGGTTCAGAGGAGGGCCGCTCATCTGGTTAAAGGCCTACAGAAAAAACCCTATGTGGACCGATTTGGAGACCTGAACCTCTTCAGCCTCCACAAGAGGAGGCTGAGTGGTGATCTTGTGGCCACCTACAAACTCATCAGAGGGGGCCAACAAAAAATAGGGGATACAATTTTTACCAGGGTGCCTGTTGGTGTAACTAGAAATAAGGGCCACACACTGGAAGAGAGCAAATTCAGCTTGGACAACAGGAGAAAATTCTTTACAGTGAGGGTTGCCAAAATATGGAATATGCTTCCAAGGGGGGTGGTGCTGTCCCCTTCCTTGGAGATGTTTAAAAGGAGATTGTACAGACACCTGGCTGGGGTCATCTGACTCCAGCACTCGTTCCTGTTCAGGGCAGGGGGTTGGACTCGATGATCTAATAGCTCCCTTCTGACCCTATGAAACTAAACTATGAAACATTTTACTATATTTCAAGTATTATTTTATGTAGTAGAAATTTTTCAGCAGCATTTTAAGGATTATAAATACAGTCTTTAGTTTTATACATTTTGAATTCAACTTCAGTGGCATTGAAGAGTATTTTAAAATCGATATGTAAATCCAGCTATGTGGTTCACTTCTTATATATTGTTTTCTTTTTTTTAATAGAATCTCTGTATAATTTGCGAGAAGAGAATAGGCAGTTGAGAAAAGCACATCAAGATATCCATACTCAGCTACAAGATGTCAAGGTAAGTTTCTGTTTTCTAAAGGTGAACTTAGGTTTTGGCATACATGAAATGCTTTGCTAAGAGTTGAGGATTTGGGCGTGTTGCAGAGTAAACCTGCAGCTTTTGGAAGCTGACACAAAGAAGAGCAAGACTAACCAAAATACACTCATCTCCTGTATCTGCAATTTAGCCACTCATTTAAAAAATAATGATGGATATGAAAAAAGCATGAGGGAGAATACTTTAATTGGTTATAATACTGAAGGAAACCATTTCTGAACCTTACAGTAAGATTAGGTGTGATGTGTGTCTTATTTGCAAAAGCAAAGACGTCTTGTATCGTATTTTGTTTTTTGGTAAAGAATATTGAAGTGGATTGCATTTCAGGTGGCATCTGTATTCATCCACATCTTCTACAACTTTTAATTTTTGTAATTCCTGGGTTTTTTTCTCTCTCCATGTTTTAATCCTTTTTATAATTAGCTGTTTCTAATTTAAAATATGTATATGAATATAATTACATTTCAACAACTTCAGGTCATGGTGGCTCCATGCAAAACAAACTCTGAAACATGTAACAATCTTCTTTTTTATGTAGCAGCAGCATAAGAATTTACTCTCCCAACACGACCAGCTTGTAGTGACTTTGGAAGACCACAAGAGTGCACTAGCTGCTGCACAGGTCAGAAAGGAAAAGCAGCTTCTATCAGCTATACTTTCCACGAGATCTGTTGAATCTCCCAAAGACTTGTTTCTCTTACTTCAATTCATTTTTAACCTTATGCATGCAACCTTTTGCATGAGATTTTACAGTTAACACCATGATGCATACTCTTGGGAAGCGGGGGGTTGCTTGCCTTGATGGGTTTCTGTTGAATTTAAATTGTTCTAGATAAATCTTTTGTTCTTTAACAGCTTTGTTATGGGCCTAATCAAGCACGTTCACTGAGAAAAGTGGTTTCTTCTTAAATGTGAGAGAAAGCCGAAGACCTTTCTTTCCTTTTTTCCTATTTCTCTTGCAGAAGTTCTCTTAGCTCAGGGTCCACAGTCTCTGATATTTGAATATACCACTTTGAAAGAAACAAGTCACTCAGAATTCACGGTACACATTTATGGGATCTAGTCTTGTGTGTGGATTGTGCAATGAAGTGAGTGGAGTATAAAGATTAAGTTGGTGAAGCCAAGGGGGAGTATGGTTGAAGGAAAATAGTCCACCAGTTGAAATTCAGAAGTACTAATAAAGGGCAGTCTTCTACTAAAGAAAAAGTTCTAGAGCAGAGGTTCCCACATTTTTCTTATTGCATACCCATTTCCAGATTTACCAGCTGACCGTGTATCCCTATGTTGTACATTTTAAATGTTAACCCCTTAAATGCCAAGTATTATAATGAAAATTAAATCTACTAGTACACAATTTCTCCCCCGATACCACCTAGAGATGTCTTGTACTCCCATAGGTATGCATACCACAGTTTGCAACCCCTGTTCTAGAGCATCTGTTTAGTGAGGCCTTGTCCTATGAGCCCAGGTCTAAGGTCTGCTGGAACCAATGGGAAACTTTCCAATTATTTTACTGGGTTTTGATTTAGTCCTTTAACTACAAAATCTACAGCTTTGGTTTGTGTTGCACACGGCACCAGTCCAAGGCATGCCATATGCAGGCCCGGTCCAAGATCCACAGGAAGCTCAGTGGGCTTAAAGGTAGAGGCTGGATCTGGCCCATTGCCTACATCTTTGATGCGTCTAGAGGAGAGTACCAGCCTGTGAAATCTGAATTGGAGGAATATGGGGTACTGCTTTGGACAGTCTTTGTGTAGCAGTATCTTTAGATTGCAAATAAGTACAAAAATAATTCAGATGCTACCCTTTAATACTTAAGATCCTTAACCAGATTCATCTGGCTAATAAATTTAACGTAATCTCTAGAAACGTTATATAAAAGGTTCTGCTAAGTCTCCAAACAGGCAAAAGGGATCCCTCCAAAGTGGCTACGTGTAATTGCTTTATATTCTGTTTTGCTTTTTAGGTCTGTCTGTTTTTAATGGATATTACACTCTTTTGAAGCTGCTTCGAGGTGTGTCAAACTTCGGAGCTATTGCTATGTATTTCATCATATTAATCTGTAGCACTATGGATTTCGCTTTCTAGGGAACATCCAGTACAGCATACAGTGACATACAGTGCATTTTGTGCGTGCTGTTCTATTGATGCAATGGGAAACTGACAGTCAGTGGGGGTAGACAATAGCCAATCAGTAAAAAACTTAACTTGGATTTTAAAAAAGAGGAGGAAAAAGGAAAGGAGGATTGCCAAATGTACCTTTTCAAAGTAGAACCTTGGAGAGTTTCATTTAAGTTTTCTGCTAGAACAGTAGAAGATCTGATTCTTTTCAAACTCACTTGCATAGGCACCTTTCTATATCTATATCTGCTGGAGGAGTTTTATCCCTTCTGAAAAACTCTGCCTGCTTAGCTGAATAGTTCCCTCCATGGGTAACTTATTGAAGGTGCTAAGACTTTGGATTGATCCAAGAGACACCAATACAAGTGAACACAAGTAACATTTCACTTGGGGTGTTAAGGTCACGTACAAAGTCTAAATTCCTCTCTTCTTCCACCAGGAGAAACACCGATACTTTTTATTTCTTACTCTTTGCTAAAGTCAGTCTAGTTTGAATTTTTTTTCCTTACTCCCCTATTTTCTCTTGTTTCTTGTCTATTAGTAACTATTGTCTAAAGGCTGAGGATTGCTTAGCTTTAATCACTTTTATGTTTTGGGGGGGGGGTTTTTTGGTCTTTTTTTTTATTAACTTGATTTATGTTTCTAAAAAGAATTGCATTTTTGCTTCTGAACGAATGAGTGTGGTGCTTTCAGTTTCTGTCATTTTAAAGTGTACAAAGAAAATGAAATCATTCACTTCTGACAATCTTCTGCCTAGCATGAAAAACTAATCTTCAGCTGTGTGCCGGGGGATACTTTCCAATACACTTCGTATTTGCATGTGCACTGTGGCTGATGGTGTACATATTAAATCAGGATGCTCTAATGCATGGAAGCAACCAGTCTTAGAACCCAGGAGGTTTTGATCTGATGTGCATGTCAAGTGATTCTACATACCTGTGTTGTCAAGAAAATCATTCTGGAGTTGCCGTGTTTCAATGAGATGCTTGTTTCAGTACAATATAATGAATGCTTTTCAATTTTAGTCCCAGGTAGAAGAATATAAACAGCTGAAGGACACACTCAACAAAATGCCAAGCTTTCGACAACCTGAACGTTTAGAGCAACCAAATGTGCAACTGAGGGCAGCAATGACACCAGTTCCTTATAGTCACCTGCCAACACATCAGGAGAATGAAGCTGGAGAGCACAAGGAGGTAAATCAACTGCCTTAGAAACTTTTTTGATGATCTCCAAACTGCAGTGGGGAAAGCCCTGGTGCAGGAAACCATAGGTTTAAGGCCTGTTGATTTCTTAAGGGATATAAGCGCATGCCTAATTGCTTTGCTGTGTCAGGACTCATCTGTAAAGTGAAGAGTTGAGGAACAGTTTAACATTGATATGGGTTTGGAGAAAGTGTGTTCAATAATTATTCTTTCCCACATAGTTCCAAAAGCTCTTAAGCTCCGTGGCTTTTCAAAATAATTCTCATAAATCTAAAAATCAGCTGGTTGGCTTATCTCAGGTAATTTAAATGATAGATATCTGTTGTTTAAAAGGTAATGAAAAACCTCTTATGGTTAGCTTTTCTGCAGATGCTTTAAAATGTAACTGTAGCTCAAATGGATTGTAATTTCAACTCAGCCTTATTTTCCATGTGGTGTTTGGAAGCAGGGACTCCAACATTTCTGAATCAAAATCAAGTGCTACTCAGAGCTGGGTTGCAGTACTATTTAGCATATTTTGAGTTTCATTTTAAATTAAGTGCCATGAGTTAGTTCAGATTACTGTTATTTCTTAAACATGTAGGGCCAAGGACCAGAGCCTGATATTTCTACTCATGTTAAGTAGAATCTCACCTCCAAAAGCAATCAATGAACACACTTCTGAAGTAAGGTACCACTCAGTGTGAGCAAAGATATCTGAATCTGTTCCTTCACTTGTATGGTCAAACCGTACTGATTTTAACTTCTTGATAATTCCATGTTTATTCACATTAAGCAATTTATCATGCCACAAGTAATTTCTGCCTTCAGCAATACTCTACTAATGAAATAAGGTACTACTACTGATTAACCTTGGAAAAAATCTCTCTTTTAACTATGGTGTTGAAAAGGATGCAAAATAAGTATTATACATTATGGATTAAATGTTCAGCAGTCACTCCTTGTGAAGGCATAACTTTGTTCCTGAGATGATCTCTGTGGGGCTAAATGTGGGCATTAAAATGCCCACAATAAACAACTCTGTTTACACCCACAAAAAAGTAGACTGATGTCAAGCTACTACTTCAGTGGTTATTTTGAATATTTGCTTGACCTAATAACTAGTGATGAAACCAGGCAGACATTAATTTCTTTTTATGGATACATGCTTATTATGCCAGTTTACTGAGTACTGTACTCTACAGGTAAGCACCGTTTTGAAGTACAGATTTAATATTTCATCTCCCACAGGCTCCTGAGACTGAGGGTAAGCCACAAGAAAGGGAAGAAATAAATATTCGGGGAAGGGAAGGTAGACTTGGATCATTTCATTTGGACAGAAGGGGAAATGGTGGTCACCCTCCAAAAGAACTAAATATTCAGGAGCAACAAGAAGCAGGAGAAGATGAAGTGCAACATGTGGACCAAGTGGAAGAAGAGCGTAAAAAAGAACTTGAAGAGGAGGAGATGGAGCAGGCAGGGCAACCCGAACACTTGGTGGAGGAACAGGATCAAACACCTGATGAACATGAATGGAAAGCTCAGGAACAAAAAGAAGAAGAAACCAACATGCTGGGTGACCACACTCTTTCAGAGGTACATGGTTAATTTACTAAACCTTTTCCTTAAATTAGCGCCCCTATGTTCTGGCTTCTGTCCATTGCTTGTTCTGATTTGCATCTGCATATTTGTAGACATGATGAGTATAATTTAGATTTACATACAACTGTGGATTAAGACATTGCTCTTAGATGTATAGGACTCAAATGTGTGCTTAAAGAGTTGACTAATCCAGAGCCTGTCTTAAGTGATGTTAATTCTGGTAGCAATTCACACAGTGCAGAAGGGCAAGTTTTATCTCCCAAGAGCTGTATATTTAGATGGAATCAGCTTACAGTTTTTGGGCTGTGTATATGTGCATGCAAATATGCTAGCTTTTAGAGCAACTCTCTTCTGCAATATTAGATTTGATGCCTCATTCGGTCTTAAAAAATACAAGTATGTTTTATATGCAGTTAGCTAACTTCAGTAAACACTTTTTTTCCATTCAAGTGTTTGCTAATATTTTGACAGAGCCTTAATCAATGTATATATACAAGTCATGTTCTTACTGATTTTCCAGCATCCCCCGATTTCCCCCTACTCCCCCAAGGTTGGTTCCATGAAGCTTTAAATAGAAACTGCCAGACCTGGATTTACATTCTAGGTCAGGTCTTAAATAGAAGAAGTAATTTTTTAGTCCCCTGCAGACATTTACCCAGCTCACAAAAAACATTGTATAATTCAAGGATGATGAGAATTCTTTACTCAAGAGGAACATTGTCAGAGACATCTTAATATTACGATTTGGGTCCAGTATCAGAATATTGCCCTGCATTATGCTCAGATGCCAGCAATGTATAATTTCTCACTGAAGCCAGCACCCTGCTCAAATGCCAGTGAATTTCATGGGTAGAGCATATATGACTCTCCACTTGTTTTGCAGTGGTCTCAATATATTTCCCTGTCATTTTTTAGTAAACTAAGAAAGGAAGCATTGTTATGCTTTCACACCATTTCAGTTATCCAGCTGTGCTTGAGTATTTTAGCACACTGGATATAATTAAGATATTGTAAAGGAGACAGAAGAAGAAGGGTGGGATGAAGGTCTTGTATTATACACTGGAATGGAGTAGGGAACAGCCTTTACGAACTTTTGCTGCTTTCCCCTGAACTCTGCCAACACTGTACACCCGCAACATTTCTCCAGTAGAGTAAGACAAAAGTAGTACCAATAATTTTTTTTCTAATATGTGCAAGTACCTGCTACCATGGGATCGGAGAACTGTTCTGGTGAAGTCTGGCCTCGCCACACCTATGTTGCTGAAACTGTTTATATTGCAGCATCTTATATTCTAATTATGTTATAAAAGGCTATTCCTGTGATGACTGACTGTATCATTACAAACCCTTTACCTATATTTTTCCTAGTGCTTCCATTCCCTGCATGCCTTTTTCCATTGCCTGCATCCCCTTCTCATTTTTGTGATTAGTGGCTTTGGCATGTTTATTGCTGGTAATAAATATTCTCGTGGGAGGCAATAAATATTATTGCTGGTAATAAATATTCTCGTGGGAAGCTCATTTTGATAGTGAAGGAAGATATCAACCCCCAAAATAGTGTGTATATTCAAACGTGTTTGTGTTCCAGGAAACTCCAACAAAAACTATCACTAAAAGATACAAACCAGCTTATGAAGAACAGTTGGAACAGCAGCGCCTGGCAGCCCAAAGAGCTGAGGAAGCCAATCGGCTAAGAGAACATCAAGAATCCCTACGTCAGCAGAGACTGCAAGGACAACTATTACGGCAGCAACAGCTTCAAGAAAGAGAGCTCATGCTACAGAGACAGATTGAACAAGGAGAGGAACAGTATAAAAACCAGCAGAGGTAAACTTTTTTTCATATATGCACCTTGTGTTGTGTAGTTTTGGATTTCATGGATTCCAGCCTGAAAAGAAAGTAGTTGATGCATTTTCAGAAATACCTCCCATACTCAGAACCACTGATTTAAAATTCAGGGTGGCTTTGGCTATTATCTTGCAAAGATGTATAGATATAAAGATGTATAGATCTCTCTCTAGATATAGATATAGAGTAGAAGTCTTGTAAAGTAGAAGTCCTACCTGGTCAGAGAGTGCATTAAAGTTCTCATACTTCCCAAGAGTTTTCCTGTAATGTTTTTTGACTAAAACTTACCCTGCTCCAACTGTAGCATTGCTTTTTGCTCACTGGTGGTTACCCTTCAACCCAGAGGAGCCTGTATTTCAGTGGAGCACTGACAAACGCTAACTTGCAAGTCCTCACAACATCCAGTAGACAGGTAGTACTGTTCATTTCTGTAGATGGGTAAAATGTTACAGACAATCTTTAGGATCCTGCACAAGAATGGCTTATTTTGCGAGGTGTATTTTCTTTTATAAACAGTAATGGAAGGATTTCGTTAAATGAAATTCAAGGAAAACGTAGTTAAAGAATCCCATATTTTAGGAGCAAGAGCTCTTTTCATAACAGAAATAATGTATTTACTTATAATCTTCTTAGCCAACGAGCTCATTATGACAACATGGACCATGATATTGTACAAGGAGAAGAGGAGCATGGTATCCAGGAGGAGGAGGGAGGTGAGATTTGAATTTTGTCCTTATGCCATCCTCCCTGAACAGTCTTTAATGAAGGATTGTAATATCCATTCTGTTTCTACTTTCCAAGTTTCCTGGATTTCAAAAAAGACAGCTGGGCTTTTAGTAACTCAGACTTGTTGGGTTTTGATGCTTGAGTTGACTCACTGAGGTAGAGATCTAGTTACAGTTACAAGTGCAGCTCCAGTGGTTGGGCCACTGGGCTGGGACTCTGGACATCTGAATCCATTTTTTTGCCCTGAAATAAACTACTTGTTTGGCCATGGGCAAGTCGCTTAATCTTTCTACACATAATCCATTAGCATAATTCTTTTTGCTTTGTCTATTTAGGTTTTATTCTTTTCAGGACATGGACAGGATTACTATGTTGTTTTGTACTAGGCTTTGTGCAGGATCCTATTTCCTAACTGGAGTCTGTATATACTGCTGTAATTCATTAATAAATTTTCCCAGCATACGAAAGGGACACTCAGCACCAGGATGAAGCTGATGATGATGATCAGAATAATGAACATGAACAGCAAGAACCAGATCATCAAGCAGAAAACCAGGAGGCCGATGAACCAGTGAGTACAACTGAGAGGCTGAGTTTAACATGTAATGAAGTTGCTATTGAAGTTTAAAAAACACGCACAAAATCAGGTGAGCCTGCTGCTTTCAACAGCCAAGCCAGCTGGCTGTTGAAATAAGGTCTTGAACATAACTTGTCTTGTATTTTGGTTTTGTTTGTTTTGTAAGAAATTAATATGGCCTTCATTGTTAAGGGCAATCTGCCTTTGTGCATATCTCAAGTCTTTCCTGTCAGCAGAAAATGGCATGAGAATTTTGACCTGAGACTTGGGAAGTCTTGGATACAAAACAGTGAAGGAGTTTCTCATTGGTTGTTAGAGTGGTGGTGAGTGCCTCTTTAAGGACGCCACTGTGGGAGAAGAGGGAACATGTATCCAATTCTGCATATAAACCTCGCTGTATTTTGTTCAGCTTTGGTGTATGTCAGATGTGTTTATGATTACAGACTGGATGGTGTGGCAGATATTTTTAAAAGGCGAGTACGTATCAGCCATATGAGACCTTTGGTATCTTTGTAGCTGACATCCTTAAATCTGTGAAACCATAGAGAAAAATAAACATAAAGCAGAATGGTGGACCATGGGAACCTTTCTTCCTTGAGTAACTGTTACAAATGAGATTGATGTCAAACTTTCTCTGAATGGGATGACTTTGAAAGGAGCGTAAGATTTTGAAGCCCAGACCCAATAAGCATTTTGGCATTTGACCAATCTGAACTGTCTTGTCCTTTGTCTGTCATCACTTGGCAACTTTCTGAAGAAACAAAACAGTTCAGTCTCTGTTTACTATGTAGTAGACAGATGTCCACATCATAGGTCTGTATGTTTCCAGTACTGGAAACCTGACATTTTCCATAATCACTAAGTGTTGATCCAGTCTTCACTGAAGGCAGGGGGAAGACTCCTCTTGGCTTCAAAGTGTACTTGACTGACTAAGGTAACTAGTGACAGCTTTCAAGTGAAATACAATTATATGATAAGACTAGTGTGTCTATAGAAGAATAACTTCCAAAAATTACAGAAGGTAGCTGTTGAAGATGTGAACCCAGCTGATGATCCTAACAATCAAGGAGAAGATGAATTTGAGGAAGCTGAACGAGAGAGAGAAGAGAATATGCCAGATGAGAATGAGCAGCATAAACAAAATGATCAAAAACAGGGCCATCCAGAAATGGAGGACCATTTAGTGGTGAGTTGATGAAAGAGATCATGTGCAGGTGTCCAAGTGCCTCTACAGCTACTTAAAAATGGCTGCTCTAAAGATGCCACCGGAGGAAGGCCAAGATTAGTGCTCTAAAGCCATGTTTAATTTTCTTTAAGGAGATCACTTTTAAACTATGCACACACATAGGTCTGGGGACATCTTGCCCTTGTCTCTCATGCCACGGGCCCTGACCTATGCCAGGCTCCATACTCTGATTTGGCTGGGTCTCCAGTCTGGCTGCTTCATCCATCAACAACCTGTTATTATAATACAGCAAGTAATTTGTTCTTCACTCAGTTCCTTTCCAGGGGGCTTCCATATTGCCCCAAGTTATGCACAACCTTATGATATGCAACCCTGACAGTTTTTTATCCTCTGGATATCATATTGCATGGTGTGTTTTGTATTCGCCTTTATACTGTAATTTCCTTGGTCTGCGTCTTTCAACCTGTACCATTCGGTAATTTCATTACAATCACTCTACTGTCTTTTTTTTTAATTTGACAAAATCTAAATGATATATCCAGTTGAATAGCAATTTATAGAAACCACATTTTATAGGTGTAGTGCAGGTAGCTCTAAGACTCAGAATTACTAAAATTAAGTATTGCAAAACTAAGTTTCCACCCACACACTTTCTACAGATGGCAGGAAACCCTGACCAGCAAGAAGATAATGTAGATGAACAGTACCAGGAAGAGGGAGAAGAGGAGGTAAGAATATGAACGCTGGATATGATTGGACTGAGCTAACTCAGCAGATCTCAGCTCATTCTGGTGAATGTCAGTCACTTGTATAAAATTAAATGTACCCTAACTTTCTTTGCCTATAATAATTTTAAATTGTAAAATACGGATAGTGTTTTCAGATCTCCCCAAGTCTTATTTTTGCCAGTGGACACTTGTGCTGCTTTCCATCAATTTTCTATATAGCTGAGCATTATTTGGACAGTAACTGAAAACATTAAACCATTCACTATTTGGGGTGAGCGATCTCACACAAACCTCAAGCCCTTCAAATGTCACTGAAATCATCATTTACTTTGAGTGTCTAATTCCATATCGCTGTTGCAGACACACCGCTGTCTTGTACACTTTACTTATTAGCCCTGACTGATTTATCTATGTTCTTTCTAAGTATTTCAAGCTATTTAAGTCTCCAGTAGGCATGCAAACAAATAGCCGTGAAGCTATCAGTACACACATCCACACTGAGAAAAATAAGACAATAGCTATTTTTCTGCTTTCAAATTTTGCACTGCCTGCTAATCCTGCAGGCCATATCATACACTGCTCTGTGGTTCTTAGGATATACACAATCAATTGTTTCTTGCTTTCCATGTAATGCTGTACTACAGAGCAGCAAATATGATCAAGTGGTCATACTTGCTTATGAAGAATCACTCTGACCAGAGATTCACTGTAAAAGAGTTCAGAATACCATGTCTGGAATATGCTGGCATTGCTAGCAGCGCACCTAGGGTTTAAGCACTGTCAGTGAGAACTTGGTTTACATGGGACAAGCAGAAAACTTCTTGCAGGTTTGTTGTGCTGGCTTATTAACCATAAATTAATTCACTTCCTGGGTGCACTTCATGGATTAGAAGTCGCGGGATTTAAAACAATGGTTTTACTTGTATGTCTAAATACACTACTGAATTGGAACCAAAAGAGCTAAAGAACTCAACTTTACTTGCTAACTCTTCCTTCAGAAAAACAACCAAGAAGAATCCCATCTAGAGGCTTTTTAATTTATGTGATATGGTACTTAAGGGCTATCTAATAAAATGAGACACAGATTTAAAGGTTTCCAGACTTGTGATGCTACAGATAATGAAGAAGGATACAGACTGAGATTTAAAATTTCATATCAAGGTTATGGCTATAATCCTGTTACAAATAAATGACAGACACTAAATGCTGCTCTCTGTTTATGTCAGCAGAAATAGCTCACAAGACTTTGCACTTGTAAACCGAAAACAGAACTAACTCTTACTGATCCTTTTCAGTTAGAAATCCTTGTGCTGAGGGAAAGGTCTCCTTACAAGAGGCTTTCCCTGACTTGTATTGGGGTGAGGTAGGAGGAAGGGTAGGGAAGAAAGGGATTACCTCCAGTTTAGGGGGCCAGGGTTTGTTTAACCTGAGGAAGTTTCATCTGTTTAACTCTGTTTAAACAGGCTGCTAAGTGAAATTGATACAGGCTTACCGCAGTGTACCTCAAGGTTATCAAGTTAGTAAAGCTTGGTGTTAAGCTATTTTTAAACAGCTTTTTGCTACACTAGACTAAGTAAAGATCCAGTGCTACTTTTTATGGAGAGGAAACCTAGGGCCAATTTGGAGAACTTTTTATTTCAAGAAGGAAAAGGGCAGGTTTGACATCTTCATTGACCAAGACCAGAGAAAGGAGTTACGAGCAGAAGGGGAGGCAATCACATGAATGAAGGAAGCGGTAGGTAGGTTATCAGTTGGTTGGTTGTTTGGAAAGCTTGGCCAGAAGCCACAAGGAGGAAGGAGGTGAAGTCATCTCTCCGTCTTTTTCCTGCTATTTTAGGAGTTCAGCGTTCCGACTCACTACAGCTATAGCGAGGATTGAGGAGGAAGCTATTACTATTATTTTGTTTGAACCGTGTATCAAGGCTGAGACTTGGAACTCTGCAAGCCCCCAGTGGGATTGCTGTAACCAGAACTTGGTGCTGCACTATGGCTACACAACCGTAATACAGTAGTTTTATTTTTGGATGAGGGGGCACACCTGGTATAAAAAAGTAGGTTGGGTGTACATGTTGGCTGGTGGTGAGAAGGGCTGTATGAAAACCGTACTTTGAATTCAGATAGCTGCTTGGAGAGCAGAGAAATTGTGGGATACATATGAAAGAACCCACAAATGTGCAAACCTGTGCATTTGTGCTCCGTTAGGTCCAGGAAGACTTAACCGAAGAAAAGAAAAGGGAACTGGAACACAATGGTGAAGAGCCATATGGTGAAAATGATGAAAATGTAGGTACTGGGTAAACCCACAAACACAATAAAACAGGAAGTTTTGATACCTACTGGAAAGCTGCAATCCTAGCAGGGTGGGGAAGACAATATCCTAATGGTGTAGCTTTCAGTCATGAGTTTCAAACTTTCAAACACATCAAGCAAACCAGTGGATGAGGTTTCAGAGCAGGTAGATGGGGATGCGGTTGTGTTGCTAGGTTTGAAGCAAAATCAGATTAGCTTCTAAGAGGGCATGGGTCTTTTCTGGGGGGAAGGGGTGGTTCTCCTTCCAACTACAGCCCCCTCAGAAGGCCTAGTATTTAGCTGGACTGGCACTATAGGGACTCTGGGTTATGACATTTCATCCTCCAGAGCGTTGCAATATTAAGGCCCCTTTGTCCTCCCTTTCTCAGGGTAGAAGTTCTGTCCTGCACCAGAATGTCACCTGAACCCAGCCGTGTGTGTTGGGATTTACTGTGGAGTGGCTTTTTAAAAATTATTAAACCTATTTTATTGAATTGTTTTTATTTTCTCTTTTCAGGCTGATGAAAAAACCAATGATGGTGCAGATCAAGAACCAGAAGTGCAAGATGAGAACCACCAAAAAGAAGGCCATGAAGTAAATTATGAGGAAGAGGAGGAGGAGGAAGAAGGCGGTGCTATTGTAGCAAAAGCCCGCAGACGAGGGGAGATGTAATCCTTTGCTGAAAACAAAATTCCCTCTTGAATTGAACTTTTTTTTTTAGAGTATTTAATTACAGAAATTTAAAGTTTTGCCTTTTACGCTTTTTACTTTTTTTATTAGATGCTCTCATACATTTATATGAATATACTATTTTGATATTCTAGATTAGCATTTTTTGTACTAAAGCTATACACAAAGAACAAATACAATAGGATAGATCTCATTTTTCATAAACGTGGAGATGTTTAAAAGAACAATTTTGCTATAAAATGTAAATTTTCATATTGTCCAAATTTTGCAACTTCAGGATGCATTGTAACATAAGAGGGACATCTAGTGCCTGAAACTGCTCAGCCTGAGTCACTGAAATTTTGCCTTTTAACTACAATACTTGCCAGGCAAGGGCTAGCTGAATTATGTACCCAAGTCGCAGTCCTGCAGTGATTTATAGGGTTTGAACTTTAAGCGCTCAAGTACTTTCTTCCGAGATTACTTGCATCCCTAAAGGTAAGCACGTGTACAAGCGTTTGCAGGAACAGGCCTTACTTTTGTAGACGCGTTACAATTTAAAACATGCAAGCTGCAAAAGCTTTAGAAATAGAACCAGGTTAACAACTGTTAATCTTAACAGTTGCTTATATACTGTTGTATTAAACGATGTTATACTGCTCATAACTAGGTGCTTCAGTTGCAATCTGCTTCAGCAGATAATGAGAAAGATAGCTTACTGGTCAATGTAAATTATCAGTACAGGACATAGAAAACTCCTCACACAATTGGCATGCAATGAAAAGTCCAATCATTTCAATTTCTATTTAACACTACATTCTGTACAGGAGCTCTGAAGGTTTACAAGAGGAGGAGTTTGGTGTACAAAATACTTTAGATAAAAAAAATATTAACAATCACTTGTTGAATAAGCTTATGGAATTTAAATGAGTGAATTTGACTGGTGCAGGGCATCATCTCTGAATTTAACTTCCAGATTTCTGGAGGTATTTCTATATTCATTGTTGCGCTTGATGGTGAAAAAGTAAACTAGAGACAAACTTTCTTGTAAGCACGCACTGCAACATGTCTTGCTTCTCTCTTAGCACTGCATGTCAAAATGCTAACCATACTAGCCTTTGGTAGGCTGGTAATAAGGATGCCAAGTTCTATAATGAACATAATCAAGATGCATGAAAATATGCAGTAATGTGATACACCTTGGCTATTTAATTTACTTTAAAGAAGTTAGGCCAAAGGACAATATATAATCATCCATGGTACTCTTGAATTAATGCTGGAGAATGGGGATCTGGATTTCCTGGGAGAATTCCATTGCTGGAGGTGAGGCATACCATAGCTGCCCATGAAGGTGTTAATATATTGTAGAGTTCCCTTTCCCACTTAATTTTTTTTAAATGATACAAATTTATTTTTTAGTTTAACTTTTTGATATGAATGTAATTTAATTCATTTTCTACTAACTCTGTTATACTTTGTTTTATAGTTCATCTTAATTTTTCCTGATTTTTTTTTTTTTTCCAAAGCATCTTCATGCTGCTTCCATTTGATAGGAATATTTTTTGTCAGCATGCATTTTGGGCTTTTTAGTTACCATAAATCAAATTTACCTTGTGTATAAAAGAAGAAAAAGTTTACATAATACTGTAAAATGTATAATATGTACATAATCTTCAGAATACAATTATTTTGGTAAATTGGTCTGTATTTTTAATGTCACTGTTGCAGTATTTAATTATTTGAGGCATAATAAAAACTTGACTGCAGTCAATAAAGCTAGAACGTGGGGTACCAATCTCTTGTGGAGTGACCAATCTCTTGCTCTCCTAAGTGTCCATTCATGTTTTACTTGAAGCTGGGAGAGAGGGAGAGAGGACTGCAGCCAGGAGGGGAGTCGTGAGCTTGGGCACAATGAGACGACTTGGAAACCACTGATCTAAAAAGCTCTCATCTGGTCGGTGAAATTGATGTTCTCTCACTGAACCGAAGTCAAGCTTCAGAAGCCACCGTTTTGGTGTCTCGGTCTCTTGGGCAAACCTGCCGTACGCTGGGAGCCTTGAGGCTCATTGCCCCAGTTGTGGGGGAGGGAGGGCAAGGGGATCAGAAGCTCTGGTCAGAGACAGGGTTTTCAACCTCGGGTTCCCCAGTGCGGCATCAAGAACTAAACTCTGACTAGAAATGAGGCTCCCAAGGTTTTCAGACCCCTGCCCCAGTCCAGAAACTAGAAACTGCCATGGCAGTTGACCCTGAAATGGTGACGAAATTGTCCTGCCTCGAAGTCGCAAAAAGTTAATCAAACCCAAGATGTTTGTGCGCATAACCTCTTGGGCTCCAATAAATTTTCTGAGAGAACTTGTCTGTCAAATGAAACTCACCCAGTGTAGTGGCGTACAGTAGTGAGGCAGTATAAATGGTAGGAAACTGTTCAAACTGAACTTCGATCACTTAAGCGGAGCTGAAGGCCTGTGCTCATTTTTTTCACGCCATAAATTTCACTGTTGTTAAGTATTGTCCTGCATGCAGTAAATAGTCCAGTCAGTGAAAACAAAACTATGGTTCAGTAAAGTAGTTAATGATTAAGAACTCTATCCTGTAGGACAAATTAATTTTAAAAAATCTGATGCCAAGGGATGGCCCTAGAAGTATAATTTGATGCCAGTATTTAGATACAACTATACTTCTAGGGCCATCCTTTGGCATCAGGTTTTTGAAAATTAATTTGTCCTACAAGATGGAGTTCTTAAAATGAACAAACTTCAGGAGCTAGGAACCAGAGTAGATAATCAGTTTAACACAGTCTACTGTGGCCAGAAGACTTGAGGAATAGTAGAATGGCTATACTGCTACCTCTGACCTTGCCACTGCTGGAGTATTGCATCTAGGTATGCTGCCCACGCTTCGACTAAGATATTAAGTAACTGAATCCTTTCCAGTCTCAAGTATGATCAAACTATTGGAAAGCCTGCCTTGTGGTAAGAAGCCGAAGTGGCTCTACTCATGAAAAATGCTTTGCTTGCAGTCTGTAAGTAGGTGCAAAGAAAACAGAAAATTAATAGAAGAGTCTTCAATTGATCAAATATAGGTATAACCAACTGGCAATGACTGGGAGTTGAAGCCAAGTACATAGTGATTAGAACGCCATTTTTTAAATAGCAAGATAATCACTGAAACAATTTATCATAGATCGTTTTTCACAGGTTCTTCAGCCACTGCAATATTTTAGGAGAGATGTTCCAGCTTGGCCTTGTGTATTGGGCTTGAAGCAGGAAGTAATTTAAAGAAGTCTGATTGCGTGTACAATGCAAGATAAGGGTATTTCACTCCTTAAAAATCCATGAAATGAACAAAACTCAATGGTGCTCACGCTAAAAGGCAGGAAATCCTGCAGAATTGAGAGAATAATAAGGCTTCAGGACTAAGTCTTACTAAAATGGCTGTTCCTGGGCACATTTGCTTTCAGTAGTTCCAGTTTCTTCCTTTGCTGTGAAGGACATTTTGTACCCATGAAAGAGACAGTAACTGCATTTGCAATCTGAGGCTATTGCCAGATGCCATGGAGTTACTCCGTAGTTAAAAGCTACTCATAATTTTATATTTGATGGGGGCTGTGCAGATATACACAAAGTAAAGCTACATTTTAATTTGGCATTTAATTCAATACGAGATTAGGAATGAATTAAATGCCTCCATTTAACAGCGGATAGTACAGTATTGCCATGATTACCACCGATCTTCAAAAACTGCAGTACTGACTAGTTTCCGACCGGCTATAGCCATCTTTGCTGCAGGTTTGTCTGACAAAGGATCCATGGAGTGGCTATTGCAAAATGTGACCTCTGAGTCGTTGGATTATCTTTTCAAGTCAAAGCACATAAATTTGTTTACTATGTGTAAATAGCAATTCTTACTCTGCAACAAGCGGGAAATACAGATTACAGCCAAAATATTTGCAGGGTGAAGGGAATGAGAAACAAACTATTTTACACGATAAAATATTCTATTTATGACACATGAAACATTGCCAGACAAAACTCAGAGCCACCTCACTGACAAACTCACTGTATGTGTCTGCAGACTTGCATGGACATGTTTAGGCCCTTTCTCCCCAGCACTGGGACCCACCACCATAAAAGCGTAGTAATCCGAGGTAGCCAGGATCTCACCCCTGAAACACTAGATGCAACTGGTACCAATATTTATTATTTGTTACCTGTTTAAAAGGAAACCTTAAAACTGTTGGATTCAAGTTTAAAGTGTACCAGCTTCTGTCGTTACCATTCATCCAAAACTAAAAATGGCACACTTGGGACGTAAGCTACCACCTGTTTAAGAACAGATTCCGACACTTACCTGCAATGTATGACCACGTGGGCGTGAGACAGGCACCCAGACATAAAAAATACAAACGCTAGAGGCAAAATGTGTACATGTTATTCACTTGCTTTGTAAATGTGGTCACGTCTCCTGCAAGTGGCTTCAGTGTGCTTATAGGACTTTCCTGTTCAGCCCATAGCTATGCATATAGCCAAATTTCATAGATATCAGGGCTTGAAGAGACCTTGGAAGATCATTGAGTCCAGCCCCCAATCGTTGAGTTTCATACCAATTCTTCAGACAGGCTCCTAGTTGCATGAAAAATGATCTACTTTTGCTTATGTACTCAGCCAGGTTTTGAATGACCCTCTTCTACCTACACACAGTAACTGAAACATTTGTCCCCCTAAGTACTTACGATTCTCCCTTGAACTTTACAGCTTAATTTTTTTTTTTATAAAACCTCTTCCATTTCTGCTGCTTATGTTACGTATTTAACTGATGATGAGCAGTCGTTCTCTTTACACTGAAAAATCTTTCTTTTAAATAAATAAGTGCTGCTTTTACCTTTCTATATATACAGTGCTCATAGGGCCTGATCCAAAGTTTTCTGAAGTAAAAAGAAAAAAAGTTAAAAAAAAAAAAGATCTTCCATGGATGTCAGTAAAAATTGGATCAAGCCCTTAATGCTGACAGAAGATTTTCCCCTCCTTCCCCATCCCCCCAGCTCTTTGCAGTTGTTCCTGAGCTTGAAAATGGCCCTCCACAATGGTCATCAGTCTTCCTGAGCAGTAAATGCTTTCATTTTGCAGCGGTCTAGGTAATGCATTAAATCATCACGTACAGCACAAAGCAGGGACCAATATGTTTCCTTCTGTGGTTGCTGAGCCTTTCTGATTCCCAGGTCTTATTTTAAAAATGGCTATTACAGTGTAATGTTATTTAGGAATGATGCTCAGCTGCTCCAAGCTGCAGGGATGAATGATTGTCTCTGAGGCTAGGCAGATACTACCAAAAAACAAAGATGTTGGTTCCTCTGAGAGGGAGAGAGAGCCAAGTTGTCACAGAGGTGTTACAAAGCCACTTCCTGCTGTTGTAAAGATGAAGGCTCCTGAATAACTTCCGCATGAGGGCAATCTTGGGACTTAGGGCCAAGACATAAGTAACGCACTCTCTGTGCCTCTTCTGTAAAATGGAGCTAATACTGCCTTCCAGGGGCAGATCCAGGGTTTGGCAAAAGAGGGTGCAGGAGCAGCGACCACACTGCATGGGGGTCCTCACCCTCTCTCCCAGCTTCTTCCCCGTCCCACACCTGCAGGTGGTGGCAGACACATGATCCAAAAGGACAACACAAGAGCACCCACTCTGAATCTGCCTCTGAGCTCTTCTCTCCCACTCTTGTGGATGTTTATACCCTATGATCCCTGAGTTGGTAAGGTATCTAACATAGCTCCAGCCCATTCCAGATTTTGGTTGATAATACAAATAAAAGTAATACAGTCCTAATGGCAAAAGGGACCTTGCTGGTCTTGTAGCCTAACCCCCTGTAGAAAAAAGCAGGATTTGTTATTCCGTAACCAATCTCGGAAAGATGCCTAATGGAATCACATGGTTGGAGTTAATATCCTTAAGCCAATAAAGGAATTTATGCTCAATGTGTTAGTTGCTATTTTAAATTAATCTGCCAAGCATAAGAAACTTAATTGCAAATTGATTTTGTAGCAAGTTTTAAAAAGTGAGCCGTTATGAAACCTGATCATTCTAGAGAAACAATTTCACCCTGCCTTATATAATGGAAATAAAGAAGCCGCGGGTGGTAGTTCAGAGTAGTCACCACCTTTAATTAACAAATGCATGGCATCAGGTAAGAGCAGAGACGCTCAGCCGCTTATAGTTCTAAAAAGGTTCCCCCCCGACAAGAATTACATTTAACTTAACATTTCCTCATAAAGATCACAACTGCCCATAGTAATTAATATGATTCATGGCCATTTCTGGACAAGGAAAAACTAGGGAACTTCTGGAGGGACTGGACGTATTCAGATCAGCAGGTCCAGATGCTCTCCACCCAAAGGTGCTGAGGGAATTGGCAGGGGTCACTGTGGGGCCCCTGGCACAGCTTTACAAGCATTCGTGGTGCTCTGGCCAGGTGCCAGAGGACTGGAAGAAGGCCAATGTGGTTCCCATTTCAAACAAGGGAGGAAGGAGGACCCAGGAAACTACAGGCCCATTAGACTTACTTCAGTCCTGGGGAAGCTCTTTGAAAACATTATCCAGGAGCACATCTGGGAGGGATCAACAGGGGAGAGGATGCTCAAGGGCAATCAGCATGGGTTCATTAAGGGCAGGTCCTGTCAGACCAACCTGATAGCCTTCTACGATCAGGTCACAAAATCACTGGATACAGGTGTTGCGGTGGACATAGTCTTTCTGGACTTCAGGAAGGCCTTTGACACCGTCTCCACTCCACTCTCATTAAAAAGTTAGGTGGCTGTGGCATTGATGCCTACACAGTCAGATGGGTCACAAATTGTCTTGGGGGCCGCACCCAGAGAGTGGTGGTGGATAGGTCATATTTGACCTGGAGGAAGGTGGGCAGTGGAGTCCCCCAGGGCTTGGTCCTCGGGCCCGCACTGTTCAATTTCTTTATCAGCAACTTGGAGGAGGGGGTGAAAAGCACCCTGTTCAAATTTGCTGATGACACCAAGATTTGGGGCAAAGTGGGCACACTGAAGGGAGGGACAGGATACAACTGGACCTGGACAGGTCACAGGGGTGGCCAGATGTGAATAGGCTAGGTTTCAACACTGACAAGTGCAGGGTGCTGCACTTGAGCAGGAGGAACCAGCAGCATACCTATAGGCTGGGGTACTCCCTTCTTGTCAGCACAGAGGCAGAAAGAGAACTTGTCATCATTGATGCCAAGATGAACATGGGCCGGCAAGTTAGTCACAGTTGTATCAACACTAGTCTGTACAGGCAGTCTGGAGACTTACGACATAATCGGTTCCTGAAAACCACATCTTAAGTTGAAACATTTTAACTTGGAACCGATTTTCCCATAGGAAACAATGTTATAAATGGGGGTTTGGTTCCTGAACAGATGCCAGATACCCTATTTTCATCAAATATAATTCAGAATTTTGTACTCAATCATAGATGAGTAATATAGCTACATTAACGTATTTATATTGTAGATAGCAATCATATTGATTTGGAAGGACTTCTTTGAGGTGACTTTACCGGATGATTTGAAGGGCTCTTGGTTGGACTTTTTGAAGGGTTCTTGGCTGGAGTCTTCTCGGGAGTCCTGGCTGCAGGTTTTTCTGGAGTCTTGTCTACTTTCTTAAAGAAAGTGTCCAAGGAAGTTTGGACAGATGTTCTCCAGGGAGATGGGCGATGCAGTGAACTTGTTCGCTGGCATGGCTTGGTGTCAGATCAGATGTTGTATAGTTGAAACTGGCATCAGAAAGTTGAAACAGGGTGTCAATATATAAAAGTTGTAAGTGTGAAACGTTGTAACTCAAAATGTTGAATGTCGAGGACTGCCTGTACAGGCATGGGAAATATTGCTAGTCAGAATGTGAACAATTTTGCCATGTACAACTGAGACAATTTTCAAGGCAATTATTCAATGAGCTTAAAATGTAAATGCCTATACATAATATACTGAGAAGGTGTTAGAATGCAGATTTCCTTCAGAGGACAACAAGTCTGTGCTTGGGCATAGCATTTCAAATGGTCTCAGGCTGTACAATATAGTACAGTTTGTACATTAGTAATGTCTACAAATAAATCAATGTCGCTGGGAAAGCTTCACAAAAATGCCTGCATTTCAAATGGCCCAGACTATAACACAGAGCTAGATTATATCAAGCCCCTTCCATCTTCAGAGTTATATATTAAAAGCAATCTTGGCTCTCGTGAAAATGGTTGCACTTAGAGGTCACCACCCCATGGGGCTAAGGTAAGCGGTAGGTGTTGTACAAGAAATTATATTTCTAGTTTAGAGTTGTTTCAAGTAGTTATCTGTCCTACTTGAATTTAAGGAGGATGCAGCTCTTAGAGTGGGCAATATAACTGCTGTATGCATCAGAACATGTCTTTTGGGCCTGTACAAAACTACTTGAGAGGCCAGTAAGTGGTTTGCTAAAGCTGAGGTGACCCTGGTCTTGTCAGCTGAGCCATTGCTACTGTTGCCCTTGAAGTCCTAAATTTTGGAGATCGTTCCAATCTCTCTAGTTGCTTAGAGACAAGGACTCTTTCCCCAAAATAAATCTGAACCTCTTACAGCTTTTGTTGAAAGGAAAAAAAAAGCTGGCACCTCACACTCATTTCATCAATGTGAGTTATCCAGTATGGAAGGATGCTTCATTTGCTTAAATTACAGTTTCCTGTTGCTACATCGCTAGAACAACCTGGGACACTTGAAGATGAAGCACATCTTGAATTGCCTGCTGTTTTATAACATACTTCCTAATTTTGACAGTGTGTCAAGTCAAGGTCGTAACTAACCGATATGTCAGAGCAAAAATTCCAGCCATACCCATTCCTTCAGGGAAAGGAGTACAGATTATTTTCTTTCCTTGACTGGCACATTTGGGAGGCTGAAGGAGCCCATTTATCTACTCTGCCTCACATAACAATCTTTCTTTCTTTGAAAATGACAGTCAAAATGTACATAGTTATAAAAGTCTAATTCAGGACGCAGGAAGAAGACAACAACCAGAGGCTGCAACATCCAAAGTTCATTTCCTGGTGGCTTTAGCTAAAGACTCAAGCATACACAGCTGAAAGCCAACTATTGCTCATCAGAACTACCTTATATCTAAAAGAAATAAGAAAATTGTATGACCAGAAATCAAATCTCCATGCCAGCCCTGTGACAGCGATGTAATAATTAACCACTGATGAGGTCTGACAGTGTATGCAGTAAAAATGTTCAGGTTTATCTTACTGTAATTGCAACAGTCTCTTGAATGTGTTGTAATAGTGACAAACAAGAATTATTGTCAATGCAGCTTATATGTCTAGTATACAAAAGCAGCTGCTGACTTGGTACAATATATTCCTAAGTTTCCAAAAGGTGCTGTGTATCAATAAGTACTTTGCTGATTTCTTCATTTTCCAACACACCAAATATTCCCTTAATGAAACAGCAGCCTGATGAACTCAACACAGTCATAAGCAACCTTATGCACAACCATCTGCATTACAAAGCTGCCACCTTGTAGGAAGGTGAAGACATAGAAGATAAAGGGATATGCCAACTGAGAAGTAAACTTTCCTTTATTTGTGCAGTAACCAAATAGCAACGTCTTTCACATAGAAAACTAGTGCCAGAAACCCTAGCCCTGGAAATAGCATCCTGTCTGTGTAAATCTTTAACAGCTGCTCACTTGGTCTTTTTAAACACTGCCATCCATGCTAGTCAGGGTACTAAAGACAAAAGCTCATAAAACAAAAGAGAGTAGGTAGCACAGCAGCGGAGGTATACACAGCAAAAGAAAATAATGCAAAACATCATGATCTTGGTACGCAGGATAAACATGAGTAAATCAACAACAGTGTGAGTTAAACACTATTTTTGGAGATTCTCTGTCCTCTAGGCAAATTAACTTACCTAGTGTAACTGTGCTGTATCCAGCTCAGGTTTTAATAAATATTGCTCCCTGTGTCTGGCTTGTCATTCCCCTTGCACCCTCTTTGACTGAACTGTTTTATTATCTTTAAGTATTAAAATGCTTTCTTACTAATACTTCCTCCATGAGTTCAGTACAAAACCGTAACTACGGCTTTATCCACCGTATATTGTTATTGTAGCAATCTTCCTTTTCACGGTTATTGTAACTAGAGCGGTGCAGAATGGGTTGGGGTAAACTACCACAAGGATAAACTACCCTGGGAGTAAACTTTCAAGTTGGTGAGTGCCATGTACCTTTATCCCCAAAGTACTGTAACTTTAGAGCCTAGAGAAATAAGAAATGTGGTCCAAATCTCAGTTTCTGTCTCTCTCTCTCTCTCAATATTGATTCAGTGATGTGATTCCAACCCTTTAAATCACATGGGGTTCTTTGTCATGCCTTAGTACAGGCTACTGTTACCAACTATCAAATTAATTACAATAATTCATTTGGACTAATCTAGTGTTAAAGAAAAAGAAACCACACACACACACACACACACACACACACACACACACACACACACACACACACACAC
>NW_017728910.1:12371573-12374055 GCF_001723895.1 Crocodylus porosus | reverse complement strand
CACACACACACACACACACACACACACACACACACACACACACACACACACACACACACACACACACACACGTTTCTCATTTGTGGAGACACTCTAAAAAACAAAAGCACCTTTAGAGTACCTGGGAGGAAATACTCCTTTCTAAATGAAGTATGTTATTTTCCCAAATCAGCAATGAATCCCATCTCGGTGTTTTATCAATAACTGCAACAGTGTGTAGATGTGCAAAGGATTTTCATTTTAGGGAAGACGTCCGGTTTGATTTATTATGGATTACTTAAACAGCTTAGAGGTGGGCAAGGGGAGTTATCACAGCTAAATTGTATGACATTAAAGAAATAATTGTTTAAATCAGTTACTTTTAAGCAACCGTTCAAGGATATGTCTGAAGCAAATGCAATTAATGAATATTAAGGATCTTAAATCCAAATGAAATCCCACACTCACTTCATTTACCAAGATTACTTCATGTATCCTTTCCAGGAAGATACAGCCTAAACCATCTGGCATGCCAATAACATCTCAATACCTAATCAAAGTCAACTTTACAAACCAACTTTAAATCAATCATTTTGGCAAAGTGTAGACAAACTTCATCTCATTCATGATGCTGAAGAAACACTGTAAACTGGAAAGACAGCTTCTTTTGAGGCTGTATTGTGGTTCTGTCTTTGGCTGACTGCTGTTAATGAGTCACATTTAGAGACCCACAACCCTAAAACTAACAATTTACAGACACTTCTTTGGTGGAGATTTACCATTGATTTGAGGACTCTTGGCTTTCTGGAGAAGGACTTAGGTTCCATTTCCTATGGCGCACACTTGTGTGTTAGCTCGTGACATATATTCCCTGGTACCATGTGCATGCTGCTAGAGATATATGACAGCCTGATTGAAACATCAGCAAAGAGCAATTCAGTACTAGTTCACCACCCTGCTCCACTCCAATGTGATAGGCAGTGCAGACCCCAGGGCCATTCATCAGCCCGAACCAGCCTGTTCCTACTGCTGGTGCACAGCCCAATCTGCAACACTTACTCATGCTGATTTACGCTGTCAGCAGCCACAATGATTTGATACTCCAGTGCTCATGGAGAAAGGCATCACTCAGTGTGAGTAATGGTGGCTGACCTAGGCCCCAATTTTGAATAATTGGTTTTTATTTGCATAGATGGGATGATTTTTTTTGCCTGATGTTTTTTCTTGGGATCATTCTGGCTAGATGCCAACCAAGCTGCCAGTTCTAATGGCCCACGATTCTGTAGAGCATTCCCTGCGTGTCTCTGCTTACTGATCATTCAGCTACCAATTAACACTCCATCTGCACAGCCATACAGCACCATTGTGCATTGTCATTACAAATCTGGCATGAGCAGCAGAAATTATAACATGACAGAGTTCAGCCTTGCCAAACTCCTTTGTTCTCCTGCAAACACACATCATCATATCTTAGTGCCTGCCTACTATGAATATGCCGAGGAACAAAGACGGCAGTCCTTTGAGGTGTTGGCAAAAGACTCCTAGGAGGTACTGGGCTCCCTTAACTCCTGCTGGTTTCAGTGGCAACAGATGCACAGGACCTTCTGCAGTGCATAGCCTGACATGTCTACTTCCATGTCTTAATTGCCTTAGAGTTACCTGCACTATTGTAGTGTAATACTCTACATTACAATATATTCATCACATTCTGATAGGTTGGTTCCAGTATAATATAGGTACTCAGTCTTTTTTAGGATTTGGTCCATTTTAGTACTATCTTTTGGATGATACCAATGTAAATAAATCAGTATATTGTTCCTATTGAGACAGAAAACTAAGCAGTGTTCTCCAAACATGTCTGTTCAATTCTCTTCTTGGTTATATCACCATTACAAGCATATTTGACACATTTCCTGTCAATACAGTGGAAACAAAATGTATGTAATAGGATTACATTGAGAGAACGCCTATGACCAGATTTTAATATTGCATTAGTAAACAAATGGAAGGCAATCTGCTCTGTCCTTCATGTGAGACAATGCCCAGGGATGCAAGTGGATCTTAGTGACCTTGAATAAGACAATGAATCTATTCTGTTTCGGTGAGCCAACAATGCTGTTTCCACCTGCTCATGCAGTCTTACTAGTCATTTACTTTCATTAATTAACAGAACTAGTGTTATGTTCTTCAGATCCTAGGATGAGATTTAGTTCCTTTGTAATTTTCCTCTCATTGTAAATCTCCATAAGAAAAATAAGTCATATAGTGAATCTAGTCACTGGTATCAATGCCCATTAGCATCAACAGAAAATGGCTTTTTTAAGTATTACTTAGGAAAAGGATGGCCCAGGGGTCTATGCACCAAGGATGGTGTTACAGGTTACCTTTAAACCATTGTGACGGGCTGGCTGGCAGTGACCTGGCCCAGGGTTTTTGAAAGGGCAAAAGATGATTGGAGGACTTGGGATTCCCTTTCCGCACCAATCAGGCCCCAGAGACTCAC
>NW_017728910.1:12367186-12371473 GCF_001723895.1 Crocodylus porosus | reverse complement strand
GTGGGAGCAGTGCCCTGGGACAATCTGAAAGAGCAGGACCTGCAGGCAGCAGTGGGACCTCAGCAGCGTGGCGTGCAGCTGGCAGGAGAGGCTCCCCGCTGGGCTCCAGGATCCCCTACGAGAGGCTGCAGCCAGCAGGAGAGGCTCCCCCACTCCAGGAAGGATCTGAGCAGCGACCTGAGAGGCTCCCAGCTCTGCTTCTAGCTCCTCCAATCAGAGGCCAGGCAGCTCGACATGAGGCCGGGGCTCCAGGAAGGTCAAGGCCCCTAGTGGGCTAGGGCAGTGCTACCAGTGGGGGCTGTGTGACAGCATTCCTGCCTACCATGTGCAAGATCTAAGTTCAAGTCTCAGCTGAGGTGACTTGGGGTGAGTGAAATAACAAAAAGCAAATCTTCTTGCAGTGGAAAGGGGCCATTGCATTCTCCCCCTCCAGGTACCAAGGTCCTATATTTCCTTGTTATTTGATGTTTGGCATTTTGTGCCTCTTTTATATTTCACCAACCCATATTCTGGTTCTGCTGTTTGTGTTTTTATATTTTGTTAACCCTGGTTTTTGTCCATGATTGTAAGTGTCTAACCTTTGTTCAACCCTGCCCCCTTGGGGTGCTGTAGTGTCCACTATACCCTCTGATTTATGCTTGTTATGTTCCCAGTATTCAAAGGTATATGGTTAAGTCCCCATTGGTAGCTTGGCTCTGCTCTATAGGGGGAGAAGAGTCCCTACACCTCCCACAGCGCTTGTGCATCTGCTTTGATCTCTTCAATTGGAGGGGGGGTACCTCTTGGAGTACTGCCTGGGTTCACCACCATTTGAAATGGCAGCATTCACCAATTAAATGGTGTTAGCCCATGCTATGTACCCTAATATTTTAAAGTTACACCACTTCACATGAGCATCATCTTTGATCCATTTTACTCAGATCATTTCAGGGTATTGTTAGTCTGTTCTGCGGAGATACAGGCTGCATCCACCCATGCAGAGGAATGTGATTTGTGGTGCCACAAACCTATTTGTGGCACACACTGCACATTAAACCATGCATAGTGCTGCTAAATTGCAGTGCAGGGCCAAAATTTGCTACTGGGATTTCCCAGTCGGAAAAAAAAAAAATCCTGGAAAAAAAAAGCAGCACAAAGCATGCAAAAATAGTGTACCCCAGGACAAACATGGACATCGAGGAGCAGGCAGCCCAGGGCTCCATCTCTGTGCATTGTGAAGCCCCTGTACTGAGACAACCTGCACTCCGCTGATGGCTGGCTGGGGCACAGCATGCCTCAAGATGAGGGAGCAGGCAGCCCTGGAATGCATGCTCCCCTGTCTCCACATGCCTCAGTGTGGGGACCCCTTGCAAAGCCCCTGCACTGAGGCACATGGAGATGGGGAAGCAGCCAGCTCCACATGCCACTCCCTGGTTGCCTGGGGTGCAGGGTGCTTCAGCGCAGGGGCTGCCTGCCAGCTAGCCCCCCACAGAAGCACCCCATGCATGTGGAGCCCTATTGGAGCAGCGTGCTGGGAGCCAGGAGGAGCTGAGCATAGGCAGTTTGCCTGCCGTGGGACAATGTGTCCCACAACAAAGCACACCTGCAGGGGCATGCACTGCAGCACAAAGTAGAAGTACCAATTTTACCCACTGCGAGTGCATGCCCCTCCTTGTCATGGCCCAAATGTTCTATTTTCTGTCCTCCAGCATCTCAGGATGCACCATTCCAGCCCTTCCCATGCCTTTGTTTTGTGGGCAAACTTTCTACCTGCCTGTATCCCACTACTCAGGGGTGTGAGGCTACTAGTGAGCTCCAAGCCAACATCCCCTCTCACCCCCCAGGGAGGTACAGCCCCAGCACACTTTGACCACCCAGAGCACCCAGGTACAGCTCAGCAGTTTGATGCTTGCTCTAGTAAGCACTCAGCTGCCTGGCCGTTGACGGAGGGGGATCTGTTAAAAAGCCAGTTAACTGCTAATAAGCATGGGCAATTGACTTTTAACCCTGGGCTGCCATCTCCTTCCCCACCCAGCCCGCCTCTCCCCACCACTGCTGGCCACTGCACCATGGCTCAGCTTCCCTTCCCGCATGGTATTCATTTGAACTAAACTGCTATTTGTCTGAAATGGCGCAGTCAGCATCACCCTTACCCAACCCATGCAATGAGTCCACTGGGTCTCAGCTCTGGCCTGGTGTGAATACTAACCCAACTGCCCCCCACCCCAAGCCCACCTTGTGCCCAATTCAGTGAAACACAAGAATTTGGGCTTTAAAAATAATTTTTTTCACTCCTTTCTCTTTATTTCTCCCCCCTGTCCATTCATTTCATTTCTAAGACTTTCCCCCTCCCTTCTGTGGCTCCAGCTGGCTGCAGAGTGAGGGAACCCACGTGGTGGTTTCTCCACCTCCGAGCTCCGTGTCACCCTCCCCCCCTTCCTTTTCCACCCCAGAGGAGGGATGGAGTCCTGGTTCCTGTCCACGTCCCTGCTCACCAGGCTGTCTAGTGGCAAGCCACCATCGTGCAGGTCTGAGATGTCATTAATCTGGCCTGAAACTGTTCAGGCTTTATGATGGCATAATGTTCCACAGATTTGGTAACCTGTAACAGCACCCTAAGTCTAGGAATTGGAAGATCTGGGTTCAAATCCCTGCTAATCTAGGTAGCACAACTTTTAGGGGCTTTAGAACTTAAACCTCTAGTCCTTAGACCTGTGTTAGGTAAATTAGAAACCTTGGGTGCCTATACATCGGAGAAAACTTGGTTCAACGAGTCTGCTGGAGCATGGCAATTACCACGCTCCCACAGCCTCCTGCATCTTGTATATCAGCATCCCCCACTTCAAAATGGCAGTGGGGAAGCTTTAGCATTGCACGAGCTTTAGATAAAGCACCCCTCCCACCATTTTGAAGTGAGGGGAGACACTGATACACAACTTGCTTCAGGCACTTTAAATAGAGTGGCTCCTCATTCCCGGAGCATGTGTATAAATGCCCATTAACAACAAACTGGTCTAAAACTCTGGGCAATCCTATTCAAGTCAATGGAATTACCTGGGAAGAAATTAAGGGCAGAAGGCTTGCTTTAATTCATGGTTATGTATGGAAAAGCTTATGTCTAACAGCCTGTCAGAGTCTTGACAACTTCACCACTGGAATTAACTTGCCTTCTCAATTCTTATCAAAGCACACTTGCCCATACTTTTAAGAAAAAGCTGAATCAAGCTAAAAGTGATATCATCTTGCCAGGCTGCATGGAGCACAATTGTTTTTAATATGTGGTATACACACATTAGGCTCAAGCATGCTGATGTCAAAATGAGAGAGCTGGATGCAGCAGGACATCATGCTTGTAATGTAGGTGTCAGTCTCTTGCACAGGGATTTTGCATTCTCCTGCCAAAGACATGGTTTTCCATCAGCAGTGCTATATCCTATGGCTTCTGTATTTATCTTATAGTCTCTGGCAGGACTACATAAGTTTTCAGAAGTGCTCAGGGATCCCAAAACATATAGCAAACTTCTAGAAAGATGTGACTCCTTTTCCTTCTAGTGGGCAGTGTTTCTGAAGTGCCTATCTCTATAGGCGCAGACAGAAGTGACAATTTTTGCTCAATCTGGCCCCTGAAAGTGCTCTACAACTGTGACCAAACAGAAGGGCAGGACTGCAAAGCACTTTAAAAGGACCCAATCCCATGAAAATCATTGCATATGGGTTCAAATAATTTCAAAACATAGCGTCTTCAGTAACATGTGTCTGCCTGCCTGCCAGCCTTGGAGCTGTTTTCAGAATGGGAGGGGGGAAAGGGAGTGGAGGGGTTTTCAGCCAGCACTGGAGGGTGGGGCAGGTGGATTGAAGCCCCCCAAGATGGCGGGGGGGGGCTCCAATCCATTCACCCCACCCTCCAGCACCAGCAGGGGAGCCCCTAGAATGAACTCCCTCTGGCCTCTGCTCCCTTTCAACAGGAGGGGGCATTGCTAGGGGAAACTGGCTGCAGGCTACCAGCCAGCAGCTGGATCTCCCAACTTCCCCTCCTCCCTGGACCCAACAGTGCACTTCTGTTTGGACCAGCGGATCGCTGTATCTCAGCACACTTCCTGCAAAATGTTAAGATTTACAGTGAGAAGCTGCTCTTCCAGCTGCGCCAGGGTTACTGTATTTCCAGGTTCAAAAAAGATGACACCTGTGGGGTGGAAGGGGTAGCTGGCAGGGAGAGGGGGAGGGGTATATACTTGTGGGGGGGCAGGCAGTGATATGCCTCTGCCCCTCACTCCTAAACCCCCACCGCCCCAGCCGTGGCACCCCCCC
>NW_017728910.1:12352899-12367086 GCF_001723895.1 Crocodylus porosus | reverse complement strand
CCCCCTACCCTCCAGCCCTGCCAGTGCCTCACTCCTGACCCAGAGCCCCTGTCCCCCCCAGCTCTGCTGCCCACGCAGCTGCCATACACACACTTGCTGGGACCCACGCACAGAGCATGTGACCCCCAGCAGCCAATCACCTCCCAGCCCCACTGCTCCCTGCCCCAAGCCTCCAAGCCGCTGGTGCCGAAGAAATGTGGAGGCAAAGCCAACACCCAGACATTTGCTCACATGTAAGACATCCACCCAGACACAAGGACAGGTGGCCAAAAAAGAGGCCGGACATATGGTAACCCTATTAAATAGCTCTGCAGAAGAGAAGCTGGGAGCAGCCTGGGGTGAGCAAAGGTAGAACTGAACCGTGGCAGTGGATTCATCTGACTACATGCTGTGAAAAGGACATGTGTGTCCAGTCTGCAGAAACTGTGCTGGTAGCCTGTGGAATAGCTCGACTACGCTCTGTAAGGAGAAGAAAGGCAAATCTGTTTCTCCAACATTCACAACTAACTCCTGCTCCTAGCCCACTTCCCTTTCCCTGTTCACGTGACAAGCATTATGATCTTTCAGTCAGCTTCTGTTCTGAGTGCCTATTTGCTGACACTGTTTGCAAGGAGGTACATGCAAATTGTTTCTATTCAGATGGGATTATTTTGAGGCTGCTTCCATAAGACAGTACTATTTAGAAAGAAGCTTATAAACCCTATTTGTCAGGCCAGGAAAATTAAATACCGTGTACTCTTTTTCATCCATAAGCTTGCATGGTGTGAACATGCCATACAATTATAGTTTGCTTAATAGCAAATTTATTTCCTAGGGATTTCCTTGGTAAAATTACAGTTAACTTTTGTCTAACGCCTGCATTTTTTCTTGTCAAAACTCCAAACTCTTATCCAAATATTGCTCTCACTTTAGGGCATATAACAACTCAATCTTTAAACACTTTCAGTCATTGTAGCTCCCCTGAGACTTTCAGTCCTCTCAGTGCAGTCCTAAAGCATAGATTTGCTAATGTTATCAGTGTAAACTATGTAGGAATTTAAACTATTCCTTTCATTCTTCTTAAAACAATGGGATGCCTATATGCCTTAACTAAGACCAGAACCTCACTGCGCAAATGATGTATAGATATACAGCACAACACAAGTAACGTGTTGTGTCCTGCCATGGTAGGGGGTTGGACTTAATCCTCTGCTCAGGTCCCTTCTGACCCTACCAACTATGAAACAACCCTGTCCCCTGAAGAGCTGAAATCTAAGTGAATAGGAGAAGAGATGGAAGTGCTAATATTCCAGTTCACAGTTGAGGAAATGAGACAGTATGGTTTGCCCATAGTCAAACAGAAAATCTATAGTAGACCTGCTCAGACCTAAAGCAAGAGCCCTCTATATACCATCCCAATGGCACTATCTATGTTATTGAGTCTGGTCTTTGGTGCTGATACTGTACCTTTCTAGGTGGAAAGGATGGGTAGGTCTGAGTGAAAGTGCATGTAAACATGCAAGATATCCTGAAAGCATTTAGTTGCTTTTGTTGCTGCTTTAATTTGCTATAAATGGATTCCAGAAACCTGGAGTCTGGTTCCACAAATTACTTCTTTTTGGATTACAAATGCACTCTTTTGCTGAGCTGCTTATTTAGGAAGTTTAGTACCTTTCCCCAGGTGTAGAAATAATGCTATCCAGTAGGAGACCCCACACAAATCTACAGACTGCACCTAGTCATAAAGTACAGGTGACTCACAAATGAAATAAAAAAATCACTTTAGTCCTTAGTTCAGGGGAAAAAATAAGGCCTGTCACTTCCCTCACAGCATGAGGAAATTTAAACAGGCTTTGCTGGCATAATAGTCACTTTCCACTATCTGAGAGTACAAGTCTGCTGCATGATGAGACACAAACCTAAAATTGCCTTGAGCTTCCCCTCCATTCAAATTCTTAGCCCAATCCTTTAGATATTCAGCTCCTAAAATGAGGTGGAAGGGAGAGCGAGGTTCACCTTTTCCAATGCTCTGCACAGATGTTACTGTCAGCCCAGACAGATGCCCATCTTGCCTCTTGATCTGCCAGGGAAGAAGATGCCACCACTTCCTTTGGCAGCTCGCTCTGGCATTTTACTGTTCTTACATGTAGGTGGCTTCTCCTGGGACTTAATCGAATACACTGTGCTGTAGCAAGGAAGGTCAGTTTGCTCAGGACTGATGGATTTGAAAAAGTTCAAACAAAAGAGCACCAGCAAATGTAGCAACACTGCAAAACCGTTGCTTAGATCTGAGCCTATTGGAGAAGCTTTTAGTACTGGCTCCACTGCTTTGAAATAGCTTTACTGTATTCCTGTATCCATTTTAATTTGTTACTTGAAATTTAAGTGAGATTCTTAAGCGTCTCTCATCATGGAATGGGAGTCTTTGGTTTCTGCGAAGAAGCTGTGACCTGTATTACTTAACATGTTAAAAGTATCCAGGGTCTGTGCTTTTTATTATAGATGTTTAACTGCCTAGTTTGAAAACAAAAGAAAATACAGTGGATTATAGGGACCATTTTTTAATGTATATAATATCAGGAGTTGGATGGGTGAAAAAATCCATAGTGGGCATTATTACTTCTAGAAAAGAGACTCCGGGTAAATATGTTTGTGTTAAGTTACTTTATAGCTTGTCAATTGATTCCCAAGCAAAATATAGTGTGGAAGAAATTTCCTACTTCTTGGGCATTATTGCTTAAATACTGGTCTTAAATTGTGTTTAGTAGTTACTGCATCCTGTACAGATCCCTGCCTGATAGAGTCATTAATACAGAGACTACACGCATCTTCCCAGAGGTCTCTGATGTTACTGATACGAACTCTTTAACGTTGAACCCTCCATGAACTTGTTAAAGCTGTGCTAGCAATATCTATTGCACATTGACTGCAATGACCACTAAAAACAATTCTTCCAAAAGATGTAGACAACCTTCCCCTGCGACAAAATACCACTGAAGGGCATCATTTAATGTAGTTCGAAATCATTTACTGGAGCTTAACACAAATGTCCAGAAGAGAGATAGTATGCAGTGATTGTGGTCACCCAGTAATGATAGCTGCACACTTAAAATCCCCCTTACTGACTCCACCCACTTGCCTTTAAGCAGGGGCCCTTTATTCTTTGCAGCTGTCATTAGGGCTCTAAACAAGTAAACCTAGGTCTGCCAGGATCTTCTCGTGACTACCGGAAGATGAATCCAGTAGAAGAGCTTTGCATATGCAATACACCTACCTGAGGAAACAATCTCATGCTATACTGCAGACTTTAATCCCCCAGGAAAATGGAGAGTTAAACTTTAACCTTCTTATCCTGTGAATGAGCCTACACACGTACACATGTATGCACATGCTGATTCTTGTGGGGGACAACAGCTTGCTCAGTGTCCCAGGACAAATCTTCAGAGCTTGTCTACACCAAGGAGCCATGCCTGGGAGTCCTGCAGAGAAGCAAATCATTTCTGCTCTGTGCACATTACACCTGCCCTTCGTGTAGCACTGAGTGTGCGCCAATAAACCCGTTCAAGACAGAGATTTTTGGAGCCTGTCTGTTGCCTAACTAGGGTGGATACATGATACATTTGCCTAACTAGGATGGATACCCAATACATTTTGAGGTGTAGGGGTATGGGAAGCATCTGTGTTTCACTGTGGCACTATGTAACTTAAGGGCTTGCAATTAAAAACTAACATAATTTTAAAAATTGATGAACTGTGGTGTTTTCTTAAGATCTGCAGGAGAACTAGCAACAGTTCCCAAAGCCATTATAATAATTGTTGGTGAGGGATACTTTGTGCATGGGAAACGTCTCCTTAGCGCTATTGATTAATGCCAAATGTTCCAGGCAGCATGCATCAGATATGCTATATGCCACACAATGTAACACTACAGAAAGGCCAGCACCAAAAAAGAAAGAGAGAGAGAAAGAGAGAGAGGGAGAGGGGGAGGGAAGGGTGAAGAAGGGAAGCTGCAAATCATAGTTATGCTAGGCTTTTTTATGTCTCCAGTAAAATGTTTCTTTCTGAAATTTGTGTTATTCTTGCAAAGCCCTTGGGAGATGTCATTGAAAAGGAAGTTTATTTTGCTAGGGTGATTTAGTCTATTTTCCATTGGTGACAGATATATGGCAGAGTGTTAGCCATGATTTGGAAGCTGCCTGTCCCTCAACTGCCCTGATTCCTGGATGGTGCAATTCAATCTTGCCAGAGAAAATTGAAAATGTAGGGGGAATTTTTAATTATGATATGGTTGGTAAAGATCATACCTTGAATATGTCACCAACTGGCTAGAAAGGATATCCTCCTTACTGATGTGGCTGGTTAAAAACAAACAGGCAAACAAGCATAATTGAGATGGGTGAGAAGACATTCTGCAGTGACTTCAGCTAGGATAAAAATTAAAAGTGTTATTAATCCTCCAACTCAGGAATAAATTGCATGCCAGCTGGTGTTAGGCAGACCTTCCATTTCCTTTCCCCAAAGGACTAGCATTGCACAACTGGACAAGTGCCTTATAGATTTTCTTTATGGTCTTTGAAAGGCTCTTGTCTGCAAGAAGTAGGACTGTGTGGAAATTGTTAGCTAAGAATTGTATCACGAGGTAAATTAGAAAAAAAACAATTTATTTTGGAGAAAGAGATTAATTGCAACTTAATTAAAACTGTGCAAGCAAGTTGAAGAAGTATTAATTTAGACCTGTCCCAGAAGAACTTCAGTCCCACCAGACCTTTCAAACAGGACATCATGTTACGTCACCAGAACAAAAATTCGCATTGACTGGCCCCAGAGGGCATGACTTCCTGTAAACAGTTGCCTTTACAAGTTAACCTCTTTGTGCTTGCTATATTGTGATTCCAAACACAACCAAGTAACTTGGACTTTAGTTTAATGAAAATAGGAACTGGGAAATAAATACAGGAGTAAAGCCTGAATAAGAGAACACAATTTGCATTTCTACTGACTGCAACACAATGGCTGTTTTCTGCAACAAGTACAATCTCTTTAAAGACCCAATGTGCAGAAAACAAAAGATCTATCAGGTGCATAACACAAAATGAGTCTTATCAGAAACTACAACTGCAAACGGCATTCCAGCATGGGGCCTCAGGTTTCTAAGTATTTCAGTAAAGGGTATTTTAAACGCTACTGCCAATAAGGAGTATTTTTAGTCAAAAAGCTACTGGAAATCATACTTTGACTTGCATTCTTTCTTATTATTTACTACAAGGGGTGATCTCCTCTCTGTATAAAAAGACTTACTTTCCTCAGGAAAGGCATGTGTAGGGACAATTCACACCACACATTCAGTTACACGGCAAATGGCTTATAATTGCATGGGTTTACCTTCTCTCTGGCTGCAGATTACCTGCTCCTTATCTTCTTCTTGCAGGTCACCAGCTGCCCTCAGACTGATAGGAGGAGCTGAGGCTCCGAACTAGGTTACGATGTGCTGTTCTAGCCCAGCCTTCTGGGGAAATCAAATGAGTCCTAAACAAAATAAAACCCAATGGTGATCTGCATTGTTCAATAGTTGTTCACCTGCCCAACTCCTGGAGTTACACCAAATGTTTCTGGGCCATAGCCTGCCAACAGTGACTTGATCTAAACCAAAATTACTTTGGTCCGCTATATCCTGGGGCCAGACTGTACACTACCTGTGAATGTTTGGGCCCTTTCCCTGCCTTCATCCACAGAGCCCGCCCTTCAGAAAACTACTATATCCCTCTCTCAGAGCTCCTAGAGAGTGTACCGACAATTCATCATATATCTGGCAGACCAGCTAATATTTCCTAGTAGGCTTGTCATGAAATACAGGCAGGGGGAGAATTAGACACTAGTCAAACCTGGAATTTAAAGTCCTTAGAGATCCAGTGGCAGGGTTATTAACACAAATACTGAATCATGCTATTACCAGAGGAACCCCAGTGTAAAAAAGAAAAATATTTATAGGACACAAATTCTGGTTACACACCTATGTTTGTGATCAGTGGGGTATTTGGGTAATTATAACGCTGCTCATTTTTGTTAACGTACCTACTCTTTTATGCATGGTTTCCTATATGTTTATTAGTTTATCACTAAAATTGATAAATGTCTGGCATCTGTTTTAGCACTGTTTTGCTTTAATTGCCTTACTATGTTTTGTATACATAGGGACTGCAAACATATATTTATGTTTTATTGTGATAAATTGTTGTACTGTTCTGTGGCTGAAGATTACTTTTGGAGAGTATATGCAGTTGGGCTTTTTATTACTCCCCTAAATTATTGGCTTTACCTCTGGGAAATACAATGGAAAGAGGTGCTACCTTTTATATAGGATGGATGGCTTGAATCATTAATATAACCTTGCATGTTTGTGTAGCATCACCTTGAATCCATACTGCATATGTATTCTTTTTAAGTAACCACTGATTTTGAATGGCCATGGTGAGCCAATTTTCCCTAAACTTTTTCCAGTGATCCTCCTCCAAGACCCATTCAGGTTTCATCCCCAGATCAGTAGACCTACCTCTAGTCTCATCCAAGCCCTGTGAAAATCTCCAGCAGTAAGCTGCTCCAGCCCCTTCTTTGCAGACCCCCCTCATGGTCCATTTCCACCCCAGAAAGAGGGATAGGAAAAGTGAGGGCTCCTCTTCATATACCTGTCCCTTGTCCCAACAGTCTCTGCTTCCTGCTGGGAGCCATGTGATACCTATGGGGACTACAACTCCCAGAATGCCTTGCCACCTGAAGAATGGGGCCCCCACTGCCAGTTTTGCTGACTGGGAAGCAGCCATGGCACTACATCTGGCGCTCCCACCCCCTGGCCAGCATTCATGGGAGGGGGGGACACTGGTGCTCCCGCCTGCCCCCCCACCCATCACCTAGGTGGGGAGCGTGGCCAGTCGTGAGGTGCACCAGTGCTCTCAGGGGGTGCACGTACACCCCTGTGCACCTCCTACACATTGCCACTACCTCAGTGTCTTGCTAAACACTTCCAGACTGATATAACACGGTTTGGATATTGCAATTAAAATGTTGCCACTATTATTTTTGAGAGAACATTGTTGACAGAGTCAAATCTGAAGTCATTTTTATCTACTGCTAAGTGACATAAGAATTAGATGTCTATAAGCTTCGTATTATGAGCTTAAAGTATCATTTGAGATAGTATCTGCTACAATGCCTAAAGAGACATAATAAAAAAAATGGACAGAACGAGAGAAAAGAGTGCCAAAATTTTTGGTGAGAACTGCTGGTAAAGTTGAAATGATTGGAACAAATGCAGTAACACAATCAGAGAATGCTTAGTATTTTGGCTTTTTAAAACTCTTTTACTGTTTGTTCTTCCTATAATATTATGTCCTAAACGCCCACCAGTTTGGATGAATAGTCTTTTTTAATTTCTCTCCGACATTTTATATCCTGTTTTAGACACTTGAGCTGAAAAAAGTCCGTGCCCTTAAAACACTGTCCAAGGACAATGGATACTATAGTGGAACTCATGATGGGTTTGATTGATTTAGCTTTACCTGTGGAATCACCTTATCTGGCATTGATTTATGTAGTCTACATGATATTTGCCTACTTGCTAATGTTGAACATACTGATTGTTATGCCCAATGGTGATACACACAAGGCAAAATAGGACAGGAAGGAGAGGAGCTCTGGAAGTATAGACATTTAGGAACAACATGTATCTATATTGCTATTTCTCGAGTAATTTAGTAGAATATTTTTGGACCATCTGAAACACTAACAGCATTTATAGGTGTGCTTCTGGAGGTGGTGGTGTGGGGCACTTTAATTAGCGAGTCACACTAATTAAAAGCTCCCACATCTCATGTGTATCAGCATCCCTGTGCTGAAAAAATAGTGGCAGGGTGCTTTGAACTAAAGCTCATTTGATGAGCTTTAGTTCAAAGCACCTCACTGCCATTTTTCAGTGCTGGGACACTGATACACATGACATTGGAAGGCATTAATTTCTGACCTCCAGCAGACTCGATTAATTGCGTCTGCTCCTATGGGCTGGATTTACAGCGCAGTGGAGCAGCCTCCCTGCGTATGTGTAAGTGTCCTATGTTAAGGGTTCATCTCTTCAGTTATCTATTTAGTTAAAAGTCAAGCACAGGCGTAAGCAGCAAAAGAGGAGGATGGGGGGGGCTAATCAGACTCAGCCCCTGCAAACACAGGGGGGTAGCAGGTATGGCCAGAGGGCACCCTGGCTGCAGCAGAATGGAGGAGCATGCACACTCAGATACCCTGAGCAGCCAGGATTGCAGCCAGCCCAACAGGCCTGGAAGTCTATTTCTTTATCTGAGCTTGGGACAATCAGAACCCGGCGGCTCCACCAGAGGTGCAGCACAGTGCGGCATGGTGCCAGGGAGCCAAGGGGGGGGTCATGTACCCCCAGATCTTTGCACGGAGCAAGGGTTGGCGGCAGCTGCAAACTGGGCCGTGCCTGCTCCCTGCCTTTCTGCCTTGCTGCCACCTTTGAAAGTGGTGCAGCACAGCCCCATCTGCATCCTGCCACTGGGTGGGCCAGGCAGCGAGGCACATGGTACTGTGCTGCTTTCGAAGCAGCGGCAGTGAGGTGCAGAAGCAGGGAGCAGGCAGAGCCTAGCTCATAGCTGTAGCCCACCCTTGCCCCATGAAAATATTGGGGGTGGGAGTGTGCACGTGTATCCCCCCCACTTGACTCCCTGGGGCTGTCCTGTGCCTCTGGACTGAGCTGCTGGGCTCCAATTGTCCCACAGCCAGGCCAGGCTGTGGCTCCATTCACCATGAATAGGGCCCTGTCTGGGCTGGGTCCTGGGGCAATCAGAGCCCAGCGGCTCATCCAGGGGCATGGCATGGGAGAGCAAGGTGGCGGGGAAACATGTGTGCCCTCCCCCAGCTCCCCCGCAGTGCATGCAGTGGTGGGAGCCACCTGACCATGCCCCGGAGGAGCCCCATGACCCAATCTGGCCTGTGTGCAGCTCGGCACAGCCCCAGCCCAACCACCCCCTCGCCCCCCATGGCCCTTCCCCCTTCCCCTGCCCCTTCCCCTTTAGCCTTTCCCATGGGAGGGGGGTGCACACACATTCATGTGCACACGCACTCAGGCCCTCCCCCCCAAATGTTTTTCTCCCTCCATCTATGACACAGGGGAGAGTAAACCATACGGTTCCAGCTTATAGTATTTCGTATTTACCCTCCTGGGGTGAGCTGGCCCAATGGCCCACTCCTTTGAGAGAAGCTGCAAGTTTACCTACAGTCGGTATATCCTAGCACTTGTTTGGCCTCCAGCACCATAGAAGCCGCATATCCAGCAGCTTTTAATGTTTTCATCCTCTCAGCACATTTGGGACGTATGATCCCTTGTTATGGATTGGGTACTGAGGCACAGACAGGCTAAACAACGTGCCCATGGTCTCATGAGAAGTTTGAGACAGAGCAGGGAGTTGAGCCTGTGTTTCCTGAGTCCAAGGTTACTGCACTAGCCAGGCTGATTGCGCTCTGGCTGTGCGGACCAGCTCATTAAAGTTGGATTAGAGTCAAAGATATGGGCTCACATTTGCGTCACATGGCAGTTACTTCTGTGTACAAATTCTGTTATTTCCCCCAAAATATGAGGCACAGGAATTGCAATCCATGGCATGAAAAAACAACGCAGTCAGTACAAGAATATATTCACCCAATTACTTCTCAAATCTACTGCGTGTTACTTCTTAGCTGTATAGCAAATGCAAGCTTGCTCAAGGGAATGATTACACTCAGAAAAAGATGGCTGTTTCCTCACTTCTCGCAGCTTCCAGTGTTTCCACTGGAAAAGCGAGTGTAACATTTCAGGAGCGGGCTCTAGAGCAGCTGAGAGGAGAGATCTTGATAGCTTTATAGTGTGTGACTAGAAAATCATTTGACAAGTGCAGCCACCTTGGAAAGTGGCTTCTGCAGAATCCCATGCTGAAAGCTGCTGATCACAGTGGGGAAGCTTGGAGTGTAAAGTTGAAATATAGATAGGATATGAGAAAAACCAGCAGGTGACCAATACTGGTAATAGTTGGTTGTACCAGATATATTGAGAAAAAGAGGTTGAGAGGTTATGTCATTATGTCAATATTGCTGCTAGCCTGGGGTTGAAAAAACTTACCTAAGCTAAAAGAAAATTTCTGTTAGGTGAAATGTAGACAGGATATAGAAAACCAGTGCAGGAAAGGTGATGCCTGCATTGGAAACAATAGCTCTGCTGAGGCAGGCAGAGTCCCTATGCACAAGGCACGGGACACCAATGAATTGGAAAGATTATTTTATTACATGATACAAGTCCAGTGCTCTCTGTGGAAAAGAAAAAAAAATGTTTCTCTTATTCCACTCACTGGAATGAGCTCATGGCTATTCCACATTTGTCACTGTCAAAACTTTCTGCATTCCTGCTATAGTAATTGCATTAATTTTTAGAGCTGTTTTGATCCCAAGCATATGTCGTCTAGCACCCCTGTTCCTTATCTCCAGCACTTTCAATTATGTAATGTGGCAAAGTACATGTAATTCAAAAGCAGAGAGATCCTGTATGATAGATCACAAATGAAAAATGATTGCTCTGAAACATCTTAATAGCTTATTTCCACACAAGCTTCCCGTAACTGTGCCTCTGTGTACTTTCTACCTGTTTCCAAATAGACCAAAACATCAATCAACGTATATGCTAAATTCACTGCTTCTTTTGTGCTGATAGTAAGGAAATCACTAGAAATGAAGACTCCTTATTTTGTTCAGTTGCTTTACATGGAATAAAAGAGGTTTGATTTTAATCAGATGAGAGGAAAGTAGAAAATAATGGATATAGTCTGCCCTACAGAGATCAAATCTGTGGGAGAAAAGAAGCAATGTTCAGCTTCTCATATGTTAACAAAATTATAATGCCCTTTTGTAATCTGAATCTTTGATTTCCCACAAGCATCACCTCAACTCTCCCTGGTCTGTGAAGCTGCAGCACTGAAGTCAATGAGAGTTTGGTTAGTAAATTTACTATAAGCAGGAGCAGTCTGGGATTAGAAGTAGCTAACATTGAATGCAGGTAGCTCTGTCCATTTATTTCCAATCCATGTGCACTATAAATGAAGGCTAAGAGAGGACAGTGAGAAAAAAATGTATGTTCTGGGCCCGGGGGTTGGCAAGTACAGACTCCCTTCTCCTCTCTGGCACAGCAGACCTACCTCCTTTCTGTGCACCCGTTACTAGCCAGAGAATTGCCCAATTTAATGGCAGGAAGCAAATGAATCCCCTGCCTGGCCTATGGATAGCAGCAGCAAGTACCAGAGTATAGTGACCCAGCCAGAACCCTCTATCCAGCACATCACCAAGTACAAATGTGCAAAGCTCAATGTGCAGCAATGACCAAAAAAAGCCAATATAATGTTGGGCACCATTAAGAGGAATTTAAAATAAAATAGAGACATCACCATGCCATTATACAAATCCATGATGAACCCACATCTTGAATACTGTGTTCAGTTCCAGTCTCTGCATCTCTAGAAGAATCTAGTAAAAGGTACAGCCAAAATGACAACAGCTGCCATACCAGGAGAGACTAAAAAAGGCTGGCCTTTTTTTGGAAAGGAGAAGGCTGAGGTGGGACATGATAGAGGTTTATGAAATCATGAACAATGCAGACAAAGTGAACAGGCAACAGTCCCAACCAAGTCCCTGAAACTAGTCCAAGGGGGCACCAGCTGATATGAATAGGTAACAGGGTTAAAACTCAGTACCATATTTCCTTGAATCCAAGGGTGTTCTTTTCCTCAGTCGACACCCTGGACTGGGGTGGCTCATGCACTAGGGCTGGGGGCTCATGGCAGGGGAAGCATGGGGACACCGCATGGTGAGGGAGTATATGGGGGAGATCCGCAGTGTGCGGCGTGTGGGCGGTATAGAGGATAGCATGCAGCCTGCAACCTCTGCAGCTTGCCTTCAGCTCTGGCTTTGGCCCCTCTGGCCTCAACCTGGGTGGGCCTGGAGCTGCCACGACTGCTGCTGCTTGGCTGGGCTGGGGCTGGAGCCAGGGCCAGGGCCAGGGCCATGGCTGCCACTGGTGATTGCTCCAGGGCCAGACCCAGAGCTGCCACAGAAGGAAAGTGGCAGAGGGGTGCAGGCAGTGTGGGAAGCAGGGAGTGGCGTGGACAGGTGGCAGGGGGACAGATGGCTGGGAAGCAGGTTCAGTCATGGGGGGAAAGGGGTACAGGGGCATGTGCCAGGCATCTGGGGGCTGGGGGGAGTTGGTGGCAGGGGTCAGGAACAGGTAAAGGCAGCAAGGGAGCATGTTGTAGGGGGGGCAGGCAGGAAAGACAAGGGGCAGAGGGGAGGTTCTGTTTTCCCTGCCACAGCAGGGGATGAATTCAAGGTAACCCCCCCAATAATTAGTTTCTATACATGTAATACTATAGGAATACTGGGGTGCGGGATCATCTTAAATTTGAGGTCATCTTGAATTCTGGTAAATGCAATATTGTTTAACACAATGCAGAGCTACCTTGCCACAGGAGGTGGTAGAGAGATAGCAGACTTGGGTTCAAAGAGGAGCTAGACAAATTTGTGGATGATAGATCTATTAATAGCTGTTGAACAGAACGGTTGGAGATGTTTCCTCTGGCATCTCTAAACCAATAGTGATGGATGCCAAGGAGGGTAATGAATAGGGGATAGATTGCTGTAGATATATCTGCTTCAGTGCTCTCCCTCTAAAGCATTCACCCCTGCCACTGCCAGTGACAAGATACCAGGCCAGATAGCCCATTGGTCTGGCCAGATATCCCATGGCACTTCCTAGCTTCTTATGTAAGGCTTTAAGGATCTATGGGAGTTACCAACGTGCCTGGGGGAATGCCAGAGCCAACCAGGACCTTAAAAAAGGGCTTTTGATATCCCTAAACTGTTTCCATGCTCCAAGCTTGTCGGGCTTAATTTCTGGTAACCTGAACAGTTGTTGTCATTTAAGAAAACAAGGTGATGCATATTTAAACAATATACAAATTAGGGCATGGGGTCATTTGCATAAAATGTCTTTCCAGTAAACCTTCTGACACTTTCCCCCATACTTTTCCGTTCTGAAGAACAGGTTTTCACAAGGTCAGATGTTAGAGCTGCTGCTAGTGCAGTTTTCAGCTTACATTACTGAAGAAGAGCATCAGACCCAAAATCATTTGCTTCCTTTCAAGTAAGTTTGACAGAGCACCTCACACCTGTGTTCAGTATTCTGCAAATCTGGTGCACAGAAGCACATGAAAAATATGAGCTGAGAGCTTTTGTTGCAATGTTCATTATTCCGTGACAATTTCTAGTTAGTACCATGTCCTCCTTTACTTTCCCAATTCCTGCCCTGAAACACCAACCTCACAAGTTTTTAATTCTTGTGCTGGAATTCATATAAGCTCCCTGAGGTTGAGATGATAAGTAGAAGATCTGGTAAAGTGGCACCCAAAAAACTGGTTCAGAGAGGCATGAACATTTCAGTCTCAGAAAGAGGTGCTTCTGCAGAATCCGTTCATAGTACAGACAGTCCTCGGACTTACGACACAATTGGTTCCTAAAAATGGCATCTTACGTCGAAACTTTGTAATTTGGAGCCGATTTTTCCATAGGAAACAATGTTATAAATGGGGAATTGGTTCTTGGACCAAGGCCTGATACCCCGTTTTCACCAAAAATAACCCAGTACTCAATCAATTACAGATAACTAATTTAGCTACATTAATGTATGCATATTGTAAATAGAAATCGTGTTGATTTGGAAGGACTTCTTTGAGGTGATTTTACTGGACTTTTCGAAGAGTTCTTGGCTGAAGTCTTCATGGGCGTGTTGGCTGCAGGTTTTTCTGGACACTTCTCTGCTTTCTTAAAGTATCCAAGGAAATTTGGACAGATGTTCTCCAGGGAGATGGGTGAAATGGCAACTTTCATAAATTTCATAGACATTAAGGCTGGAAGGGACCTTGGAAGATCATTGAGTCCAGCCCCCTGCCCAAGGGGCAGGAAGTCAGCTGGGAGTCATAGGATCCCAGCAGGATAAGCATCCAATTTACTCTTGAAGGTGTTCAATGTAGGTGCTTGAGCCACCTCTAATGGCAGACTGTTTCAGACCTTGGGGGCTTGGACAGTAAAGAAATTCTTCCTTATGTCCAGCCTGAAACGGTCTTGCAGGAGTTT
>NW_017728910.1:12338580-12352509 GCF_001723895.1 Crocodylus porosus | reverse complement strand
CATCGGCGAACTTGGCCAGTCCACTCCTGACTCCAATGTCCACATCATTAATGAAGATGTTGAACAATATGGGTCCAAGGACAGAGCCTTGAGGGACCCCACTGGTCACAGGACACCGTGATGAGTGACTGCCATCAATTACAACCTGGTCGTAGAAGGAAATGAGATTGGTCAAGCAAGACCTACCCTCAACAAACCCATGCTGGCTATCCCTCAGGATGTTGGTGTCAGCCAGTCCATTAAGGATGGCCTCTTTAATAAAATTTTCTAAGACCTTCCCTGGGATAGAGGTCAGGCTGATGGGCCTATAGTTTGCTGGATCCACTTTCCTCCCTTTCTTGAAGTTAGGCACCACATTGGCCTTCTTCCAGTCTTTGGGCACTTCATCAGAGCACCAGGAGTTCTCAAAGATCTGTGCCAGGGGCTGGGCTATGACGCTCGCCAGCTCCTTGAGTACCTGGGATGTAAACTGTCAGGGCCGGCTGACTTGAAGGTATCCAGCCTGTCAAGCTGTTCCTTCACGAGGTCAGCATTAATGGAGGGCAGGGGATCTCCCTCACCCGGACCTCCCTGTCCCATAGAGGGCATGGGCGTCCCATGGGACTCATGAAAGACAGATGCAAAGTACCCATTTAATAGGCTGGATTTTCCTGGCTGTCCATTGTCAGTTGTCCCATCTGGTTCAGCAGGGGTCCAACACTGCCCTTGCTCTTCCTCCGGCTCCCCACATATCTGAAAAAGGACTTTTTATTGTCCTTGATACTCAAAGCTTTTTGGAGTTCAGTTGCAGCCTTGGCTTTCCTGGTTTGCTCCCTGCAGGACCGGACTAGTGTGGAATATTCCTCCTTGGAGGTGAATCCCCTCCTCCATCCTTTGTAGGCCTTTCTTTTTAGCCTCAGGAGGTCCGCTAGGTCCCCGGAGAGCCAGGGGGGCTGCTGTGCCTTCTTGCTGCCTTTCCCCCGAGATGGAATAGACTTAGCTTGTGCACTGAGGAGCGCTCCCTTGAGGAGCAACCACTCTTCCTGAACTCCCCCCTCCCTGGGGTCGTGGTCCCTTAGGGCCTCCCTGACAAGCCTCCTGAGCTTGTCAAAGTCAGCTTTCCTGAAGTCGAGGACTTCAGTGTTGCTGACTGACTTGCCAGCTTTATGGTGGATGGTAAAGATGATCAGATCGTGGTTGCTGTCACCCAGCTTCCCATCGATCACTAGGCTGCCAATTAGGTCATCCCCTCGTTTGCTGTCATGGTGTCATATCAGATCAAGCATTGTAAAGTCAAAACTGACATCAGAAAGTTGAAACAGAGTGTCAGTTTAGAAACATTGTAAGTGTGAACTGTTGTAACTTGAAATGTTGTAAGTCGAGGACTGCCTGTATCTGACAGGGTTGGTTGTTGCCTATGAAGCAGTGTTTGGCCCAAGCATCCATCCATTAGACCAGGGGCTCATTCCAGTACCTGTCAATATGTAATCCTTCCCAGAGTCTGTGCTGCCTTCTCGCTGGTATCAGCCCTGGGGAGAAGAAATAGTTTGAACTCGGAGTCTTCCCTCAGTCAAAATAAGGTTAGAGTTCATTGTGAGTGTGATAGGAAGGCTGAGAGCAAGAATGAGGGCCGGACAGTGTTAGTTTAATTCTGAATCCAAAAAATTTGCCACAAACCTTGAAACGCTGGCATTTTTTAGTTAGCTAGTGATGTTGAAATGTATCTAGTAAGCTTTCTCTGTCTAACGGTGTGGCTCTTGTCCAGTCAAACAGCTGGAATGTAATTGCTGCATCTCCCCAGTCTCCCCTGTGCCACATTGTTGATGCTGAATGTCTCATTTAAATCTCATTGAAACAAAGTGGCTAAAAATTACCAGCATCCAGCATGTTCCAGCCTTTCTATGTGTTGTAACTGAGATCAGCACGAATCTCTGATTCTTACTTAATGCTTCTCTAGGATTCTGCATCTATGAGAATTAGAACAATAAAAACAAATCCTATGAAGGCGTAACTAGCTTGCTGTCAGGAAGGGATGAAACAGCTTCTGTTCTACTTTCTTATGCATTGTTTGAGGCTCATTCCTGTGGAAGGAAATCTATGAGATCTGCGCCAGTGTGCACTCAGAGGAGGATCAGCCACTTCCTAATTACAACTAAGGGAACCAGCGCAAGGTGGCAGCTGCCTTTGGGGGCTGATATATGAAACATCCATCCAGATTGCATGTACATTTGGGAGCAACAAGCTGCCACACATCGGGGAATTCCCCAGCACAGTTACATTTATAATCTCTCAGCATGGAAAATATCATTTAATGGAGACATGATTAATAGCTCTACTTCAAGTCATCCTTACTATATAGCTCTGCATTTCCTGCTCTTAGACAGTTCCTCAAAGGTGGTTAAAAATGCACAGTGCAAGGGAGTGCTGACTCCCCTGGAATAGAAAGAGAAAAGCATAACAGAAGTTCATGCAAGATGCAATTAGTATTCCTAAAAGCTTCTCTACTTTTATGACAGGAGAGAGGTCAATGTATCTATTTCCAAATACTGAGCATCAGCTTTGAAAATTTGGGGATGGATCTTAACCCAACCACGATGTCCCAGAATGGTGAAAATACAGTTTAGTTCCAAAAGCACCTCTCTTTGTGATGAAAAGATCATTACCAACCTTTTAAACACATCCACCTTCACTTAGAAACCCTTCCCAGCATACCTTGCTGGTACTGGCCCTTTTTGTTTTACAAAGACAAGAAGTTGAGGCCTTAAACTTGCCATCTTATGGATGGTTATTGCTTGCTGCATCTTCCTTTCTTCCATCTTTTAACTTTTACATCTGCCCCAATTTTTACATTTGTTCTACTTTCTTATTCATTGTTTGAGAATCATTTCTGTGGAAAGAAATCTTGTTACATTTGACCTTTTTTTTCCCCAGTTTGCTCCTGAGAAGATGGCCCTACCTACCTCTTATACATTTTCAGTCAAGAAGGACTGTATTACATTCTTTGTCTCATTTTTTTTCTGTCTTCTATTCCCTATGAAGGCAGGAAGTTTGTATTCTGATTTTCATTTTTTAAGCTTCCTTATTATGTTCTGCCTGTATGGCTAAGTGCCACTTATTAAGTCAGACGAGGTTCTTTGGGTAAATGTGATATCTTTTGTTAGACCAACTAAATAGTTGGAAAAAGTGTTCTTTGCAAGCTTTTTGGGCACAAACACCCTTCTTCAGGCATGGGGAGAGTCTGGTGGTGTTTTGTGTTCTCCTGGGTGGAATAAAAGCCAATATGCAAAATGCAGGTCTGTCGGTCTTTTGTGTTGTTTGCCCCTTCTTGTCGTGAGATAGTTTTGTTATTTGAAGAACAGCTTGCCACTCACATGCATGACATATCATGCCACTCCTTTAGCTTCATCAGTCAGTGTCATTTTTATTTGTATAATAAATTTTCTGGGGAAAGCACCTAGAAGGAAACATTAAAAAAACAGCTTAAAATTTCAGTTATATTTAAGTTTTTGGTAAGTATAAAAGGGCCAGACCCTTACAAGTATTTATGGGCAGATGAAGTTAGACGCCTTTAAGTATCTGACACCTATATGAATTTTTATGTGCCTAAATATTTTTTTAAAGGCTGGCTCCTAAACCTTTTTTATGAAGTGCCAAGATATTTATTATGTATTATCCCAAGCTAACGTACAAACAACAGGCAGGATTTCAGTGTAATTTTTCAAACAGATTGGCTTGGTGACCTTGTGGTTAAGAACAGCATTTACATTTCTGACCCAAAGGAGGAGAATTTATGTTCATGTGAGAACTGGGAGTCTTCCATAAATGTCCTGATGCAAATTATCTATGAATAGCTCTTTTGCTGTATTTCAATGTGAAGGATATCTTTCTGACTAACAGTTTACTTACCAGGCTTTACAACATGTATGAAAGGACAGAATATAGCCTCCTGCATTCTGTTTGTTGGTATTTGCATCCTTTATGTTAGAACGAAGATAAGAATAAAGAAAGCATACGTCCTTTAATTTAGGTACACGGTTTTCCACAAAACACATAGTTTCCTTTTTTCATGATACCATTTAAGGAGAGCAGAACAATGAAGGACAATTATGGAGCAAACAAGCCCATTCTGAACAAAACAATCCAGTTTTCCCTTTTCTCGGCTAAACAGTCCCAAGTGAGACATCTCCATATGCCAAGTTTACTCTGTGCTCTAATAGTTTCAGATAACAGGAACAGTGAGAATCTGAAACTAGAGCTGCCCAGGAATGGCGGCTGCACCAAATTCATTATAATGCAGGCTGGATTTTATTCAACTTCCAAAAAAGTGGAGAAGACAGTCAGGATGTTATCAACCAGTGTGATTGTCGGTTATGGTGAAGTCTGTCACAAGCTACAGTTAGAGAAGGACTACATAGCTTGATGTCAAGGCGGTCTGGACCACCACAGATTTTATGATAGCCTCACCAGTGAAGTGTCCACTCTAAAATGTTTCCATAGGTCCCTGAGCATTGCAGTTTACCTAGGTGAGAGCCAGTGTTCCAGTACTGTTGGCAGACAGTCAACCATTATATGTAGCCATACCATATTTTAATGAAAGATTTCTGTAGTACTGAGTTTGACTGTACAATACCGCTTCATCCTTCAGACTGGCAACTTGAGGTAGGAAGACCTGGTGGGAAGAATTTAAAGCATAATACATCAATAGTGGGTGCATCTTCATGAGACATTTACTGCTCAGGAACCTAATAACACTGCAGTAGCGTGCTGGTCAAAAGCCTTGCTAATACACTACTGCACCGTGTTATTAGGCTACTGCACAGTAAGTGTTACCAAAAAACCGTGTGCCGGTGCTACTGTGCAGTAACTGTAGTTACCGTGCATTTAGTTAGTAGTTCATTAAGCAAAGACTAAACTAAATGTGCAATAAGTACTGCACATTAATGAATATGTAGGCATGCCCACTGAGTTATAATACCTCCTGGTTTTCTCTTAGCACTTGCCCTTCAAGAAATATCTGAGACCAGGCAACGATAGTCAGGTAATGGATGCAGGCTGTGGATTCAACATATTCAGCCCTTGGCAGGGCATATGTTTCTCCTCCCACAGTTGCAGGATTATTCTAAATTAAAAAATGTGAGATCAGGTTCATGGAGTATTTTGCACGATTTCCGTGAAGATGAAACTATGGGAAAGATGAGCAGCCCCACTGGTGAGGGCTGGAGTTGGAAGAGCCCTCCCCAGAAAACATTTTGAAGTGGGCGAATCTGTTCCATCCCCACTCAGGTCAGGATTATATTGAAACACAACATCCTTTCTACACCTAGGTCATCACACTATTGAATCTTGCAGACAACCTTTGTCCTCTCTTCCTTCCCTCCTCCCTCCCACAAACGGTTGAAATGCACCTCACATCCACATGCAAAAGTGCATCAGTTGATTGAGCCTGGGGCTAAGCAATATTCTTAACAAGCCTTGATTTTGCTGGTCTACATAGTGATTGAATTTGAGTCATGCCAGGCTTAGTTGTTGTGTGCCAGTGTAGGTGGAGCTGTCTGGAAAAAAAAAAAAGAGTGAAACATTGATTTTCCCTACCACAGCGGGTGTGAGAAGTGAAGCCATCAGCTCTACAGCTGCCTCAGCCAGGAAACTTCATGTGGTTCATGCAGTTGGCTGAAACACGAATGATTCAAGGCTTCAGGGAGTTAAGACTATATCTATAATAAAGGAGTCTTAGGTGAAGCAAAAGGCTTGCTCTAAGAGTAAGACCAGGACAAGACATTCATTTTTGTTTGGTCACAAATGGCCCGGTTTTAAAACGATTCTTAGAACAATTTGCCACTGACATATTAGAAAGGGATTCCCAGGGACCCAGCTGCCATGGTTGAGTTTGCTGCCTTCATCTCCATTCACTGGCAATCGTGCCTTTCTCTAATATGTAGCTGTTTGCATTGTCATTTACCTTCACCTTTTTTTGAAGGATGCCTATTTTAAGACCAGTGCTGGGAGGAGTTTATCAATTACAAAGGGCATTCATTAGCTGGACATTCGTTCATGTGACTTTTTAATTGGACATAGTCTCCTTAATGTTGTGTTAACCCCCCATTAGTGTTAAAGTTAATCCTTATACTCCACCCAGCCACGAGTTCTTCATTGCAGTAAACCTGATTGTATGGAACTGCCACCTAATTCAGCTCAGAAATAAATTCAACAGTATGTTTCACGTACAAGGAGATGCACACAATCAACCCACCCTCATGTCGACAGAGAACACACACACTTTCATGCGCAGCATAAATCTAAAGCAGCCAATGGATTCGTGGCATGAGGAATATGGAAAAAATCTATGCTTGCATAATTTCAGAGCTTTAATGCATCACAAGTGTCTGTAGTTCTGAGCATTAATCTGCCTTGAGGAAAAAAAATGAGTTCCAAAAAGTGATATGAGGAAATTAATTTTTAAACTTGTTCTGTAAAATTAATGCCTTTTCTTTTAATATCTCTTCTGCTTCCTATGCGCACACAGATGCCATGCCTTGCATGCAGTGGGAGCTGCCCTCCTGGATCTAGAAAGCCCTTTTAGAGGGCAGAACTGGGCTGTTTCTTTGATTGTTTCCCATGTTCATAAGGAACCAAGCAGACAGGCACCTCTTTGCACAGAGATGTCCCACCCGATGAAATCACATTCAAGCACTCCATGATCTGACTGGTCAGATCAGGCTCAAGAGTTGATCTAGAATCACAGACAAACAGAATATTTTGATTTCTTTTTTCCAGTTGACACAGAATTCTGAGCCATTATTCAGCTTGTCTATGCCCATCAAATCTGCATTGCTGTATAAAGTACTCCAAAGATCAGTATCCAAACAAGGAATGAAATATATTCTTCCCAAAAGATAATAACTTTCAAATGCTTGAAGAGGTTTTTGGAATGACTTTAGCCTCCACAGTGTCTCATCTTCTTTTATCACGGATTTGGTTGCAGGAACCTTCTGTAGTGAAAAACCAAAAAACTGGACTTAGTTACTGTCTCCTTTTCTTTCTCACGTTCTGCTTCCTCTGATTCTTGGGATTTTGGGGCATTCAGAGAAAGCGACCCCAACATACCACATTTGGGGTTAACTTTTCTGTCCTTTGGGTTTGCTATGGTACCAAGACAATGCTTGCAAGTTATAATTTAATGAGAGATTTCTGCTTTTCTTTATTAAATGAATTGGTGTCAAATGTTAAAGTCCTGTTGTATTCTGGAAAGTGATTAGGTTCAACTTAAACTTCTTACTAATCAGATTTTTCTCTCTGTTTATACATATAACTGGGTATATTAATGTTAGGGATAAAAATAGATGTTGACTTTTATTTTACCCATGTTCACGTGAATGAACGAGGTGCAGACCAAAATTCAATTCTCTTCTTACATATCGTTAACTGGATTGTACTGAATGTAAGAAAGTCTAAGATAATGTAAGATGGTCTGCACATTAACTTGTACCTTTAAGTCTGGCCCATTTGCTCTATTTAGCGGGCACATCCCCACCTGCAGGGGTGTGCAGTTGCGGTGGCAAAAATAGTAGCAGCACAAATTTGTGTCACTACTTTTTGTCACAATGCATGCCCCCGCACATGTGGTTTGGTGTGGGACAAATTGCACCACTTCTGGAAAACTGCTGTTTCCCTGCTCCTCCTGGCTCCCACCATGCTGGAGGAGCCAGGGGACAATTAAAACAGTGGAGACACTCTGGCCAGCAGCCAGAGCATCTCCTGGGAGGATCCTGCCTTCATCTCTGCCAGTGCATGTTCCTCCAATGTGAGCTGCACTGCATTTTTCCGCGCCAGTTTTATTTGCTACTGAGATTTCTTGGTAGCACATATTGCCCCCCACAATGCAGATTTGCAGCATGTTTTAATATGGCAGGTGTGCATCTTGTGGCACAGCAAAGTGGTTTGCGGCACCACAGACTGCACGTGCCTGCACATCTATATCTGGCCAGAGTAGCATCTGTCAGTGCGTTTAAAAGTACGGAGCACCTAGACACTGGGATGCTGAAAGGATAGGAGAATGACCTATTTCTGATATTCCCAACCTGATTTTCCAAGTTAGCAGTCCCTGTAGTCCATACACGTTTCTGTCTAGATCCACTTGGTTATGATTATGTAAATGTATGTACATATTTGAAAAAGGATGTACACATGAAAAATGTATGTACACACTGAAAATCTGTCTCTGTTTTCCCTTTCCGTCTTGCACATTTACATAGCTCAAATTTTCAAGAAAGACATCTCACCCTTTCGGTCAGAAAAAATAACATTTATATACATGACTTATAAATTCCCTTAACCAATGCAAATCCATTTGTTCCAAAACACGATGCTACAGTATAGTACACATTTTTGAAAGAAATCTGATTTTGGGTGGTGGACAATCCTCTGGCAGTTTTGGGACTCCATCCAACATTTTCAAGTTTGGCAAACTGGAGAAGACTCTAAAGGAGAAATCAAAGAAAAAAATATTTTGGAGGCATTTATTTGGACAATGTTTAGATCAAAAGCACAACCATTGATTTTCAATACTGCTGAACTTTGAGGAAATAGAAATCTGGATTCAGAATCAGAGCTGAGTTGTTCTCGTTCACACAACTGGTAGAAAAATATCTAAGTCTCCACTTCTCTTAAGTCTTCAATAGGTATGAAACTTGTACAACAGAGCAGAGTCAAGCTGATTGTCTGAAGTATCAAAGGCGAAGATTTTGTAGCTTCATCTTAGGCATCAGGTTTAGAAATTCCTAGCTAGCTGAGATCTAGGGTACAAACTGGAGCATGTTTATGTCATATTTTTGTCTTTTTGTAACAGAGAACACTGAATTTTCTGTGTTTTCCTGCAGTTGCATTTCTTTTATATATGGCTTCTGCTTAATCTGCTTTATGGACCTGATCACGGACCAGTACATCAAGACCTTCTTTGGACATTACAGAGTCCAGTGTATTATTCTATAAAAATAGTGATTTTCTCTGTATCTTTAGCTTCAGCCATTAATGCCAACTGTTCTTGGCCTTTAATGGCATATGAATCGACTCTGGTTATTTTATAAGTTGCTTTCCAATTCTCTGGAGAGAGAGGCACTCTATAAACGTAATAAGACAGCATTATGAAATACTCGCTGGCTTTCCCTCCCTTTGCTCCTCCTTGTAACTAGTGTGCAAATGACATAATGTTCCACGAGATTTCCATTGGCTCACAGCTAGAGCTCAGCCTTCTGATTTAATAGAATTTATTTTTAGATTTTTTTAAAGAAAATGTCTTTAAAAAGTGCAGTCATACAGTTTCCTTCTCTTTCACTCCCTGAGGAAGAGGAGTTTTCAGATTTCTGCTGAATGGAGTGAACATGGCCAAGAAACATCCCAGAGTCCTAGTCTTCACAGGGCAACCTGACTGATTGTGTATTTGTAATGAGAACTGACTGTCACTAGCTGTTCTCTGGAAATTTCCTGGTGGCATTGGTTTCTGAGGGGCTAACAGAAGTATGCTGCAGACACTGGCTTAGTACCTTTTACTGATCCCCAAGGAAGTTATTCCTCTGCATGGGCTTTCAGTCTCTGTGATGGGGTAAGAGCGAAGCAGAGATGGGCATGGACAGGGAATCTGAGCTGGTGTAACTTACACCTTTTGGTTTTCTCCATGTGCATTTTACATCAGCTCAGCCTTACTTGTTTACTTACTCCATGTTTTACATAGTGTAACTTGTGTTACCTTTTGAATTTAGCCCACTGAGTCCAGGGTTTGTCTACACTGTGGTCATAATATGCCTGCAGGTATATAGATATGCCTGAGCTAGCTTTGAAGTAACTAACTCAAGTGCTTGAAGAAAGCTAACCACAGAAGCCTGGAGCACAATGTAGCTGTAAAACATATCTAAGAAGCATAAATTAAACAAGGCTGTTCTGCTGTGGATGAACTGCTATGAGTATCTGAGCTAGCTAGCTCAAACCAGCTCATGTGTACCTGTACTCCTTGAGCACAAGGAAGCCTAAATCTGTGTAACATACACAGCAAGAAGGTGAATGTAAGGAAAAGTAACTAACAGCGGGTTACAATAAAGAGAGACTGGGCAATCTTGCATGAGCTTATTTCTTCAACCGCCTTCTTCTGGACTCCTGCCACATCGTTCAGCTCGGGGCCCCCTATACAATAGGTGCATCATGTAAATTGATTTAACTGAGAGTTTAAATGAAAAGGAATCTAAATGAGTGAAGACTATCCTACACTACCACACTAACTGCCTTTGAACTTGAGCAAAGGACACCAATTTAATTTCTAAAGGCGCTTGTACATGTGAAAAAAAGATCCTTTGTGTGGTTTAATAGCATCACACAATACATGTGCATGAGATTGGTGGGTTCCAAATGAGTTTGCAATGTTGCAAACTAAGCCGCATCCCCATGTAGTTTAGTTTGCAACGTTGCAAATTGCAACAATGCAGCTATCAGCTCACTCCCCCAGCTAGAGGAGAGGTGGGCAGAAGGGCTCTGCGAAGCTTTGGGTGGTGATTCGATTTGGAGGAGATTCAGCCCGATTTGGTTGCTGAAGCTTGAAATCCAAATCCAATCAGGGGACCAATAAAAAGGTCTGAAGTGATTTGAAGCTTTCCGAATCTTCAGAAAAGATTCAGAGAAGCTTTGATGATTTGGACCGTTCCTGCCTGCTGCAGTGGGAAGCTGGAACTAGACTACATGCCGGTAAGTAGGGGGTGGGGGAGGGGACCATGGGGGCACCCCTGCCAAACCACATCCCCTGTCTGCTCCCCCAGGTCCCACTATGGCTGCCCTGCCCACCCCAGCTCCTGGTGCTTTAGGAAAAAGGCCCGCTGCCCCCCACTGCATGGGAGCCTCTGCACGAGCCCCCAGACTCCCCCCTCGCTCTTCCAGCCCCTCCACAGCTGCCCTGTCTACCGCAGCTCCGGCCCTATAAGAAAAAAAACTCAGGACTCACCGGCTCCTGCGCTGGCTTCATGTAATACTGAGCAGCGAGGGGCAGCAGGGATCACCCCATGCTGGCGGGAACGGGTGAGTGCGGGGGCTTTTCTTGGGGTTTTTTTCCTTAAAGAGCTGAGGCTGTGGTGGGCAGGGCAGCCATGGGGGTGGCCCCCCACTGGGCAGTAACCTGTGAGTTTGTGGTTTTGGGGGCTTTTTTTCCTTAAAGGGCTGAAGCTGAGGTGGGCAGGGCAGCCATGGGGGTGGGTTGGGGAGGGTTGGGGGGTTCATGCAGAGTCCCCCATGCAGCACAGGGCACTGGGGGGCAGCGAGGATCGCTCCCCTGCCCAGCAGCACCCGATGAGTCAGGGCTTTTTTTTTAAAGTGCTGAGAGCTGGGGTGGGCAGAGCAGTCATTGCCTGGGCTGGGAGAGTGGGCAGAGGATGGGCCTGAGTCATTTGAAGACTCAGCAGCAGCTGAATCTCCAAATCAGATTTGGCTGAATTGATCCGGGACAGTGATTCGAATCACCAAATCAAATCACTGTCCCCCGAATTGGCTGAATCAGAATCCAAAGTGAATACTAGCCACTTCACACAGGCCTAGTGGGCAGGCTCAGCAGAAAAAAGGATCAGGCCCCTCACTGGTTCTCTCTTCAGTAGGAGCCTGGTGGCTGCAGGTGCCAGCTGAAGGTAGAAGTAGCAAGAGATCTGATCATTTTTTTTTTGCACAGCCTCCCTGCCTCTCCAGTGATTGGGGGGTGACCTGCCAGCAGGCTGAGTGGTCCCTAAACTGTGGGGGACCCCAGTCCTTCTTTCCACCCTGGCGGTGTCCCCTGGGGCTGCCCAGTTGGGCTGCTAGCAGGCCAGGTGCTGCACCAGCTCATAGGCAGTACCCGTCTGGATTCAACTCTTCCCTGAGGCCACGAGGGCTTCCAGCACCTGAGCACGTCATACACTGTCACCACCGCCTTCCCACCTAGGAACAGGTTGGCTTGCCCCTGGAGCAGTGCGCGGAGGCATCAGGAAGGTGGCTGGGTGTGCTGGTGGCCAAAGAAGATGGCTGAGATAGTGCATGGGGTGCTGGAAGCCTGGGTGGGCTCAGAGAAGCTCAGGCTCGGTGGGTTTCCAGAGCCCTGTGCACCATCCCCACCACCTTCTCTGGCCCCCAGCACACAAAGCTGCCCTCCTTCTACCTTCCTGGGCTGCTCCAGGGGTAAGCCAAATCAGTCCTGGGTGGTTTCAGGCAGCAGGAGGGCAGCAGGGACAGTGCCCAGGGTGCTGAAAGCCCCAGTGGGTTTAGGGAAGAGTTGTATCCAGCCAAGTGATTCCTCCAAGCTGGGACAGCATCTGGTCCACTAACAGCCTGCTGGGGTGGTCCTAGGAGGCACTGCTGCCATGAAGGAAAGGACCAGGGCCCCATGAAGCTCAGGATCCAATTGGCCCACCAGCCATGCGCGCGCTTGGTGGCAGACTTCCAGTACACTTCTGGGTTTACCACCTAGCATGTGCCCCCTCCTCCCCCGCGCTCCTGTGGGGCACTCCATCCACCTCAGCATTGCAGCATTCACAAGACATGCCTGGTACCTCGAGGTAGGTTGAAAAAACATTTAAAGCTGTGTCTATGGCTGAATCGCTGATTCTCTGAATCAGCATTGAATATTCAGATTCAGATTCAGCCAGATCAAATTGGGACAGTGATCTGAATCAATGAATCAAACCCCGATTTGGGCCAAATTCGAATCATCGAATAAGACCTGTTTCACGCACCTCTAGCATTTATACGTGGGGGGCTGCTCATTTGGTTGCCCTGATGCCAAGGGCAAAATACATGGCTCCGGACCTCCACTTATAACACACTCTGTGCCTCACAGATGGCATCACATAATTCTCTTGGCCCCTTACTGGGCCAAACTCAGTCCTGTGCTCTCTCATACTACCTGTAGCAGGGCCACACTCGCTCTGCCTCATTCACACTGCCCCTCTCTGGGCCTCAGTCACACTGTCCCATTCTGTATAGCCTTTCATGACCATCTAGGCTCCCTACTCTATATAGCCTTTCAGGCTTCATCTCTTGCACTCTTGGTCCTGGCTCTTTGCAGACTTTCAGGCCACCCAACTCTACAACGGGGCATCAGGCCTAGCGCTCCACACACTGGGCTGATTCTGGCCCCTGGTCCTCTCTGGCCTCGGGGATCTCAAACCTGGCCTACATCCCACTCAGGCCTCAGGTGTCTGTTGACATGTCTGAACCCCAGGCCTGCCATCTGTATAGGCTAACCACCAGGGCGCGGGGCTGAGGGTATATGAGGCTCCAACCCTGCCTTTCACTGGGGAGGCACAAGTGTGGCATTTCCTGGAGACTGGCCCACCACGGGCAGCTCCACCACACCATCCAACCCTAGCAGGGAGCAGTTTCAGGTCTTACCCAGAACCAGGAACCTCCTCCATCCCCATGGTTCGTACCCTAACCTCCAGGTGTTCTGGGAGCTGCTGTCTGCTGGCTGAGTGACATTGGTCCTCTGGCTCCCAAGGTGTAACTGCTGGCTTTACTCTTAGGGCCTTGGCTTATACTGAGGCTGCCCAGCCCTCCTCCAATCCAGTGGCCCCCTTTCAGTCACGTGACCGTCTAATTGGGCCAAACCATCCCTGCCAGCTACTCAGAGCTTGCCTGAAACCTCTTAAAGTGGCAGGTACAACCTGTGCTCTGTCACACATGTACACATGCCCTAAACTAACATCCTAGAGCCTGTTCGCTCTTGACTGCTAGATTGCAGTGTTTCCCAAGCACGACAAGAACATTCGAGGAAGAATACAGACAACTGTAGGCGGGTGATCCAGGCTGACCTGGACAAGCTCAGCAAATGGGCAGATGAGAACCTGATGGTGTTTAACACTGAAAAATGCCAGGTTCTCCACCTTGGGAGGAAAAACCTGCAGCACCCTTATAGGCTCGGCAGTGCTACGTTGGTTAGCACTACAGAAGTAA
>NW_017728910.1:12190646-12338098 GCF_001723895.1 Crocodylus porosus | reverse complement strand
ATGACCCCAGCTGACTTCCTGCCCTTTGAGCAGGGGGCTGGACTCGATGATCTCCCGAGGTCCCTTCCAGCCCTGATGTCTATGAAATCTATGAAATCTATGAAACTAGAAACTGTTTCCCAGATGTCATTTTGCCAACTAGTTTGTATTTTCAAGCCGTATTGGGCTATTCTGTGGCGGTGATCAGACTACAGGAAGAACAAAGCTATGGCAGCTACTGTATTTTGTCCGCATATTCCATTTAAGCTTTCATGGAACCTGATGTTTTCTCATTGTACATATTTTTACTGAGAAAAAAGTGGTGGGACTTACAGCTGCCTGTAGTTTTCTTGAAACTCGCAGGGGTTTCTCTTGAGTATGAGGGATTCTAGTGGAGTATATTTCCAGTCTGATATTCCACTTAATGTCTCAATGTTGTTTTCAGCTAGTGCCAAGTACTGAATCTGAGGCATCTTTGGCAGCTGTTTGAAGGATGTAAAATGATTTTTACTGATGTTTAATTCTTTGCATCTGTAAAGTACAAAAACATATGCTATCATTTACTATGTAAACAGGAAATGTTCTGTGAAAAAAATAAACAGGCATGAAGTTTGGATCCACAGCTAGTTTAAATCAGAGTAAGTTTATTGACCTGATGGATACAGGAGTTCAACTTTCAGGAGTCTGATTCTGATTTTGTTTTATACTGTTGTAATTGCATTAGTATTTTTGCCTAAACAAGGATTGCAAGATTAGATCATTAGAGTTCACACTTTTCTTTTGCACTTCCTAATAGCTGGACCATTATCCCCCATCTCCAGTGTTACCATGACCACAGCAATCCATATTTTTGACGATTGTCCATTGTCTCTGTGTACATTTCCTCTCACTGACCTGGTATGGCAATCTTTCCTTTTAGCAGGAGCCACTGCTGACTTTGATGGGACCACTCATGGAGTAAGGGTCTACTCAACAAGAATCTGACCCAGATGGTTTTTCAGTTTCTTTAGCTATCATCAGCTCAGGTTAACAGTATGGATTTTTGATTCAATTATATAAAAATGTATTTTGTCAGTCACCAAGGACCTAATTCTTTCTCTACTGAAGTCAGTTGTGCAACCCCCTTTTATGATGTTGGATAAGACCTGGAAACAATTTTTACTGTCTACCTTGGCAACGTTATGGCACTTAGGTCTGTCAAAGAATTGTCCACCAACCAAAGCCTTTCAACTCGAATTAACCTCCTTAGAATCCTCTTAAAGTTATCCACCTGGTAAAGGTCTCCCAAGTCCTGAAATGAAAGGTTCAAAATCTGGGAATGGGAAAAAATAACAGACATTAATTTAAATTATTATTTCTTTTCTGTTAAATGGTAGTTATTAAATCATTACACTGGTCTACCTAACACATAACAAAGTGCCTAGAACTGGTGTTCTCTTATCTAGATAAATTACTGGACCATGTTTGTCATCAGAAATTCAGCCTCCATCTTTATCCTTTTCTTGTCCAACAGCCCCCTCCTTTCCGTATGTTCTCCACCAAAGAACTCCTCCTAATTTCTTTTGTTTCTTTTAATTCACTCTCACCTTCATTTCTTTTCCCATAATTTCTCTTATTGTGTACAACACTGTCCCATTGTCACATGGACCCTCACAAAACCAAGTCCTTTATAATTATAAAGACCACATTACTCAATGGTGTAGATAAGTGGTTTTCAACCTGTTTTAATAAGTGTACCCCCCGGCAGCTGGACATGGAGCGGGGTTAAGGGGGGAGGGAGAGGGTGGCACGTGGCTGGATGCAAAGTGGTGGCAGCTTGGGGTGGTGGATGAAGGCTGCTGCCACCACGTGTAAGCTTCCCCCTGACCCCAGTGTCTGCATCCAACCAGCTGGGCAGTGCCTGTGCGGCTCACAGTGGGGCACTGCTGCCCTCACCCTGCTCCGGCCTGGCCCCGTGCCTGGGAGGCAGCGGTGCGGGGTGGTAGGTGGCAGTGCTCTGTCCCCACCTGCTCGTGCATACCCCTAGGGCCTTCCCACATATCCATAGGGGTACACATACCCCTGGTCTAGAGTGTGCATTTAGGCAGGGGGAAACACAATCTATACTATTCAAAAACATTGTGCTTCAGGGCCCTGCCACATGTTCAGATTAAAGCTGGATACAAATCAGCTACAGTGTTGTTACGCATTGTCAAGCACTAACTCTGTAGCTGGTAGGCTCTTGTTATAGCTGGATAGTTATTTTTATGGTGGGATAATTACTTTGCACTTGTGGCCAGTCTTACTTTGCATGTGTGGCCAGTCTAAATTTACTGAGCAATAACCAACTAGTTGAGTAACATATGTAACAAGTCGCGGGGGCCTCAGTGCCACAATTCCTGGCTTGCATCCTTCTTGCTACAGAGAGACAGTAATTTACTGCTGACCAATACCAGCAATTAATTAATATCCTAACTCCCTACCACATTGGTTCAAGCACTCTTATTAGTAAGTGCTAAAGGGGAAAGGGTTAGTACAAACCTTTGTTCTCTGCCTGTTCCCTGCACATTTTATACCCGTTTATTCCAAGAAGGCAAGTAGCCTCACTAACTTCTCTGTACCCAGGCCCAAAGTATCTGGCCAGACCCCTTATTCCTTGCACAGGGGCCTAGTCCAAACTACAGATCTGTTCCAGTCAGTCTAATGTACTTTATTGTTCAAGCCTTACTTCTCAAAATGTTAGGCATTAAGAACACGGGCTGTGTTATCTGTTTGGCCTATCAATCATACAGTACAGAGTACATGAGGCTATACCATAAATAATTACAATAACAACAACAATAATAATAATAATTCCTTACAGTACAGTTTTCCCAGTTCTCTTGACATTTCTGTTGCCATTTCTCTTTTTCGGTTGTTTGTTTTCTGGCTTGCAAAATATGCCCTTCTCCTCTGAAGAACAGCTCTTCTTCTAAAGGCCCTGTTCAGAAAAATATGTGTTTATGGTAACTGATATCCCATGGCATCCGTATTTAGTTACTGACTGAGACAATATATGCATTTGGAAAGGTATTTGAGATAAAATAATATACTTGTTATTATGACAAAAATGTCAGGGCCAGACACAGGCTTGGGTGAACCTGGCAGCCGCCTTGGGCTCTGACAGAAATGTGGCCTGAAAATGGTAATTTTTTTTCCGTTGTCAGATTATTATTATCATTATCTCTGGCGAAGGGGGCCCTGATATTAAAAGTACACCTGGGGCTGCCAGGAGTCTAGGTATGGTGCTGGACAATGTAGGTTCTCAGCTCCGAGTTGTAAATAAGTTGGGAGGTTTTCTACTGAATCATTTGTATTAATTCAACAATCTGAGGTCATTGTAAGTCATTGTAAGTGGGCACACTTCTATTAAATTACATGTCCTATTCAGCTCTGTGCTAAATAAAATATTTTATTTCATTGGTAAACTTTAGGCATCAAGGTTTGAAAATATTTGCTTCTATTGGCTAGGCTGCATTACTGCAGAGAAGAATCTGGGAGGAGAATATCAACTGAATATGAGCCAACAGTGTGCTCTTGTTGCAAAAGAAAAGCCAGCAGCATACTGGGTTTTATTAAACAGGAGTGTTATGTGCAAATCAAGGGTAGCTGATTTTTTCATTTCATTCAGCACTGGTGAGGCCTCACCTTGAGTGTCCAGTTTTGGACCCCACATTTCAAGAATGAGTCAAGTTTGGAAAGAGTCCAGTGCAGAGCAACAAAAATAATTAGTGGCCTGGGAGGCAATACTTATTTATTCTGGAGAAAAGAAGACTGATGGTAAGACCTGAAGGGCGATTACGGAGAAGATGGAGATGGATTTTTCTCTGTAGCTGCAGTGGATAGGATGAGGAGCAATGGCCTCAAGCTGCAGCAGGGGTAATTTAGGCTGGAGATTAGTGGGAGCCTTCTGACTATGGGGGTAGTCAAGAATGGGAACAGGTTACCTAGAGAACTGTGGAATCTGCATCCTTGGAAGTTTTCAACAGCAGATTGGACAGGCACTTGGCTGGGATGGTTTGGTCCAGGATGATCCTGCCTTGAGCAGGGGGCTGGGCTAGATAACCTTGTGAAGTCCCTTCCAGCTCTGCTTTCCCATGATTTTACGATACTAATTTTGTTCATGTTACGCAATATAAGATCAGACAATACTGAGCAGCAGTGTGCTGAACCTTTACTTCTTAGGAGTTAGGGATGGATGTGCAACTCGTGTACCATGGACCAAAGTTACAAGTGTTTTTTATGATTGTTCTGACCACTTGAGCATCCTTATTTGGAACAGCCCTTCAATATATGCTTAAGGTTCATTGAATCAATGGGACTATTCACATCAAGTTATGCATATATTTAAATGCCTTGCTGAGTTGCCATTTAGGTTCCATTTAGGTTCCAGTTTGCATTAGGTGACTGATACAAATACTCACCTAATTTTAAACATGTGCTTAACTGGACAGTTGTAGGGGGTACAGTAGGGCCCCACATGCATAAAAGTAAGCAGGTATTACTGTTTCGGGGTTGGACTTTGCATGCTGTGTGCTGTCTGTTATCTCCTGTACGTATGTATCTGTGATATTTTATATACTAGTTAAGGTCAGTGTACTTAAGAAGAGCACAAGGTAAGCAGTAATGCTGAAATTGTAAAAAAACCACCAAAAAACCCCCCACACAACCCAAAAAAACAGCTTTGGTGCTCACTTTTCAAATGCTATTTATCTTTACAGTGCATTGTCTGGATGGCGTTTAAAAAGAAATCTAAAAATAGAGGGGTGAAATTTTGACCCTACTAAAGTCGATAGCAAAACTTCCATTGATTTAAGTAGAGCCAGGATTTCACCTCGGCAATTAAAAAATGTTCAGATAAAGTACTTAGGATTTAAGACTTTAAAGTGAATCCATCTTTTCTCAAAGGAACGCATTTTCATCTTTACCTTCCCTCACTCGGGGGCAACGAATCTGATTTCCTCTAACGTCATGTTCTTCTAACTCATGCCAAATAAGATATTTGAAGGAATCTGAGGGAAGCTTAAAGAAAGAATGCAAAAGAAAGGATCAGTTAATGGGCTTAAATATTTGGCAGTATCTTCCTACTTATACAAAACCCCATGGCCTTATTCCAGTACAAATAATATACACACATGCTCACATGCTTGATGAATGCTTATGGTTGAGATATGATGTAATTATGTCTGGTGATGATGAACTGTTCCTTCAAACTCAGTTATAAAATGGCACATGAACAAGAGGGTTGTGTGTCTGTGTGCATGTGGGGGGTGGGGAGGAAGTGTGCGCACAGGCTTTAAATTCAATTTAAGACATCTAAGTGGAAGCAGAGAAAACATGAGAAGACTAAGAAGGGATTTGATAATGGCCTTCAAATACATGATGTTATAAAAAAGGATGGTGATAGCCTATTCTTTGTGGCTGCAGGAGACAGGACAAGAAGTAAGTCTTAATTTGCAATAAAAGAAATGTAAGTTGAATATTAGGAAGAACTTGCTATCAATGTTTAGCTAAAGAGGTTGTGGGTTTAACAGAGTTTGGCTGTTTTAAGAGCAGGTTAGATAAACATTTGGCTGGGATGACTCAGGCAGGGATATTCCTGTCTTGACCAGGAGGTTGGACTGGCTGACTTCCTGAGGTCCCTCCCTGCCCTTTTCTTCTGTGATTCTATATGCTATTTGTCTTCCCATCAAAATGTGTTTTGACCAGCAGTCCCAGGGAGAAGTTACAGCATGCAGCCTAGAAGTATGGTCTTCAGTTTATCCATCGCTGGCTCAGCGATAGTCCCCATGCACAGCTGCAAACACTAAACACTCCTAGGCTGCATCCAGATGAGCACAGCTGTGCGGTATGTGGTGCAATAGATATGTCTGCAGCGCCACGTACCGCAGAGAAAAAAGCCTGCAGAGAAAAAAAGGAGTGTTACACACGGCGGCAGCGTGCGCTGCCTGAAGCCAGAGCCTGGCTGGCAGGAGCCATATCCTGCTGCCGGACAGGCTCTGTGTGGCAGGATCTCCACTGCTGCAGCCCCAGGAGGCCCCCAGGCTCCTGGTAAGGCTGCTGGGGCCAGCCCAGTGCTGGCCCCAACCTCCCCTACCCAACCTGGGGTAACTTGCCGCACACCAGTGCACACATGGCATAGGCGTTTCCCAGGGACAACTAGAAGTGGCGCAAGGTGTGCTGCCACTAGTTGTCTCTGAGGGACCAAATGTCCACACATGTCTGGATGCAGAGGCTGACTGGATACAGCATCATCTGCAGTCTTGCAGCACACGCAATATATTTTATAGCATGGAACTAAACCCATTTGCAGGGTGCTTCATGGGCTACCTGAGTAGGCATGCATTGCCCAGAATCTGGCCCGCTGTGCCTATCTAGAAATATAGGACTGGAAGGGGTCTCTTGGGTCACTGAGTCCACTCCCCTGATATTGCAGGCACTCCCCTGATATTGCAGGCACTCCCCTGATATTGCAGGCAACCATGTTCTTTCATAAACTCATCAAACCCTGGAGGCTAAATAGGACAGAATGGACGCCTTCAGGTCTTGTCTGGCCATAAAAGCACTGCCCATGTGTGTTTCTCTTCAATACACATATAACCAGACAGGTATACAAAACACTTACTGGTGAAGATATCCCTGACTTGTGGCTCTGTTGGATTATTTCTCTGTTGCGTGATAAAACCAGCAGAGGAGTATTTGTACCGTTTAGCACAGTGCAGTTAGAGGAATGGGGTTTACTGAGTTGAAGATTGCATGTATTCAGACCTGAGGAACTAATCAGACAAGATTTTAAACCATTAAAACACTTTTTCAAGGGATTGGGAAGCAGAGAGTTTTATGGACATTATAAAACAGAGTAGCAAGGTTCACCTTTAATATACTTTAAATTGTAACTGAAACTTAATGTGTGATCGGACTGTGTTCACGGGACCCTGGGGTATACACAGAGTTTAAATCAGTGGGTCTACTTACCTGAATACAGTTACTTCCATGCATAAATGTTTACAGAATGGGTCCCTAAAGAGGGGGCTTGTATTAGCAGTTTGTAATCAGAATTCACATTGAAAACAATGGGGAATAGTGCTTGTTCATCAGTGGCATGATATTACTTGGTGTAGTCACTTATACTTCAAGCACAGTTCGTAAGAAAGATGCCCAGCTCCCTACAACCCTCCCCCCCCCCCTCCCAAAAGCTACATTTTCCTCCCATCTGTAAATTTTGGCAAAGCAGGTGGGCTCCAGGATAGAACTGAACCTCTTGAATAACTTCAGACATGAATATTCAAACCGCTGGGTTTATGTGCTTGGCTGGACCTACACCCAAGAACATTTTTAAGGGTTTTATTTGAGAAATAAATGGAAATTTCTCAAATTGTGCTTCAAAGCAAGGGGACATCTCCCAAGCCCACAGCTGCAATTTAGAAATCTACCATGGAAAGCTTTGGAAAAATTAGTTTAACTTAGTAACTGTGGATACAGTATAATAGCTTGCCTGTTCCTCTACAAGCTCCATGAGCTGTCAAGAAACATCATTAAAACAATTACACACAGGAAAAGAAATGAAGAAATAAAATGTGCAGCTTTAAAATGCTCTAGTGAGGATGGTAATGAAAGTTTCATGGTGAGCCAGAGTGTATCAGACAAGTTAAGTAAAATATAATAAAATCAGGATTACATAGCTATTTCAAAATAATCATGAATAGACTTGATATTGCCCTGCTAAGATTTTCCATCTTTCTTTTTAAGTATCATCAAAAACACATCTAGTATCTTGTCTGATTTTTATCTGATCGCTCGTAATGTCTTTGCAACAGGCAGATGGCAGAAGAGAAATGTATGTTACTGTTGCTTCTACCTCATTCTTTTTATTTATGGGCTTGAGAGAGGAACAATAACCAAAGGGTGACTTGGAAGGAAGCCCTGTGTGTTCAGCATTTCTGAAAATGTAACTATTTATTTTGGTGCTTTCAGGTATCATCTTTAGACAATCAGGTAATGAACGCTTTTGCACATTTTCATATATGCCTACTCAGGAAACCCATGAGGTAGCGTCATCCTGTAAAGAAGATGGAGTAACTATTACCAGGTGGTAAATGTTTGCTGAAGACTACTGAGCAGACCTCCTAAACCGGTTTTGTGTTATTGCTGCCTGGAGGTCGCGCACACTCTTGATGTACTGCAGGTTAAATAAAGCTACATTAGAGAGGAAGATATATAGAAATGGTTTTATAGTTGGGGTCAGGTCTGTTACATTTGTGTGGAAATGTGAATAATTCACATGAAGTACATGGTACATTGTTATGTAATTCCAATGGTGATATTTGGGACTTATAGATAACAATGATAAAAATAGTTATTTTTTTTAAATCAGTGGAGATATGGACCTTTTAGATATCACTGTTACTGACATGCCCTCACTGGGGCACTGCAGTCACAAGAGAACTTGGTTTTCTTTGAACGTCCTTGCACACGGATCATAACTTGAAATAATATTGTGTGTTAAATTTTTTCAGTTAATGTCTCTCTCGTGAAAAAAGACTGTTTAGAAACCAAGGCTGCTTGTTTATGAAACAACTGCATCTCTGAAAGCATTTCCCATGCTGCCTACAAACCTGGCTTGGAAGGATAAACCTCCAAAGACTGGCATCCACAAACTCACTTAGCCCATGGTTGAAATGGCCAGTATGGGTCATATACACCTGCCCGTCTAAAAGCTGTAAAAATACTAAGCCAGTTTTTTAGCTGGTGTACACCAGCAGAGCTCCACTGCTATCTGTGGTGATTTAAACAGGATTAGGATGACGGTTTACACAGGGTTAGCATTTGGCCCACTGTTTACTACCAGGTAGTAACAGCTTTTAAACATTACCAACCTGGAGGGTGTGTTTACACATGCATTTGATGTGGGAACAGTTTACTTGTGAATAAGTAAACGATTCCAGGCAGGCATCCACACATGCAGAGAAGTGGTAGCAGATTTGCTCCTAATGGCAGCAAACTCCTTCCGCTGCCAGGGGTCCTGCAATAGGCCCCTGCTGCCACCAGGGGGAGCTTTAAGCTAGCCCAGGGGCTGGCAGTGAGCACCAGGCCTGGAGAATATTGTTTCCTGGCTGGGGTCCCGAGGCAAACAAATTTTTGGGCCCTGGGCTGGTTGAGACCCGCATCCCCACCCTAGCACTGCTGGCTATGGGGAGCAGAGCTCAGAGCTGCCACTAGGAAGCAGCTGGTGTGGTGGCAAGGCCGGCAGAGGGGAGGGAAAAGGGAAGGGAAGTGGATGGGGCCATTCATGCTGCCACTGCGGAGGGAAGGGCTGGACCCTCCACAGCTCAGGGCCCTGGGCATGTGCCTAGCTTGCCTATGAGTTAATCCAGCCCTAGGTTGGGACATTGCACCCTGACCCTGGGGGCTGACTGCTGCTGGGGCAGGGACAATGTCCCCCTTCCCAGAGAGCAGGGAGCTCCTAGTCCCTGCTCCCAGATCAGGGGCAGGGGACTGAAAAAGAGCTGCAGGCAGTGGCAATGCATAGGAGATGCTTGGGGGTGTATGTGCATCCCCTGACAGGCCACGCTTCCCACTTAGGCAATGGGCAGGTGGGCACACTGGTGCCCCACTGCGAGCACTAGCTAGGGAGTGGAAGTACTGGATGAAGTGCCGTGGCCACTTCTGGGAGTGCTGTGGCCACTTCTAGCAGTGCCATGGCCACTTCCCAGTTGGCGCAATCAGCCATGGGAGACCCCCCCCAGTTGCTGACTGGTCACTGGGGGGGCACGCGGTCCCCCTGACTAAGGTGGCACCAGTCACCCATGGCTGCAGGGGCCATGTAGCTGGCACTGGGAGATAAGGATCTCCCTAGCCCCCATTCCCTGATTGTGATCGTGGAGTTGGGGGCTTGGAGTCCCCGTTGCCGGGCAGGGGGACACAGTCCCTGGCCTGAGCTCCAGTGGCGGAGCACACACTGGCAGCAGACAGCTCCTGGGGCACAAAGCAATCTCCTGCCCCATCGTGGCCGGCTGCCTGGGTGGATATTTGCACCTGGTCAGGCGTCTACATGAGCACTACTGCTCAGTCAGCGATAACAAGTAAAGTTGCTGCTTGTATTTGCAGGTAGCAAATTCACTTGTGATTAGGAAGTTTTACTGCACAGTAAGCATGTGCACGTGTGGACACACATGCTTCCTGGGTAGTAAACTACACAACTGCGCAGTAAAGCATGTCATGTAGGAGCACCCAAAGTGGATTTGAAGCATGTCCTACTGTTAAAATCTTGTAAAAACTCCAAAGCCTGGAAATCTGGTATTAAAACTAAATATCCACTCATAGCTCTTAACTTCTAGCAGCTGTCATTACTTCTACTGTAGAATCCTCAACAATTTATTGTAGAAAACTGCTACTGAATTGAAACAGAAATCCAGAAGCAATGTCTGAAAGCTAGGACCCCCCTGACTTTTCAGGTCCTTCCCTGTATACCTAATGATTTCAGAAAGTTTAAGCTAGACCTCAAACTTGTTAATATACATTTGCTCAGAGAATAAGGTGAACACTGATTTCTCTCTGTCTCGCCTTCTTTTTTTTACTACTACCACTTAGAGTTCATCTAAAGGAAATTGTAATGAAAGATACAGTTTCAAAATAGTTGTAGCTCACAATACATGAAACTAATTACACTTCTGCCCTAATTGTGGGGCCTGTTGGCTGGGTATGCCTCTCCAATGACACTTTTTGGAGCAGCACACTAGATTATGTCACCCATTATAGGAAAAAAGCCCAACAGATTCATGCTCTCTGTCCAGGCTGAGTCATTTCCTCCCACTTTGCCTGCAGTGAGAGGCTGGTGGTTATCATAAATCACAGATCTAAATTCTTATGAGAGAGAAATTAATTTCCCTAATGCTCTAATAGGAACCTGCTGTGGTGATAACCTTCCTGCTTTCTCTCTCTTCTCAACAGTGATCTATGATATCTTTTGGGCAGATAGGATTCCTAAAAAGTGAGGAAACCCTGTGAGAGGGATTAAAGAGACTTAACATTATCATGTGAAAGAATCTTTTTCATATATTGACTCTGATTTTTCAGCTGGTTCTCACCTGAGTCTCTAAAATCATAATGCAAGGATACAGCTGGCTTTTAGTGGGTATCTTTTAAGGGACCGACTGTGTGGTTAGGAGGAATAAAGAGAAGCTGTCACTCACAAAAATCTCACATTTTTCCTCACCGCGACAACATCATGTGATTTCTAAAGTCCCAGGAGTACTGGGAATCATGATTTTAGGCAAGAAGCGATGTGCGCACAGTGTCAGATCTATAAACAAAACACATCAAAGGTGTTTTAGCTCAAAAGCGCACTGCCACCATTTTCTCAGCGCTAATGCGCATCTCACCATTTACACGAATGTATGTGACGCAGTGCTGGGCGCCTCATCTCGTGGGCACAGCAGAATCAACTGAGTTTGCTCCAACGTGCTGGATTTGCGGTGCATTGAAGCAAACAAATGCATGTGCATAAATGCCCACAATGTCAGATCCATAAACAAAATCTGAAGGTTTTCCTCACTAGACAAAATATGTTTAGCTATTGATTTAAAGGTATTTAAAATGTCATTTGAAACCGAGTTGGGATACCTTGTGAATGGCCAAAAAGAATTTGCTTTCATTGTGTTGGGTTTAGCTTATTTCAAGTAAGTAAATAAATAAATAAGAAATAAGAAAGGTCGCTTAACTGGAAAAAGAAGCACTGAAAAAACTTGCTCTTTGTTATCCCATTGTTACTCCAGACTAATCATTTAGTGAAGATAGTGCGAATGTGGGTGGAACTGACAGCAAAATTTGGCTGCTAATATTAGCTCCTGTAGCCTTGACTGAGCAGCTGTGTCCTTGTATTTTCATGGTGTCAGTGATGTTGAACAATTAAACAGCTAACAGATCTGATTTTGCAAACTGGAAGCCATGAGCGCACAATGGCTGTGCACGTGACATTTTGTGGTGCTGAGCCAGACCTCTTAAAAAACCACTGAAGTCTCAGTTTTCACCAATAGAAACTCATAGGCCCACATCAATAAAACAAGGCCTGTCGCTCTTCCAGATGGCAAAACTTTCACAGAGAGTGGAACAGGATGAGATACATTTGATAAGAGTTGTGTAGCATTTGGTTCGTTTGATGTCACCCAGATGACGGTATGTGTACACTACCTAATATAATGCTCTGAATAGAGAAGTCTGTCTGTATTAACTTGGAAGACAGGATAATATAGGAAATCATTAAGTGTAAAGAAGTTTCAGGTGAAGAATCTGGGATATTTGACAAGGTAAAAGGAAGCATTTCAAGCCAAATGTTCCTTTTTCTCTTATGCAGTTCTCAGTCTTGTAATAGAAGTGTAGGCTGTGCCAGATTCAGTGCTTTGCTTTAAAAGAGGAACGGACTACTCAGTAGGATTATTTGAGCTACAGTGATTTCCCTTCTCAGTCCCAAATGAGTCCTCCACTTCTGCTGGGAGCTGTAAGGCTGGGGGATGAATGAAAAGCTGTTTATATTGTCCCTGTACAACTCATTGCAGAGAAAACTTACCTGAGTACCATTATGGTCCTGCTATAGCCCTTTTACATTGCTGAAATGACATACAGGGGCAGTGAAGGCCCATTGTGGCCTTTCACTTCAGTGGGAATGTAATCAGACCCACAATTAACATCACAGTTCTCCACAGTTATTATCAAGCCGATGCAGGAGAAATTAGAAATCAGAATGAATTTAAACAGAAACGCCTATTTCTGGAGCTTTTAACATTATAATTAAGGAGCCCCCTGCCCCCCCTCCCAAAACCCCAAACAAACCCCCAAGGCATGTTAAATCTCCAAAGAAAAACAGCCTAGGTCAACTTGGTAATATACTCCTTCTTAGACACCTTTTTGGACAGCCAATTTTGCATGTTTCTACTAGCTACCTTTTTATGCAGCCGCCTCAACTGCTCAAATAAATAGCTGTTTGTACCCAAGATACCGGGACCTCAACACTTTCGCAAGCACAATCCACTACACAGGCCAAAATGAATGTTCCAAAATGAAATCCAGGTTTAGCTTGCACATCTCAACTTGATGTATGGTATAAAGGCCAGACATTCAGAATTCAGACTAAACCTCTTTCCTCAGTTCATTGCACTGCGTTCAGCTATTGCAACAAATGCCTCCAATACAAGTAAGGTCAAATATTATTCTGAGTGATCGCTGATATCGTAAACGTAGGCTCAGTGGTAGATGTTGTGTCTTCCTGTTTCATTAATTTCCTGTTTATTTTCTTCTATCAGTTTCATTTTACCCTTTGCAATATTTTGAAGTAATCCCTTTGGAAGTAATTTAATGACAAACTCACCTTGCAGCTATGATCATAATTCATCTTTGCCATTAGTGTGCAGTCAATTATCTTGCTTTATATACAATAAAACTTTGCCACATGAAAAAGTCCTAATGAATAACCAACCTAATTACCCATTACTAGTCTATTTATCAATTAAATTCCATGCAGCTTTTCATGGACTTACTTAAGTCTGCAAATTTTACATCTTAATCAATGTACCTCTTGCACATGTATATCATAAATAATACATTTATGTCAAGACATCCTGCGGCCTGAAGTAATTAATAAATGACACCAAGAAAAAAATCTCCTGTACAATAGCCGCCATCAACAATTCAGGTACAGCAATTGTATGTTTTAATAAGATATTCAATCCTGTAACACTATCTTGGTTTTCAAAGCATGTTGAGCCAGTAGCTCAATGACTAAAGTTACTTTTCCTCTTTCGTTCTCCTACCTTTCGAACATGTCCTGCTGTTGCATAAAGTTCTCACGGCTTGCATGAAGCTATTTGTCTAGAGAAAACGTACTTCTTCCCATCTTTCCCCACCTACAGGGCTGTCGGTCTGCATCCTTTGAAAAGCTGTAGTCCCCTTCAGGGTCTTGGTTGAAACTCCATGGATTCACTGTCACCAAGGAAACAAGCTGTCACCTCGCAACGCACAGTTGCTTTAGGAGCTATTGTTACCAATCTCTTAGCGCATCAATGGAATTCCTGTGCTGCTCTGGCCAATTACAATGAACCCTCCTTTCCAGGAGCTGTTTATAGAGCTGACTGAAGATAGGTTGGTGATATCTGTGGCAAGATAAGTGATCACCCTGACCAATCTCTGAAATGCTGCCTTTGGGTGTGGACAGACGTAGCACTTAGGATGCCCTAAATAAACATCGAAGCCCATGCGTCTAGACACGTGTGCCACTTAAGGGTGGCTTCAACTTTCTGGAACATTTCTAAAGCACACCAGGGAAATCAAGTACTATTTTGAGTCAGTCCTCTGTGCACCAATTCAATGATACCTGGGGACACATTCTGTGCCTAGTGTCTGATCAGTCCTGTAGGTATCCATAACTGCACTGCTCTTCACCTACCTTCCCCTCCAAGCACATCCAGGGCAAGGGGCTGCTCAGGAAGGCAGCCAGGATTTGGCCTTCCTGCTTGCCCACATTCATTTGGGGGTGGGGGCAGTGGGAGTGGAAGGACCCTACATATGTTCACTGTTGGCTTTTCCTTAATCACTTTTGCATTTGGTTAGTTTCAGCTTTAACTTGGCCTTGCTTGGAGGGTCATTCATACAATCATACTAGAAGTAAAGAAAAATACTCTGAGATCTTTGCAGGAAAGTGCTGTCCAAGTTTGAAAAGGCTTATATTTTGTTTGGTGCTTTTATGAGTGCTTGTAGGATGGATGCAACTCCTTACTGCTATTTAACATCCTTGTCTCAAATAAGAGAGTTGATGATTATATATTAAAGTCTTTTAAAGCCCTCTTGTTTGAGTCCTTTTCTGAATACGAGCACAATGACAGAAAACAAGCTGGTGAATTTTGTGTCCGATTTGTGGTGTTTCCTTTATTGAAAACTTAAGTCCAATAAATACATCCTTTTCAGTACACCAGGTATCATTAAAGGGTGTGGTAAATAGCTCTACTGAAGTTTTTCTCTTAATAATACGTCCAACATACTGCCAAGGTAGATTACCATGGAAACTTTTGTTGAGTGCCGCACAATAGTAGGCAGATAAATGAAATTGTAATGAAAAATTGAGGCTAATGTCCTTGGACTTAACCCTATGTCCATTAAAGACAATGGATGTCTTTACAGTGCTGATAATAAGTATGGGCCCTGTGTCAAAGAATCATAAAGAAATAGAACTGCAAAGGACCTTGAGAGTGCAACCCCCTCTTCCAAGTCTGATTACCCCTTTTCTAAACCGCTCATTTCTACTGTTTGTTTCTCTTGCAGTTAAAACCTGCCAGTGATGGAGATGCCAGAAATACCTTGTGCCCAGAGAAAATTCCACTGGAGATGTGATCGATTACTGCTTTTTAGCTTTCCTCCCCTTCCATTGTGAATCCTCCCTTCCCTTCAGGACCTAGACTTCCTTGTCATACTAGAGGCTCTAGGATTCTATCTAGAAAACAGTCTTCACACAGGTTTCTAGACCTGCCAAAGCCTATAGTAGTCAGTGGAGCCTATCCCAGTGAAAGACAGCAACCTAGAGTTGGAATTAAAATTTCTACAGATTTGTATGAATGTATAAATATTCATAAATTCTTTTGAAAGTTGAATGGGAAGTGATCACTGTTGAAACATTGATTTTTCAATATTGTAAAATTTAAAAAAATTAATTAACCTGTGAATAATATTTGAAAAATGCTGTTAATGAGCACTTAGGTCATTGAGAAGCCCACAGTAGAGACAGTTCAGGGGATATTATGGCCACTACAACAAACAAGCATTTTTCTATGGCTTGGTCACATCTTTGCTGTACTTGCCCAAGGAAAAACGTGTTTGTAAATGACATAAGTTGGTAGGGATTTTTCTTTTTTGTTTTTCCTCAAAATACAAAATGTAAGGTATTAGGCTGATGGGCTGAAGATTTTTATGGAAAAATACATCACACAAAGGATCTAATAAATTATCAGTGTGATATTTCAGTGCAATGGCATATTTAAGGTGGTGTCAGCATTTCCATTATAAACACTATTTTTCAGAGGTTTATAACTAGCCATAAAACTTTTCTCCTTCCTGAAATGCAGCACTATACACCATCTCTGCCAGGTCAAAAATCTTTTTTCTATTTAAAATTTGAGCAATAAATTTGTTTGTGAGAAGCAGGTGCAAGACTCGTACCACTGTCAAGCAGGCACTTTTTATATGTACCTTTAACTTACCATATGTTGCTTGGCACACAATGTAAGTGCAGCTGCTACCATGTTGACCAGGCATGAACTGTACAGTACAGACGACTTCTGTTCTGAAGTGTGATTAGTGATAGGAACACTTGTAATTATTACTGCTATTATTGCACAAGTATGGAGAAGTCCCTCAAAGATTGGTCTCTATTACAGTGGGTACATTACTAATAGATGGAAGTTCTGTATCCTTAAATTTTACATCCTTGTTAGCTAGGACAGACATGTAAAGGCTGAGAGACAGGAAATATTATTCCTTTTTCACAGATAAATGAGTGAGGTACAAGACTACATGGTGCTGTTATAATCAATGGCCAACTCTCCGTTAGCTTCAGTAGAGTCATACAACGACATTACTACTCTAGAGAGCAGATTTTTTGGTGTAAAGAGTCAACTTAAACCTTTGAGATTTTCTGATGTGTGTATAATTAGATAATAGGGGGTGCGAAGTGGGCCCTATTTGATTTGGATTTGGATTCGGTCCAAATCGGAGATAGCGATTCGATTTCCTGATTTGGATCACTGTCCCTGGTTCAAATCGGCCAAATCCAGATCTGAAGATTTGAGGCTGATTCAGATATAGACACAGCTTTAAATGTTTTTCTACATAGCTCCAGGTACCAGCATGACTCATGAATGCTGTGATGCTGGGGCGGATACAGTGTCCCACAGGAGTGCAGGGCCGCCCCCCCATATGCTCGGTGGTAAGCCTAAAAGTGGACTAGAAGTACTTCCAGTCCACTTCCAGGTCCATCAGGGAGTGCAGTGAAGGGCCTCTCTGCCACCTGCAGCTCAGTGATTGGCTGCAAGGGGACCCTGGGTGCCCCCTTGACCCAGAAGGCACCAGTCACTGAGCCAGCAGGGTGCGGGGGGTCCCCTGGCATGCTGTCTGGTGGACCTGGAAGTGGACTGGAAGTGCTTCTGGTCTACTTCTGGGTCTGCTGCTGAGCATGCTAGGGAGCTCCCCCATGCTTCTGTGGGACGCTCTATCTGCCCCCAGCATTGCAGCATCCATGACCTGCCTGCTACCTAGGGGTATGTAGAGAAAACATTTAAAGCTGTTTCTGTGTCTGAATTGCTGAATCATTCTGAATCGATCTGGAGAGATTAAAGGGTCCTCTGATTCAGTATGGATTTGGAGATTCAGCGGCCGAATCAGGCTGAATCTCCACCAAATTGAATCAGGGACTGAAGGTTCACACAGACCTATTAGATAATAATGGTAAAATACTTAAATTGTCATTCCACAGAACTACTCATTAGATGAAAAATATTAATCTATATTTTTAGTCGATTTTCTGGTGTCATCATAACATAGCAGCTAGTAAAACCACTTTGCGACAGTAATCACGTGATTTTTATCCATCTTTTATCCATTTTTTTCTTCAGTGCAGCATCTGATTCTAGTAGGAACCTCTCTTTCTAATGATAATGTTTTAAGAACATTGAGAAGGAACAATCAAATAAAAAATGCATTGTGTGCATTAAGATGATTTTGGCTATCTGTTTGCAGAGGAAAGAAGAGGATGAAATGCTGGCTTCAACCAAGTCAATGGAAAAACTCCCGTTGATTTCAACAGAGTCACAGTTTCACTTTCAGCAGTTCTTACTGAATAAAAAGCATCTTTCTTTCATTTTAAAGTACAAAGTTTTAAATTCTGATAAAAGTTATTAGGCATTATGGACTTGATCCAGCAAAGCACTTAACCTTATGCTTAACTTTTAGCCCTTAGGAGTTGTGCCTTCAGTAGGATCAGGATCAAACTCTTTGTATCTATAGAAACAAATTAAATTCTTCCAGGCTTTTCTAGCCTTTTCATATCAGTTCAAGCCAAAGTTTCATACATGAAGAGCGTGAACCAAAGCACATTAAATGTGCTCCCGCTAACTTTAATGGAGGTGAAGTCAGGGTCTTTGCTTGTCTAAATTGTATGTCATTGTTTTGCATATTTTCAGAAAAGAAAACTTAGTTCTCTCACCACTGCCAAAGCAAAGAATATGGAGCTATAGATGAGGCTGATTGGAAGCGAGAGCTCAGATCCAGGTAGATGTTTGCTTCTTCCCAAATGCTTGCTATGATTCTGTTGTTTGGTATTTTCATACACCAACAGTTAATCATTCCAAGCAGGAAAAAAATCGTCTCAAGGGTTTGCTGAAGTATACTGAACATGTATTTCATTTGTCTGGTTTAGCATAATTTCACATAATCACGCATTCCACGTGAATAGTATTTTCAGATCAGAATCTGATCAATTCTCCCATTTTGTTACTGTGTCTCTTTGAGGAATAAAGAGAGTCTGCTTATATACGCTGCCCTCTCTGGTGTTCATTTTATGATCCTTGTATTTATGATCTCTATAACGCTGATATCATGATTGAGCTAACATTTTTGGCCCCGTTCCAGCAAGCAGATCTGTGATTACACTGAAGTGCTGTGTCTGCCTAAGGAGATCAGACTGGGGATTTATGTTATACTACTTTCTGCCTGTCAACAGAGCTAATTAGCCCAGCCCCAGCAGTTATGCTGCTCCCCATTTGGAAGGGAGCACACATGGAACAGCTCAGTGTGTTGCACAATTAAACCATCTGGCACAGAAAGGTAAGGGTATGGGAGTACAGGCCACTCTGAGATGAATGTTTTATTTATTCTTTAATGGGCCTTTATTTCTTCGGTGCATTAGAAGAACACACTTTACATATCACAATCCTGGACAATAACTGAGAAACTCTATGGCGTTATTAGATGACTCTCCATTCTTAATTAAAGCACTAATGAATTATGATAGGTATAAAAGTAAAGACCAATCCTCATCTGCTTTCTTGAGGTACAAACAAACAAGAGAACAAACAAACATGAGCATTTTTGCCACAAGTTAAACAGATGTCCAGCATAGCCAAGTGCAAGCATTTTTGGAAAGCACGGGGAAATCATTACTTAAAAACAGAAGTAGAAGGGCCCGGACAGCAAAGATAATCTTGCAGACTACACCTATAAGGCCCTCTCTATTTTCTAACTTTATAAGGCCTTCTCTGTAATCCAAAATTAGCTGTCCCATGTACTTCGGACATTTGTAGAGAATCAGTGCCTGAGGTCTTAAGGAGAATTTCCTAAAGATTTTTTTTCTAATTTACTTTGACTTAAATGATAGGCAGGGCTTCTACCTTCTTGGATTTCTTTTATATCCATTTTGGCTCATTAAGAATAAATATACTCTTTTACAACGACCTTGTTTTCTTGAATCATATAGGATTTAGAACCTTAAAGCTGTTGTGCACGTTCAGAAGTTACTGGGCTATTCCTCAAAGAAACAAACACTGCAATACTGTTGCCCAGGCCCACCCCAAAAGGAGGAAGTCTGCTACAAGGGTCTCAGTACTTTGAAACGTCATGATGACTAAAGGAGATGGAAAAGGGGGCAGCAGTGGAAACAGCGTATCATGGACCAAATCAAGAATCCAGAATCCATGGAAACACATGCCCGAGTTGCAGTAGAACCTGTTGATCCCAGATTGGCCTTGTCAGCCATCTTTGGCCCCACAAATAAGACAATCATGGAAGACAATCATCCTCAACTGCAAGGGATCGCTGCTGCTGGCTGTCACATGTTGAAGATTTTAGGTTTAAACCTTATATCCTTAAAGTTTAGACTTGGTGGGCTTTGTCTTTTTTAACGTAACACTAGGAAACCGAATTACAAGGCATTCATTCCATTTATTCGGTCTTGAATTATAGTTACAGTCCATATGTTCCTTGACTTCAATTGCACTTTTGTATAAACAAGAAAGTGAAATTGTTTCACGAATTTATTGTGTGAACTTTTCCTTGATACCAGTAAAGAACATGATTTTGTGCTTCTTAATCCACACTTGAAGACTTAATGGACTTAATCCCTTGAAGATTAATACAGGGAGATGAGGTCAGGGAGCATGTTCTCCATGGTATTTTCTCTGACCCATTGCCCTAGAGGCAAGAAAGTCCTGAGAAAGTGGGAACTGCACACATCCTTACGGCAAAGGAACCAGTTCCCTTCCATTGCTATAGAAGACACAGATTTACGTCTGCTGTGCACCTCCATTCAACAGTCATGCCAGTAGAGCGGGTGTGTAAATGTTCGATCGGTATCAATGCAAGTCGGAGTGGAAAACATTCTGCACTTGTCTGGCACAGATGTACGTAGCTACATGTGGTTCAAGGCAGTGCAGAATCAGGCTTCATGAATTTGGAGGATGTATGTTTATCTATTTTTTTTTTTTTTTTAGCTTTATAACCCATCCTATCTAAAAGACTCAGAGTGGTGACATGTGATTTGTGCCTGTTCAAAAAAGAAGAAAGGCCTCCAGTCACTATTGGTTTCCCTAATTCTGACTCTAGGCCTATAGATTTAATATTTGAGCTAACTATGCCACGGTGTTGTATAGACCTACAGCATGTACTTGTAATCCCTAAAGACAGAAATGCACTAATGAGAGAAATGCACCTTCAGTATACAATGGTGTTTTATAACAGCTGATTTATTTTGAATAAGAAATTGGCACAGATTGCAATAACTTTAATATAGTCCCTTTCACAGCTTTTCAGCCAAAGTCCTCTCTGAAACCAAGTCCGACTTGGGTTCGTGCTTCACCTACACTTTACACGGTTTTCAATAGCTACAGAATATAAAATGAGGCTGCACAGGAAGCTTGCTAATAAGCCATGAAATACTTGGGGAGAGTCAGTAGGGGAATACACTGAAGATAGTTCTAGTTACACTACCTTGAAAAGTGTCATAGAGTTCATGATGTTGTGAGATGCTGGATGGTTAATGCTCCAGGCAAAACAGGAGTAAGTCTCCCAGTAAGCAAAGTTAAAAACAGCTGTCTTATTGTCAAAGTCACCTACTGGGTCTTTGTGAGACCTTCAGCTACTTCTCCCAAATGCTGTATGATATTCAGCAAGCTGATTTTAAACAACTTGTTCTTTTGGCTGCCTAAGGTATCAGACAGTCTCAGTTCATCAGTACATTAGGCAGACCAGATGATTGAGCAATTAGGGCAATTGCTAGGACTCAGGATATGTAGTGTCAGTAAACTAGGGAGTGTTCCCCCTCTGCTCCCTCCCAAAATCCCACATCTCACTTTGGCCAGTACAATACAGCAGCATTGCTATCTCCATTTCCAAGGGTATCACCATAGTCCTTCACAGACTAAGGATCATTTTGGATGATTTATGGTCTCAAGTAATAATAATCATCATCATCATTATTATTAAGTCATTAAATAGAACCCATTTATCCTACCATGCTGAGTCCACAAACAGCACATCAACACACATACCACAGTTCTGGCATCTTCTGCCATTTCTATATCTTTATATAGAAGAATAGATATCTTATATCTCTCTCTATATATCTTTATATATATACACATATGTATATATATGTGTGTGCATGTATGTGTGTGTGTGTGTGTATATATATATATGTGTGTGTGTGTGTGTGTATATATATTTTAAGAACCAGACTCTACCACATTTTCCAACAGATGCCTTCCTTACCAGTAAGAACTTCCAGACTTTGGCTACAAATTGAAGTCTTTCACTAGCTTCCTTGGCCCTCTGCCCACTCTGGCTCTCTAGAGACAGCTTAGAGAAGTCAGTAGATAAGTCTTCCACTGACCCCTGACTCTCAGCCCCCTCTTGGAAGTCTTTTGGTTTCATTCTAGATAAAGCAGACACTTCATCTACTGATTACTTGCCTCTCTAGCCATCAAACTTTGTTGCTTTTCCTAACTTTAGCCTTTCCCAGCCCTCATTCTCTAGCTCAAGAAAGCTCATAGGCAATCTCCACTTCTGCTCACAAGCCTTCAAAGACATCTCTCCAGATCTTAGCTAAATATCCTCTGAAGAACCTTTCCTCCACCCTCCACCCCCACCTAGCAACCCCATCCCTTCTGGAAATATTTAACTCCTTGTTCTCTTCCTCCATGTGTTAGTTTCATGTGCTATCCCGCCCATCTAATCTGGTCCACCTACTCTGTCACAGGGGAGCTAGTTCTACTTAGTTTAAAGGCGGATGTAACACTGTGATAACCTGGCTTCAAGTCCTTGCTTCACTGCAGAAGTCCTGGGTGACTTTAGGCAACTCACTTAAGGCACAGATATTCAGACAACATACTTCAGGGTGTAAAGGGATGGGGATGTGCTATGATCAGCTGTTATGGAGTCAGTATTCTTGGGCATACTTTCATGCCATGTAAGATAACCCATAGGGTCTAATACTTCTTTCTATGAAGGCTGAGATACTAGGGCTGTGGGAAGCTTCAGTCCCTGATTCAATTCAGCGGAGATTCAGCCCAATTCGGTGGCCAAATCTCCAAATCTGAATCAAATCAGGAGACCCTTTAATCTCTCTGAATCGACTCGAAACCCTCTGAATCAATTTGGAGAGATTTGGAAAGATTTGGCGACTTGGACATAGACACAGCTTTAAATGTTTTTTCTATGTACCTTGAGGGACCAGGTGCGGCTCTTGAATGCTGTGATGCCAGGGTGGATGGCGCCTCCCACAGGAGCATGGTGGGGCGGGGAGAGGGGGGGTCCCCAGCGTGCTCAGCAGCAGACCGGAAGTGCTTCTGGTCTACTTCTGGGTTCGCTGCCGAGCACGTGGGGAGTCCCCCCACGCTCCTGTGGGATGCCCCATCTGGCCCACCATTGCAGCGTTCATGAGCCATGCCTGGTACCTTGAAGTATGTACAAAAAACATTTAAAGCTGTGTCTATGCCTGAATCACTGATTCTTCGAATCCACATCGAATATTCAGATTCGGGTGCAGCTGAATCAGATCAGGGACAGTGATCTGAATCAATGAATTGAATCACTGTCCCCGATCTGGGCCAAACCTGAATCCAAATCAACTATGGCCTGTTTTGCACACCCCGTATGAGATACTATGGGGTAAATTGAGCACACAGGCAGTTGTAAAGCAGCTGACATGGTAAATCCCCCCCTCTCCTTAGAGTTTTTGTCTGCCAAACAGGGGTTACAGCACTCCCCTACCACCTAGAAATGTTGAGTATAAATACATTGAACTATAAACACTTTAAAGATTGTGAGGCACAAGATACTTTCAGATAGGAGAGTGTCAGATAAATAACCCTCAAACTATGTTCGGGAAAAGCTAAAGCACAGAGACATTTATTGCCTTTTTCATTTTAGTTGCTTCAGGATTTGGCATTATTTTGTAGTGTCAATTGGAGTTCCTTTGCAAGAAAGATATTTTTATGGACATATAAGTCATGGTTCTCCTTATTATCATTGCACTTATGCAGGGAATGACATATGAAAGCAGTATACTGTCAGAGACCTTTTGTTTTATTAGGAAATTCTCTTTCCCACATGCTGATGCAGCATCCCAACAATCCATTGCCTTGCAAAGATGATACTTAATTTCCTTTATTTCTAAAGAGAACATTTCCTTCTTGAAAAGCCCTCCGTCAGCCCACAGAAGGAGACATAAAGCTAATACACGTTTCTGGAAGTTTTCCTAGCTGATTACTTAGTTTGGTGATCCGCTGACTTTTGTTCATCAATATCAGGATACAGTATAATTGAAAACAGTAGGAACTTTGTTCTGCCTTCTGCGTGTTCAGATTTTTATGCTTCTAGAGGAAGGGGTTAATGGCCCTTTCGAAAAGCCATTTTCTCTGGTTTTGGGTATCGATCCTACAGAAATCACTTGTCATAGTAGTTGCATAATAGTATTTGCATAATATCATCCACATATTCACATTATTCATGTAGATGAGCCTAATTTATATAGGTATTTTTTGGTTTGATATTTGCTCATCGTCAGAACACTCAAAATACATCTGGTACATCTGTCTTCTAGGAAAAGCATTCTGGGAAACCCATAGGCAATATCAGATAGTGAGTTCTGCCAGCTCCTCCTGCTGAGGTAGCAACCCTCCTCCTGGTACATGAGCTTGACAGCGGTTTGGCACCTGGTAAGATCTGACTATTGCCTACCTACCATTAAGACCATAGGATCACAGAGAGCTAGGAAGGAAAGGGAGCCCACAAGGTCACCTAGTTTAGCCTCCTGTTCAAGGCAGGATTGTTCCGAACTAAACCATCCCTGCTAAGTCCTTGTCCAACCAGCTTTTGAAAATTTCCAAGGATGGCAATGTCACAGTCTCTCTAGTTATCTTGTTCTAATGTTTGAGCACCCTCGTAGGGCGGTCTTTTCTTCCTTGTGATACTCCATCTCCTGATATCCAGCTCTTGCCTCTTAGTCTATAATTAGATTGTCACCTCTTTAAGGAAGGGTCCGTCATTTACTTTTGTGCTTGTACAGCACCTAGTGCTGGTCTTTCACTGTCATTCCCAGGTAGTACTAAATTATAATACAAAATTACCACAGAAACAGCCCCTCAAGTACCAGTTTGACTGTTGAGGGTTTTTATGGTGGCAGAAACTTGTGTGGCCCTGTTTCCCCCTGCATGATGCTCACATGACCAATAAACATAGGATATTTGGGATTTGCTTCTCGCTGGAGCAACAGTCTGGAAGCACAGGAATTGCTGACGGCCAGCAATTGGATTGTGCCAAGATGCCTTGCTTGGAAGCATTAATGCATTGCTATTCTTTCCATGGATGGTCCTGGGTTTTCAGGGCTTTTGTGACTTCTTGTTCAAGCCCATTGTGCCCAAGGCCAAAAGTATAGGTGGAGCTGATGGGAGAGCTTAGATTGCTAAATTGTGAACACTTGTAAAGCTACAATGCTGGAAGAGAACCTGACTTTAATCTCAGCTTCCATGGAAGTCTGTTGGGCTGGCATGGAAACCCAGAACGTTATCTTTAAAGAAAGTTTTTGGAATAACTTTGATCATAATTTTATGGCCTATACATTAAACGATAATGTAATAGCTGAGACCGGTAAGGAATCCATGATGGCACATCTTCTGAAATGGATTACCAGCCCATAGCAAAGCTGCTTTATTACAGGGCTATATGTGTGGAGGTGGTAGGCCAGAAAAAGAACAATTGTCCAGCAAAGACCAGCCCTAATAGAACTAGATAAAACATTTAATCTCTGAGATGTTACTCTGTGGTAGCTACGGAAGGAGGCCTAGGAGACTAGCTGAAAGGGGAAAAGGTAAGAAACAAGTTTAGAAGAGAGGCCGGGAAAGGAACAGCAGAAAAAAACAAACCATGGGGCAGAGAGTTTGTAATTGTAGTCACCTTTCTTAATGGACGATACCTTTGTGTGCTTCAATCCCATAAGCAACTTTGAACAATCTCAGCCCCCCAGAAAGAATTATATAGGTGGGCTCAGAGCTTTCCTATGTCTCATTACTTACAAGTGATTTATATCAAAGTGAAAAATTATCAGCATGCTAGAGAGAGACTATTTGAGACTATACTGAGGGGACTGTACAAGATATATAGGAAATGTATTTGACCCACAAAGACTTCATGATAATGGCCGGTGAAGTAATTAGTGCCTTGGGTGCAGTCTTGATCTTTTTTATTGAGGTAGGCATTCAGCTGTGCTTTTTTCTAGTATTTTTTCCTATTTGTGGAATATGAATTTCTTTTAAAAGCATGTTTAATGACGTTGGAAGCTGTTTCCTAATGATATACTGTACTAAAAGCTTTTCCATCTTGTACTGCATTAGCTCATGGCTTCATGAAAGAATGGGCCTTTTACTTAGGCCTTGCTCTTTTATTAATAAATAATAATAATAAAGGTACTTCTGGTTCTTAAAGTAACTCTACTTCTAGCAATTATTTAAGCACACAAAAACATTTGGTCTAGATTCTCTGGTTTACACACTTTGGGCCTAAAACAACTTTGATTCATTGCTATTAGGATATAAACTGACTTGCTTGAAGTGGATTTCATAACAAGGGAGGAAACAAACAATTGAAATTGCAGATGTATCAATAATCCTTGAGTCTCTCTCTTCATGCATATAATCATATGTTTCAGGATAAACCAGCTTTACATAATGGAGATAAGAAGAAATTTTCCATATATTTTTTTTTTTACTACTATTTCATTTTCTTGGAGGATGTCTGAATCATGTAGTATAGACCACTGTCAGTAGCAGATACTGGGTGGACAGGTATTCAAGCCGGTGTGGCATTTTCCACGGTCCCGCATCTGCATTTCCCTTCAGGAAATATTTTTTATACACTGTTGGATACATCATAATGACAGAATTTCTACAGAGCCACACATTTGTCTTCCTGCAGATGTTCTTTCTGTATGTTTCTTCCCTCTGTCTTTATTTAAAAGAATAGGATTGTCTCTAGTGTTACCAATAAAGGGCTGAAAGGGTTCATTGGAGAGGCCTTAATCATCAAATATCCCAAAACACTGAGAAACTAAATCAAATCAAAATGTTTTGACTTGGCTCCCTTTTTGCACATTATATACATTTCAGCATTTGAACTTTTAAATTAAGAGGCTCAAATGTACAGTACTTCACTATACACATAATCAGGAAAACCTGCTTTTCTCTAAGGTCTGTAAGAACAAGGATAGTGCAAAATCTCATTGGGACATAAGACCTGGCTACAAAAAAATCTGTTTATGTGATGCATTTTCCACTGCCCGGTGCAATCAGTACATTTCAGACAGTAACTTTATGTCCTTGTTTCAAGAACTGTGCCTTTGCTCTGGAGTGACTTCACAGGAACTGATAGCATTGCACTAGATTTACACCAGTGGGAGGGGGAAAAAATGGCCCTGTTCTCAGAAGAGACCTTCTTTAGGGGTATGTGAAATGGGCCGTATTCGATTCAGATTTGGATCTGGCCTGAACTGGGGACAGTGAGTCGATTAGTTGATTCGGATCACTGTCCCTGATTGGATGCGGCCAAATCCAAATCTGAAAATTTGATGCTGATTCGGAGAATTATCAGAAAAATTGATGCGCGTGCAAGCAGTGCACCCAGGAGCAATAAACTCTGCCATGATATGAGCTTGAGTTTATTGCTTCATGTTAATTGTACATGTAGATGTGCACTTTGCCAACAAGTCTGATTTTAATCTTCCTGTATCAGTCCTACAACATATCTTCATTGACTTAAGTGGAGCTACTCCCATATTAGCCCAGAGAAAATGAGAAGAGGAAGAACCTATGTCCACTTTCTTTAAGGAATGCATTTGTCTAGATAAACAGCATAGCAGTGTTAGGTGTGGAGCTATGAGTTAGCAGAAGGGAGTGGGGAAGCCTAACCTTGAATCATTCTGTTAATCCATTTATTTTCCAGTTCTCCTCCAATTCTAATGTACATACATCTACTGAGCAAACTGCTCTGAGGAAATGATCTATTGATTCCTGACCTTTTGAATCATGATACACAAAGGACTTGGGAGCTTGAAACCACAAGCAAAATAGATTGCGTTGTACCAAGCACTTACAAAAGCCAAGGACATTACCATTGCTTCCTTTTTACCAGCTAAAAATCTCAATACCATGACGACTACAAGAAATCAGGCATAAAGCATCCTAAGGGAGAAGAGCAATTAAAAAGGGGCAAAAATTAGGGAGTATCACCTTCCAAACCTGAAATGCTTAGATCAAGCAAACAGTCCTGCAGTATCCAAAATGCTCATAGAAACAGATATCACAAAAACAATGTGACTGTGCAGCCTAAGGTTTTGTTCATTTAGAGTCTGATCCAACACTCCCTAAAGCCAATGCAAAGTTTCTCCTTGGCTTCAATGGCTTTGGAGCAGGTTCATGTTTCTCTCTCTTTCTGAAGGAAATGTTGTGTCTTGGAGAAGCACTGTATATTTGTTTTGCTATTTGAAATACTTATATTAGGGACTTCTGAGTGAATGCAATTCAGTTATGTGCAGGGCGGTTAAAGGGGGACTGAAGATCCGTAGGCTATATTTCCTATTAATGACAGATACGGTTACTTACCAGGTTGAATACTGATACATACTCAAGAACAAATGCACCCACTTCACACCCCAGAAATTTCCCTCCCAGTTCTTGAATTCTATTGGTTAAAACCCAGTTGTGTCTGTAAATAAATATGCATTATTACTTGTTCAAGTGGGAATAGATTTAGTATCTACCTCATTTGCAAATATAAATGAAAGTACAGGCAAAATATAATCCTGACTTAGAATCACAATCACAGAAAATTAGGGTTGGAACAGATCTGAGGAGGTCATCTAGTCCAACCCCTTTCTCAAGGCAGGACCATCCTGAACTAGATCATCCCAGAAAAAGCTTTGCCTAGCTGGGTCTTAAAAACCTCCAAGGATGGAGAGTCCACAGCCTCTCTGCTCCAGTGTTTTACTACCCTTGTAGTGAGAAAATTCTTCCTAATATCTAACCTTAACTTCCCTTGCTGCAGCTTGAGTCCATTGTTCCTTGTTCTATCACCTGTCACCAGTGAGAACAGTCTAGCTCCATCCTCTATCGAAGCTCCCTTTAGATAGCTGAAGGCTGCTATTAAATCCCCTCCCAGTCCTCTCTTCTCTAGACTAAATAAGCCCAGTTCTCTCAGCCTCTCTTCATAAGTCATGTGCCCTAGCTCTCAAACCATTTTCATTGCCCTCCACTGGACTCTCTCCAATTTGTTCACATCCTTTCTGTAATGGGGGGCCCAAAACTGAACTGGATGTGGCTTCACCAGTGCTGAATAGAGGGGAATAATCACTTCCCATGCCCTGCTTGCAACACTCCTACCAATGAAGTGTGGTATGCCATTAGCCTTCTTGGCAACAAGGGCACACTGCTGGCTCATATTCAGATTATTGTCCACTTGAACCCCTGGGACCTTTTCTGCAGAGCTGCTGCCTAACCAGTCAGACCCCAGCCTGCACTGGTGCATGGGATTGTTCTGTCTTAAGTGCAGGACTTTGCACTTGTCCTTGTTGAACTAAATGAGATTTCTTTTGGCCCAATCCTCCAGGTTGTCTACGTCACTCTGAATCCTAGCCCTACCTTTCAGCATATCTACTACTTCCCCCAGCTTGATATCATCTGAAAACTTGCTGAGGGTGCACTCTGTACCATTTTCCAGGTTGTTGATGAAGACATTGAACAAAACTGGCTCCAGGACCGGGACAGTTCAGGTGATACTGGCTGCCAACAAGACCTCAACCCATTGATTGCCATCCTCTGAGCCCGATGCTCCAGCCACTTTTCTATCCACCTTACAGTTCATTCATCCAGCCCATACTTCCTTAGCTTGCTTGCAAGAATTTTGTAGGCAACCATACCAAAAGCCTTGCTAAAATCAAGGTATACCACAGCCACTTGTCTCCCCACATCCACAGAGCCAGTCATCTCATCATAAAAGGCAATCAGGTTGCTCAGGCATGACTTACCCTTGGTGAATCCATGCTGACTGTTCCTCATCACCTTCTTCTCCTCCAAGTGCTTTGAAATAGATTCCTTGAGGATCTGCTCCATGATTTTTCCAGGGGCTGAGATAAGGCTGACTTGTCTGTAATTCCCTGGATCCTCCCTTTTCCCTTTCTTAAATATGGGCGCTATGTTTTCCCTTTTCCGATCATCCGGGACCTCTCCTGATAGCCATGAGTTTTCAAAGATGATAACCAGCGGCTCTGCGATCACATCAGCACATTCGGGTACATCCCATCCGGCCCTGTTATTTTGTATACATACAGCTTTTCTAAATATTTCCTAGCCTGTTCTTTCATTACTGAGGGTTGCTCACCTCCTCCCCAAACTGTGCTGCCAGGTGCAGTAGTCTGCAAGCTGACCCTGCCTGTGAAGGCTGAGGTGAGAGGCACTGAGCACTTCAGCCTTTTCTGCATCCTCTGTCACAAGGCTGCCTCCCCCATTCAGTAAGGGACCCAGACTTTCCCTGATCCTCCTCTTGTTATTGGCACACTTGTAGCAACCCTTCTTGTTCCCCTTCACATCCCTTGCTAGCTGCAACTCCAATTGTGCTTTGGCTTTCCTGACTTCATCCCTGCATGCCTGAACAGTACTCTGATACTCCTCCCTAGATGTTTTTCCATGTTTCCACTTCTTATAAGCTTCTTTTTTGTGATTTAGTTTATTGGAGAGTTTCCTGCTATGACAAGCTTGCTTGTCTTCCTGCACAGCAGGATGATTTGTTCCTGCACTCTCAGTATGACAGCTCTCCTGGACTCCTCTCTCCCTCAGTCTGGCGTCCCAGGAGATCCTGCCCATGAGTTCCCTGAGCAAGTCAAAGCCTGCTTTTCTGAAGTCCAGGGTCCTTATTCTGCTGCTCTACTCAAATAGGTTGGAGGAGAGAACATTTGAGGTCCCTTCCAGCCTTTTTATGTGTGTGTGCAATATATTCATCAACACACTGAGCAGTAAGGTTCAGGCATATTTCCCATGGGAAATATTTGTTTATGGAGGACAAAAGACATTTAAATTTTATAAAAAGAGATTATGCTATTCAATTTACAGAATAGCTATATTGCCTGTGGATGCGTCAAGCTCTCTGTGACTATGAACTGTTGTGATCTCATATCCCCTACTGCCAGTGTGCAGGAATGGTCTAATTAGAAGAAGAAAGACGTATTACTAGAGAACATCGGGTATGTCTGAATTTGTCATTTGTGAAGTGGCTGGTCTTAGCTGTGGAGGATGGATGATTTCATCTGGGGACTAAATTCCCCTTAGATGTACAAATGAGTTTGGTCCTCTGTTCCTAAGGTAAATACTATTAGAAAATTTGGAATTCCTCTACTGTTATTGGGCATTTTAATTTTCATAAGGAAATGGAAATTATTTTGTCTTACTTTATTTCATGGCGCATAAGTCGAAGTTTGAAGCCAAAATATTTACCCTACCCTTACATTTCCACCTTGAGCCATACCCTGTATCAATACTTTGAAATAAAAAAAATTGTGTGGGGGGTGCAGATTGAGGCCCTCATGGCAAGGGAGGGAGCAGGGCAGGGGTTGGGCCTGGGGGCACTGCCCAGCCAGGGTGGTGTACGGGGTCTGCTCCCCATCCCCCAGGTGGGATGGGGAGCAGGAGAGCCACAGGTGGCTTGGTCATGGGGTCAGGGGGAGGGGGGCTGCATGCACTCCCAGAGAGGCAGACTTGGGGCGGGGGGGAGCATTAAAATAACATTGGATAAAAATTCAGGTCAGCTGAGTATAGTTTGGTCAAACTACAGGGTAAAGATACACTTGCATGGCATGCTTTTGAGGAGTACTGTGACTCCTACTGCTTGACCTGGACTTCTACCTGAAGATAGCTACTTGCTTCACTTACTTTATGTAGGCATTTATGACCTGAAGTCTTTATTAGTACATCATTTCCAAAAACATCTCCAAGGTTTAAGAGACTGCATCTGGAGGGTAAGATTCATCTGTTATTTCGTGATAGGTATCTACAGTTATCTGTTGGTAAAATAAGTGCATTTATCTTCACTGCTCTTATCCATTTGCCCTTATGGTCTTCTGGATTGCTCATTGCGGGGCCTGAAATAATATTTTAATCCTATGATCTGGACTATTTTACTATCTTTGGAGAATATGGTCTCTCCATTTTTTAGGCAGTAGTTATGCTGTCTTCATGACACTACATTTCTTGCATTCGTGAGGATCCTCTATTTGTACTGTGCATAGCACAGCTGATTTGTAGCTGAGGTACAATAAGTAACAGTAACTGTGGAGAGTAGTCTCATAGGTGAAATATATATATACACACACACACACACGTATATGTATATACACACACACGCCTGAATATACGTACGGCATTAACAGAAAGCTGTCAGTGGGTGGCATTTAAGAATATGCAACATTGTCCCAGGATCTTGCTGGGCCCACAGCATCTCTTGTATATTGCAAATGGGTTTTTGTACATGGCTTTTTACTTTGCAGCTCATACCAACTGCCATTGGAAGCCAAAGAGAACAAAGTGAAACAAATACGGACGTTTCTCAGCAGCTCGTTAGACTCTTTGTGTTTGGGTCATTACTGCTCTTACAGCTCAAACAAGAACCCATGTGAACCTCAGGTTTAGGAGACAAGTGAAATGTCAGCTTTCATTTGGCTACATCAGTGGAAGCCAAGTACATCAAAGCTGGAAATCTCTCCTTGTATGTACTACCTCAGTTACTGTGGTTAATTTTTTTGCTCCCTGTTATGGCTCTGCAAAAGAGAGAAGGTCTGGGGTTTTCTCTTTCCTTGCTCTGGTGGTACACGTTGCCTCTAGGGCAGCAGTAGTGAGCACAACCTCATAAACCTCTTATTTTGAAACAGTCTTTTTAGCCATCATCCTAGGAGCAGAAATGCAATGTCATAACGAATAAGCAAGGCTGTGGGAATAAGAGTGACTCTAATACATAAAGAATCATTGAGGGAGAAACCCTCTTCCACTCCCCAGGGTTTCAGCACACTGCACAGGGTACAGTACATTAATTGTATTGTGTGAGAGCACCACATGTTGTGTCCCCATTCACACAGCGCTCCTCCAGCATGGACATTTCCAGAGATGATAGAGGCAATTTATCTGTAACTCCATGGATTTTGCAACCGTTCTGTCCCTGCTGCCAAGGAGGTGAATGTGCGACAAAAGCTACTGGAGCTCTGGCACCAGGCACAGAACAATACATGCTATTCAGCTGCAAAGATGACTCTTTTTACACCTTCCCACTGTGAACACAACTGAATACCCAGGCTCTTCACTGGAGACGGGTGTCCTCTCAAGGCTACTGAAGTCATAAGCTTATTGTGATACTTTACTGTCAGGAAGCAAAGAATGAGGCCAGTGTTGTGCAGTAGGGGCCATGTAATGAGCCAGCCCAGTTGATCATCTCAGATGGGCATAATTAGGCTTTCAAACAACAAGACCGCTCCCATGGATTTTGTTGGGGACTGCACGGACTTACCTCCGGGCAGAACCCAGTCTCCGAGCTGTTGTCCGGAACGGAGTACCCCTAGGGGACAGTGACACCTTGTGGCTTCTTCTTTTGTCTCTAGTTGGCAGGCATAAGTGACTTACAAGCTTGGACTAAATCTTCCAGTTTGTATCCTAGCTGATATTAAACCCTTTGGTATTTTTTCCCCCAATAATCCCATAGACTTGACTCAGCCTTGTTCTCTCTCAATTTTGCACCTCTCTGTTCTTTGTAAAACTACATTAAACTGAAGGTGAATCATGCCCAAGAAGAATATTATGGTTCTAATGAGCTGATGTATAAGGACAGGATTTTCAGATGTCTAGCATTCACCTAACTCAGCTCCTATTGAAGGTAATGGGAAGGATTTTTGAAAACCCCACCCTGAATTTTTTATTTTCAAATTTTCACTTTATATATAGAGTGGGTATTTTCCATTCCAAGCCCTTCTATAGAATTTACTGCTTGGTCACATGCCACTGTGCATGACGTTACACCTCCCTAGTATGAGTTTCATAATCTTAGAAAATGTATTTTTTCTTTGCTGCTGTGGGTCATGGAGTCTTTGGATCGTATACATGAGACAGGCAAGCTGATCTTTGCAGAGGCAGAACACAGACAGTAATCTGCTAATAAAGGAAATATGTACAGCTTGATTCTATTTAACCAAAACTCTTTCATGGTTCAATAAACCTGCCTGGTTAATAAATATTTTTTGGAAGAAAAGTTCTGATAAGACAGTAGCATAAGGGATATGAACTAGTTTATCTCATGTGTGTCACTGGCATTGTCAGACTTTGGGCTACCTAATTCCTGTGCACCTTTATTTTACAAATGAGATCCATTTGCCTCTGATACAAAATACAATGCAATCATTTTCCTGTTTCAGAAATTTCCCAGTGACAGTACATAAGCCATAGCATGCCATTTCAGTTTGTGAGGGCTCTAACCCAACCCTTAAAGCCAGAGAATACCAGCCACTCTAATTTGCCTTCATATGGCTTGCACACTTTTGACTTCCTTTTCCTGCCAAATTTTCCAATTTCTTGGAAGGCAGATGCTTGTCAAATGTCTGGTGAGTGCAAGATCTTATGAGACTGCCAAGTCACAACAGCATTTCAGATTTTAGTAATTGCCAGACTACCCTAGTGAGTTGTAATAGGATCATTGATAAACTCAGAGAATTAATGTAACACAAAGTGGAAATACTGAAACAGTTCTATTTAAATGGATTTAAATTTTAGTTCCCATTGACCTCCAGGATTTGGTCATTTTAAGTAAATTCTTTGAGCAAGTACATCACATATTGATTGTACCATTTAAGGTAACTCACCTTCCACAACTTTTTCAGCAAACATCTAACATTTTTATTTAGACTGAAAACCCATGATCACTAAAATAGCCTAAATATACTGTAGAAAATTCTTGGAAAAACAAAGACAGCCAACCAACTAGATACAGTCCTTCATTTCCTAATACTGGAGGTTACAGGACCTAGTACATACAAGTCAACTAACTTCTAAAATATTTACCCAAGTTTTGTTACTGCGCTTTGGCAGATGAGGAGGCAAAATTGGTTCTCTTACATTACTCTTCCCAAGTAAGAATTAGGATTCAGGATCAAGACGACAACAAGGTTTCAGAAGTTACTGGCTCTCAAGTCCAGTGCTCAGTTTTTTAGTTAATAAACAAAATGAATTAGAAATAACTTGCATTTCTTCTCCACACACTAAACTGGTTGATGCATCCTTACACAGAATCAGAATTACTCCACTTGCTTGATGGAACAGCTCTCTTTTTTAGTTCTTGCTTTTCAAAAGCTGGTAGCTCCTGCCAGCAGACTGTGGGCAATAATTGACCATAAGAAGCCTATTACTGCATCGAGAAAAAAATGCCCATTTTTAAATTTCCTTTGCAATTGCCAACAATCTGTCCAGGCTAGGAAGCTGAAGGAAATACGTATGTCCTTCTTTAAATACCACCTGTTTCAAGAGCTGTTCCTTCTCACAGAGAATGCAAGCACTACTCCTGCGCTGCACTTCTTTTGCATTGTCTTAAGTCTATCCTAACTACTATTGCAACAAATCTTGCACAGACAAGTCTCTCTGAACTCAGTGGAGGACTGATACAGAAAACAAGTCTTACTTCATGGATTAAATCAGAGGTTTTCAAACTTTCTAAAAGCATGAAACCCTTTCATGTCACTTCTGCCGCAGAACACCTATCTGTCCTGTGAGCTGACATGAAGCCAGATGACCTGGCTCGGCAACACAGCCCCTTGGCTTTCTCCCCCAATCTCTTTGTGGAAGCCCTGATGGTCCATCATGGAAGCCTAGTGTTTTGCTGAACACATTTCAGAACCACTGGGCCTGATTTTGCTATGTAAATCCGGAGTAACCTTATTTGCACCAACACAAATTAAAAGAGAAAGCTAAACTATTGCCCTGTGTTTTTTATGGAACGTATTTGCAAGTACAAGTGATTGAAATGGAAATGAATGCTTGACAACATGAAATGGTATTTGAAATTTAGACAGAGGGTATTGGAGGTCTGATACAAGCCATCACCATTGCTCCTAAGATTGCTGTAATGACTTTGCTGCTGGAAAGAATCACTCCTAGGTGGCTCTGGCCAAAAGCTAGAGTCCCGGGGGACTGCTTGCCCTTGATGAAGACAAGCCGTACTTGAGGTAATGCAGCACCATTATAAAAATTCACAGAGGCTGTTACTTTTTGAAGACCATGGATTTGACTGAATGGGGACAAAGGGCTGGTTTGAAGCCTCTCTCTTTCAAATTTATTATTCGTCCTTAAAAAAGCAGGCATTCTCTAATTTTTTTTTTTTTCAAATGATTCTTTCACATGTGACAGGCTCCGTGATGGCACAAAGGCACTGGTAGTCCTAACAGTGAATGCAGTGAAGCAGAACCTGGCCGTTGATTAAAAATCAACAATGTATAGGCTGCTTTTCTTATTCTCTAAGGAAAAAGTCATGGAAAAGTTACTGAGCTGTGTACCAAGCTGCTTGTAGGGCTTGTTGGTGACAGACAGGTAAATCTTAGCTTAAACCAGCATGTGGCATCATACAGATACATCTCTTTGTATACTCTATCCATATCCCAGACCATTAACACACTGGAATCATAATCACTGCACTGGTTTATGGCCTAAAACAGCCCCCCAACTTTCAGCCTGGAATAGGAAGAGTGCTTCCATGAGTTACAGAATGATAGGAAGGTAGAGGTGGAAGGGATCTCAGGAGGTCATCTACGCTAACCCCCTCCTCCAGGTGGAATCATCCCTAGCTAAACCATCCTATTCAAGTGTTTGTCTAACATTTTCTTAAACCTGCACAGATAACCCGCTTGCACTCTGGAGCATGTGTAAAAACATCCGTATTGTCTGAGTTGCTCTTGCCCAGTCACCACTTGTGTTCCATACTTGATACTGTAAAAAGTTTATGAATTAGGCTTTCAGCAACACAGGAACAAACACTTACATTTTCAAAAATATGAAAGTAGTTGTTCCATGTCTGCCAAGGCAGCCCAAAAGGAATATTTGTTCTTGGCTTCACATTGCAGTTGGGATAAGGATAAGGTCCCCTCCTCTCCCGTTGAGGGCTTCTTTTGTCGCGGCGCTAGGAATGTGAATTTCTGCACATTCTCTCAGAGCGTGGCCCCTCCTGCTTGCAGATAACTTATGGTCTGTCAGGGCATCTATTATAGTCACAACATATTCCCCACTGTTCCCTAGCAAGCCTGCATCCATGGCTTTGATCGAGGCATACCCACACTGTCCTTCCCTTCCACACCACAGGAAAGACTAGCTAAATCAGTGAGTATTAACTTGCACTGGATTGAACACAATGTCAGTGAGAATATCCATTTTTCTACCTACCCTTTCTTGCCCCTTTTAGATCCAGAGTCTATACCTGGGAGAGCAGCTATGACAAGGCCATTTGCTAAATCTGAGGAAAACATTTAGCCCATTATTAACACTTTAATAATAAAAGCAGCACATAAACCTAACAAATGCTAACTCTAGAACTTCAGAATATTAATGCCATCATCAATACCCCTTAACTAACCTACATAATTCATTATGACATCAACAGAGTTGAAGAAAACATTATGCAGAAATGCACTGTGATAGAGCCAGCAATAGTACAGCTTGAAAGCAACATTAGTAAGAACTTTTAATAGAATTACTATTTGCAAAGTGCATCATGAATGTAAAATGTTTGTACAGTCTTGGGGATTTTTGAGCTAAGGTTTGGGGATTTTTGGACATAATGCAGATATTTTGATTAATACTTAATTTTTAAGTTTTTGCAAGTCTTTGCACTTACGTGGGTATTGAATAAAAAAATCTATACCTCTGAAATTACATTTCAGAGATTTTTTTGGATAACATGTTTGGTACTCTTAGCTATTTTTAACTATAGTCTGATACTTAAAATTAGCCTGCCTCCCACAGGTTCAATAACACAAAAATCATACTTAGCATCTGTAGCAAGATAACTTCCCTTCTCAACACTTCGTTCAAATGCTCAGGTCAGCTAGCTCTTTTGCCAAGTGTTGAGCTCAAGCTACAAGCATTGAAAAGCCCTGTAAAAAATACAATGTCACCATATGGAAGTTCTCTCCCTGTGAATAGCTGAAGCTGTGCCTCAAAAGATTTGGTTTAAACTGAAAATGATAGAACTGTGAGCAGTTCTATCTTAAACTCAATCAATACCTTTTCCAGAGATGACACCTGAACGTACACTCATAGAATTCAATAGCAATAGTCCTGCTGACTGAAGACGCTCAGTTATTATGCAAAGATTGTACGCTTTGCTATAGCTTAGGCTATGCTTCCAAAAAAGCTCTGCTCAGCACCATTCTCTTGCTCTTTTCCCTGAGTTAGCAGGCAGAATTAGTTTTATATTTTACTCAAAGTGGGATGCAATAATTATACATCAGTGTCTGGAGACAGCAGGTGTGTTCTGTGTCCTCCTGTGAATGGGCATGGCTGATATTCTCTCTGCTGATATTTAGGTTCATGCATGCATCTTTTTATTTTTTTAAGTCTGGCAGTTTAGTCTCAATAAGTAGTTTAAAATGAAAAAGGATTAGATTCCATTAGATGTTTACTTACGAATTGGAGCTTTTCACATATTTTAGAATGATAATGAGAGCGCTGTTTTGTTAGGGGAAAAAACGTAATTCTTGCTTACTGACATAAGATACTGCAGAGCTAGAATTAGCAAAATCTGGCAAATGCTTAGAAGAAAAAAAATCATCTGCAAATATTTACGTGGATATTTTAATTATTTCACATCAGCCATTACTCACAGCTGCTCTGCGTTCACTAGTCTCAAACATTTATGCGAGTGAGTTTTATTGGCATCAACATTTATGGAAAATGAATTTCAGTGTCACATGCAGAAGTATTTATCTAAACAACATTTTAGATTCACACGTGGGAGTTTTCACGCAAGGCAGCTAGCAACAGTTATTTAACAAAATAAACCCCACCATGCTTGAGGTTTGTTATTGCCTTTAATGAGATCTAATCTATTTGCCACTTTTTTCTAGGAGAAGGAAGAGACTGCAGTTTTATATTAACATTTCACACAGCTCTGTTAATCATCAAGTGTAGATAGTCTTGTTGTGTTGTACTGACCAAATCAGCTGTGGGATGGAAGAAATCCAGTAATGAACAATTAGTGAAGTTTTACATTACAATTCACTAGAAGAAGAAACACATAAGTTGACATATACACAATTTTATTTTAAGGACCAACACAGCATTCACAATGACAGCAATAGAACCATTATTTTAATACTGAAAGCTTTCCTCCACAAGCCTGGCTTGTAATTTTAAGCCACAGTTAAATCTGAAAGTATTTTAGACAGTGTCTTTAAACACGGCAAACCTTAAATATATCATTTGCAAACTCAGTGTGCTTATTTCCTCTTTTTTTTTTTAAATCAGGTGATGGTGGTGAAGAGAGTTAGAGTTCTTCAAAGTCATGGCCGCTTGAATTCATTGCTTCTGGGTGCATTACTCTTCCCATGAACAAGATTGTTCCTAAACCAAGAGGGACAAGGCAAAAATCAGAATCATGTAGAAGAACACCACTTTGAGAACACTGTGATGAACACAAATGCAATATTAAAATGAGAATTTATGCACTGCAATGTTTATAAGATGTATGCACGTAAGAGTGAGAAATAATTTAGTAACCATGAAAGGCAATGGATTGAGAGCCCTAGAGAATGAAGGCATCTTTATATTCAGAACAGGTACAGGACAGACAGAAGCAACAAAAGTGTATACTGTCAATACATTTCAATTTACTCCAGGGTTTGCTGCAAAGCCCACTGAAATCAATAGAAAGATTCATAGATTTTAATGGGCTTTGGATAAGATCCCTGGAGGAATCATCACTGGATATCAAGCAGATAGCTTAGTCTCCTCCACATCCATTCCAACCCTTGATTTCTGGGGAAGACTCTCACACAATGGCAGCTAGCTTTAACTACAACATAGGCATCTGCCCACAGACAGCTCCTGTGATTCCTGCTCCTTTGGAATTCAACCAGAAAAATGCCAAAAGAATGAAAAAAAATCAGGCACAGAAGCAATTAGTCACAGAGTGATAAAATACTTCAAGGCTTTTACTGACTTGCTCCACCTGAATGGATGACATGAAACTGGGAAGGATTGTGAACAGAGGATGAGAGGGAAATTCAGAAGGATCTCGACAGACTGGCAAGTTGGGCTAGAGATAAAAGGATGAAGTTCAATATGGATAAATGCAAGGTGCTACACTTCAGAAGCAATAATCAAAAACACAAATACAAATGGGGGACACTTGACTCGATGACAGCTCTATGGAAAAGGAGTTGCGAGTCCTGGTAGACCACAGACTCATTATGAGTCTGCAGTGTGATTCAGCTGCACAAAAGGCCAATGTGGTTTTGGATAGATCAGTAGAAGCATACGATGCAAGACATGGGAGGCAATAGTGCTTTTACTCGGCACTAGTTAGGCCCCATCTGGAGGAGTGTCTGTAGTTCTGGGCTCTACAATTTAAAAAGGACATGGAGAAGTTAGAGAGAGCCCAGAGGCAGGTAAGAAAGATGATTAAGTGCCAGGAAGGCAAGTCATATGAAGACAGGCTGAAGGAACTAGGCATGTTCAGTTCATGGAAAAGGTACGTAAGAGGGGACAGGATAGCAATCTTCAAATACTTAAAGGGCCTCCATAAAGAAAAGGGAAAGCACCTTTTTTCTCTTGCTGTAAGAGAGAAGGATGTGGACCAACTTGAAGCTGTAGCAAAGTAAATTGAGGTTGGATATCTGGAAAAACTTCTTCAGTGTGAGAATAGTGAGGCAGTGGAATAGACTGCCTAGGGAAGTTGTGGACTCTTCATCACTGGAGGTGTTCAAGAAGAAGTTGGACAGCCACTGGTCAGGGATTATTTAGGTGTAGCTACAGCTACATCTATTTTTTTACCATAGGTATTTCCAATGCTTCTGGGCATTGCTGGTTGCTCCCGCCCCCTGCTCCTTTTTAGGGTGTTTTTAAGCCTCTGCAGAGGCATTGGGTGCTGGCTACAGCCAAGGCTGGGGACTGCAACTGGGGTGTGCCAATTCTCTTGCTAGGAGCAAAGGTGGAGGTTCCTGGCAAGAGGGTCTTGCCCCTCCACTCAAGGTCAGACCAATTGTCATATCTGAGGCCAGGAAGGACTGCTACCCCACAGTCAGACTGGTATGGATTGTGGGGGGTTTTGTCTTCCTCTGTAGTGGGAGGTGTGGCCCTCTGCCTGGCACTACTTGAGCATATAGTGACAACATTTTATACAAGCAGGACATTGACTGCTGTGGTTTCTTTGCTTTACCTGTGGCAGGTTAGGGTGTTAGGTCTATGCTGTCAGGTAGTCTTATGTACAGTTTAGATTATGGCTGCATGGGATGGATTAAGAATTATCCTGCCTCAGGTAGGGGGACAGACTAGATCAGATGACCCCCTGAGGTCCCTTCCAGCCCTACTTCTCTATGTCCTAAAGACAAAGCATCTATAAACCAGCACCAGTCTCCTGAGCTAGTCAGTCCCCATGGAGAACAAACAATTCTAGTCTAACCAGGCCAGTTTATTAATCGCTCACTAGTACTTTGGAGAGATTCTGAACCAAGGTTTTGTATTTTGCTGCACTTGTTGCTGAGTTTCTTCAGTGTACCTTGCCCATCTGTTGCAAAGTTTGTGACACAGGCTGTCAACATTTGCATGGTTATAGTCCAGTGGGGCAAAGCTTGGTTGGGCTCTAGAGACTACAGCAATGTAAATGTTTAACAATAACTTAAGGGGATTTTTTGCATGATGGGCCAGACTCACTTCAGATGCACTGAAGTGGCTGGATTTTGCTGCAGATGAGATTAAAATGCCAACCACACAGATTTCTGTTTGCTAAATGGCTGTGTAGTAATGTGTCATTTGTTATCCAGTCATATCCACATAGTTAGCAAAAACAAATTATATATATGAAACCAAGACATTACTTCATCACAGCCTATTTTGCTAACGAGTGCTGTCCCTATCCTTGCCTGTCACCAAACATCAACAGTGCCACAGAATCATTCATATCTCTAGTATCTGTGCATTAAGGAAGCCAGTTGGTAGGAAGGCAAATCCTGTTGAACAAATGTTGCTGGCTTCATTGAAGTACAGTTATTATTGAAGTCAAAGTCCAGGAACACAGACTGCTTCAGGATAGCAGCCTCACATCCCTGTATGAAGTCAAATGTACAGCTATAAGATCACAACAGCAATTTGGTCCCCACCTTCAGTAATTTTCCCCTTAAAACTGCTTATCAAACACAAGCAAAAATAATTGCTGGTCTGTTCTGGGTCTTTTTTTTTTTTTTTTACTTTGGAGGAGTGCTGAAGAATGCACAAAAAAATGACATTTTTTTAAAGCTAACCTCTGAGTAGTATTTCAGAGAACAAAAAATATACCAGAAGACCAGTTTATTGATCCAAAATAGGCAGTTTCTGCTGCCTGCATCCAGTGGGGATTCACTCAGAAGAATAAAAAAGCATCTCAGAAAGCTATGCACTCACCTGTTCTCCTGTTCCTGACCAGGAAGAAAAACGGATGATCAACTATGACCTGTGGGTAAAGCACTGCCATTCTACTAATGGCAATCATTCCTGAGGGGAAAAACAAAGAGGCAGCATGTTGGCCATTACCACATCTTTGCCATATTGTTCTCTTCTATAATAGGTTAGCTTCTTTGCAAGTGATACTTGTATAGCTCACGGATAGCCATTAAAGCCTTCACTACTGCACTGAATGTCACCAAGAAATAGTGCGAACAATCTAATCTAAAATGAAACAGACTTACGAAGTAATTACATGTCTATTTATGTTCCAAGAATGATTAACAATGGCCAGGGACACAATTTATTTCCAGTGCTGAGGGAACAGCTTATAATTTACAAAAAGGCAGAACCTTAAAGAGAGTTATGAAAGCCATTCCCTTTTGAAAAGAAATGCATTATAGCAAACAATCTAACAGCCTTTATTGGGCCAGGCAATGCTCAAGCTTGCTTTTGTTACTTATAGGTAGCCCCTTATTTTGGTGAATAAGGGTGTAGTGAAATGATGCTCAATTTATGTGGCCCTGCAGGCAGGTTGACTGGTGTGGGGCCAATCTGCAGGCTGGATCCAGCATGGGGTTGGGTCCATGAAAGTAATCTGGCATGCCTGGACTTGGTCACATGCTGCCCTGACCCCGTGTGCCTGGGTCTGGCAATGACAGCCCAACCGTGCGCCAGCGTGACTGAGGATGCAAGGACATGACATCCAGCTTGAGAGGCTTTCCACAGGTCTCGACATTAGGCAGCAGAGGAGCAGCAATTAACACTGCCCCTGCTACCCTTCCACCAAATGTCCAGACCCATGAGGGAGAGCCATGGGCTAGATGACAGACTCCACAGGCTGGATCTGGCCCACAGGCCACAGGTTGAGCACCACCAGCTTAATGGATGTGCCTATCTTGCAGCTTTTAAATTAACTTGATTCTTTAAATACAGTAAATAGCAAAGAAACTAAGGATAAAACTTGCTATGAAAAATTTGGTTCTTCGTTATTATGATTATTATTTTGTATTTGGAAATGTAAGGATTTCTCTAGAGCTTTATTATTTCCAAGTGTTTCATTACCTTTCACTGCATTAGCAATAAAAGCTTCTATGTGCCAGGAATACATATGAATGTTAAATTCCAAATGCAGAACTGCTATGGGATTTGTTACAAAGGGAATTTCATTTTTACCTTTCTCAAAAGAACAGCACAAGTACATTTGGGGACGTGGGTGGGGAGGAGGATCACCTCATACCATAAACTGGCAGATAACAGAACTCATTTGCCTGTGTTTGGCCATCTAGTCCTTGAAGCATTAATGCTTGCAAACTAACTGTTTCAAGTTATCACGCCCCATTTTGCATTTCTGCTTTTGCACTTAAAGTGCAACAACATTGCTGAGCTAGTTCTAATCATTTTGGAGAAAATGCAGAAAACTCCTCAATTGGCAGATCACTCATGAGGAAAGCCCTCCTCCCCCCTGAAAATAATCACCATAGATTGCCAAGATTCAAGTTCCTAAAAGAAAATCTCTCTTTAAAACTACGGCTTGTGCCCTCTCCTAGCTCTCATTAGGAAGGATATGGGGAAGAGGAATATCTTCCATGGAGCACTTTGCGTGCTCTTTATGACACATCACATGAAGAAAATGCTGGCATTTTCAACTTCTAGCATCCTCTCTAGGGATGCTTGCTGTGCTGTGTCCTCATGTTGAATCATGCTCAGCTTTTCTGGCTCTTCACCAAGACATTTTAAAAATATTAGTTAGTATAGGATAGCCAGACCTATAATGTAAATCTATTGTTTCTTCAGTTGGGTACCTGAGGCAGCAGCAGCTTCAGAGCCTTCTTCATTAACTTCTATGAATGACTTGTGAATTGCTTTAGCAAGGTAAAGCTCTTTGTTATCTGAGGGAGAAAAAGACACATTTGATGTGGGTCAGTAGTGAGAAGTGAAGCATTTTTTAAAGCTATTAGAAGAATACAAACACACAGGTTACTGGGATGGGTTCTCCTCCTGAACAGCCCCTCTAAATACACGTTTATCTTGTTTGTATTTGTATTCCTTTCCTTCTCTTTCCCCAGCACTTAAGAACTTCAAATCAAGATCAGAGCTCCAGCAAGGCAGGTGCTGTACAAACGGACTGAAGAGACAGTGCCCATCTCAAACAGCTTAAAAGAAGACAAAGCAAACCGAGACTTGGAGGAAAGCAATATGTTGTTATAACAGAACATTTGGCTTCAATGCAGACAAAAGCGTCACATGTTCCGTAAATCCATTTTCAGAATCGGGTCCTAATTTCTCACGCCCATTTTCCTCTCATTCCTGCAGTTAAGGGAAAGATGTTTAAGGTCAAGGCATAATAACAACTCCAGAAGTTACCAAAGTCCAGCCATTGCCCAGTGATGCCAGTGGGAATTCTGTCATTCATTCCAGTATGATTGCAAACGGGTCCTCCTTGCGCTCTCTCTTCCAACAGCTCTATTTGGGTCTGAACCTGAAACTACTGGGAGTTTTGCTATTAAATTCCAAGGCTGTAGGATCAGAGCCAATGCACACGCACATGCGTGCACCGCCCTCCCCCCGCCACCCAACCCTGAAAGAATGTATCATGTTGCAGAAGGCTCTAAAGAAATTACTAACTAGAAAAGTTAATCAATTTCCATTACGCTGGTAACTAAATTTATATAAAATTTATTTCCATACAGTCCAAATTAGAGCTGTCCAACTGGCAGCTCATGAGGGATTAATGTATGGTCCCCATGCTCTCAACCCGCAGCCACTGTCCACATTACTCCAGGCTCCCCAACTCTCCTCCACTGCTCCTTTCTGCCTTTGTCCCCCAAGACAGTGGAGCAGTACAGGGAGCTGAGGGTGAGTCCAAGGCCGCATGGGATGAAGGGGGAGGAATGGGGCTGCGTGCAAGTGGGGATCACACTTGTGTAGGCTCGTGCAGGAGGGAATTGCATGTTGCTGGGAGGGGGTGCCCATTACAGCGGTGGGGAGTGCCTGCATGGGTGCAGCATTGGGTGAGGGGGAGCATCTGCAGTGTGGCTGGTGCATTCCACCCCCCTGGTATGTGGTCCCTGGAAGCTCAGAAGTGGGACAGCCCTGATCTACATGAAAATACATTGTACAAGATCAGGTTAGATATAAGAATATGTAACAGAGATGTAAAAGAAGAACAGTCATAACAGAGAAGTACATTGTGATGCAAAAATATAATAAAAGATGACAATCAATTTAAATACTTTTTTCCATTTCTGAAGCCTTCTCATGCAAATCCTTAGTACACACTACACTACCTGATCTCAGGCCAGTAACTGAACATGTTGAATAATAGATATATAAATAAAAGCTTGTAGGGACATTTTTCCGATTTGTCCTCCATATATTTCAGCCCTCTCTCATAACTCCATCTAACAGTTACAATATTAAATGATAGCATCTAAGGCAAAAAGATAGCTCTGGCTATCATGTAAACCCAACAGTACTCAATAAGTCAAGAGAAACTGTGTTGGCTCAGAACTGAGCTAACTCTCAAAAGTTCAGCTGCTTAGCATCTCTCCCATAAGAGCTACAGCTGATTTCCTATGGGACTGTATGTGGCAAAATGTACAGTAGACTGCTCAACTACTGTACAGCTACTGGGATTCAATTCTAAGCTTTCAGAAATGCTGTTATCTTGAAACAAAGGAGGAAAATAGTCTCCACTGTGCTATTTTTAGTACATCTGTCATATAACATCTGCTTATCTTGTGGACTAAGCACAAAATTACTTTGTTTTTGTATCTGCCTAAGTTTTAATAGAGAGATCATCTGAAAGTATGTAATGTGTTCAAGCTTTAACATTTTGAACTCTACCAGTTATTTATCCCATGGCTTATTTATGCAGCTAATACTAAGGTCAACTGTAAAATATAGCTTTCCTGTAAAGCTACCATATATGTGAAGTTATTGAGACTGAAATTCAGCCCTCTCATAATCCCATTTTACTGCTTCAGATAATTCTCACTGTAGATATTATACATACAAACACTGGTAAATTGTAACAGAGATTTCCTTTATTAAGATAAAAAGGTTAACAGTATTCTGTTGAATTTATTTTTTTAATATACACACACACATTTTATATTTATATATATTTGAATGTATATATAAACACACACAAATGATACAAAAATTAAAATTTATATATACTGCAGACAGAAGTGACTGTAGGTGATGCAGGGTCCCAGGGCAAATCAGCCTGTACGAGGCCCCTTTAACACTGTTGAGGGGTGGGGCTGTAGCTGCTCTATCTGGCTTTGCAGGGCCCCCCAAAATGCAGGGCTTGGAGCAGTCACCCCAATCCCCCTCCCCCCCACCCAAAGGATGGCCTTGACTGCAGAGAAGGACCTGGGGGTTGCAGTGGACCATAGTGGAATATGAGCCAACAAATATGCCCTGTTGCAACCCCTCCCTCCCCAAGAGCATATTGCATTATATTAACAAGACTGACTCTTGCAAATCAAGAGAAATGATTCTTCCACTCTATTCAGCACTGCTAAAGAATGCTTGGGCTAGGGACAGATATTACACATAAGCCAGTTTAAGTGATCATCAACTGGTTTAAATCTGTAACGAACATAAGTTCAGTGCACATAAGCCAGTTTCAAAATGGCTGAAACTGGTTTAAGATAAACCTGGTAGAGTGTAGTATCAGACTTAACTGATTTGGGCCAAACTGGTTTATGCAATGTCTGTCCCAAGGCTGGGCTGCCTGCTCCAGAGAACAGGCCTGGCCCCACCCCCTGCTCCCTAGCCAGACCTCTGGCAGAGACTGCAGGCACAGCAGGGTCTGCCTGGCTTCCCTGTGCCACCCCACCTTGCTCCTCAAGCAGGGAACCCCTCCTCCCATCTCCCACAGCACGGACCCCAGCCCCACAGACCCTAGGCATGTGGTATGCTAGCTAATGCTGAGAGGTGTGTGTGTGTACACTATCTGAGTGCGCTCATTGCTCTTTTAAAACCCCTGAAATACTTATACTTAACAGTAGACAAGCTAAGAGATGACCATTCAGCCTAATCTGATATTTTAATTAAACTTCTTCATTTAAGGGACAGATCCCTGTGATTTTTTAATTAATTAATTTTTTTACAAAATGCTTGATCCTGCAAGACTAAGCAGCTCCTAGCTACCCTGGTATCTGTGGTGTTTCAGCATTCTGAAAGACTGGGTCCTTTGTCTATAACCCTGATTAATGCTCTGCTCCTAGAGTCTGATTTTGCAAACACTTAATGATCATACTTATTGCTGAGTGTTGTCCTGTAATGGGCCTGGTGCAGGAACAGGATCTTAAAACCATGACATAGTAAACTGAATCTATGGAAAATCCGGAATCAACATACAGACAGTCCTTGACTTACAACATTTCGAGTTACAACGTTTTGCACTTACAACGTTTATAAAGTGATACCCTGTTTCAACTTTACAATGCCAGTTTTAACTTCCAACGCTTGATCTGATGCGATGCCATGCCAATGAACAAGTTTGCTGCATCACTTATCTCCCTGGAGAGCGTCTGTCCAAACTTCCTTGGACACTTTCTTTAAGAAAGCAGATAAGATTCCAATAAAGCTTGCAGCCAAGACTCCTGAGAAGACTCCAGCCAAGAGCCCTTCATAAAGTCCAGCAAAGTCTCCTCAAAGAAGTCCTTCCAAATCAATATGATTGCTATTTACAATATAAATATATTAATGTAGCTATATTACTCATCCATAATTGATGAAGTACAAAATTCTGGGGTATGTTTGGTGAAAATAGGGTATTAGGCCTTGGTTCAGGAACCAATCCCCCTTTATAACACTGCTTCTTATGAGAAAATTGGTTCTGAATTACAACATTTCGACTTAAGACGCAATTTTCAGGAACCAATTGTGTCATAAGTCCGAGGACTGCCTGTACTGCACTGCATCAGAGATCAGTGTTAATAGAGGCTAGCATCAAGAGCTTCTGAGCAGGATGCAACTTATGTCACAACTGACAAAATACCCATAAGGGAATAGGACTGTGAGAAACACTATCATTTCATTTTGATGTCCATTTTGCCATTTCAAAGGAACTGTGTTTCATTTTGTTGTTTCATTTTGAGGTACTGTCCTGTTTTGTTTCATCGAAACGGTTTCATTGTTTCAACACGTTTTGCCCATAGGCAATAATGGGGAATCATAAAAATGCCTAAAACTGTGTCATTTCTTGCCTCGTGGATCAAAATAGCGGGGATGGTAGCCCCTTCTGAGGGCATGAACCCTGTTTCAAGAAGATAGGTGCAGAGGTTTCTGGGAAACCTCAAAATCTTCAAAACACAACTCCTGACACTTGCCAGCAGCAGCAGCCTCCTCTTATCTGGTGCACAGGTCCAGGGACCCGCACCCCCAGGAGGAGTGGGGCTGTGCTGGACTTCTTCTGGGGGTGCGCACCCCCGGATCTGCACGTCAGCTGAGAGGAGGCTGCTGAGAGGAGGAGCTGAGAGGAGGAGCAGTCTTCTCCGGTGCTGGATGCAATGCATGCCCAGTATGGACCGACGCTGAAGCCAAGTAAGACTGTCTTTGAAACTCGAACTGTTTGTAGACTTTATAAATGTTTTGAGTGCCCTCATTTTTCTTTGAAGCTGTTTCGAAGCCTTTTGTTTAGTTTTGATTTTGCTGTTTTGAGCTCAAAATGCATCGAAACAGCTTCTAAACAAAATACCTGGTGAAATTTCACACAGCCGCATAACGGAAGTGGTCGCTTAGCCACTCAGTTACCATCTGCCTTATACCATGAAGCATGAAGTTTTAAGCGGCCTTATACAAATAGTTTTAGGTCTTACCTAGTGTAACTATAGATAGTTTTCATTGTTCATATAAATGTCTAAAACATTTTCTGTTTCTATCAAGCTCGACCTCAAATGATATTTGCTGGCTATTGAAGTCAATATTACAGAAAGGTATTTCCTTTTTTCATTCTGTTCCCTTTCAGCTTCATTGGGTGTCTCTTTGTCCTTGTATTGTGAGAAAGAGTAAATACTTCGTCCTACTTTATCTTCTCTAGTCCATGCATTTTCTAATAAAATCTTATTCATCTTCACGCCAAATGAAAAAAAAATCTCAAGTCTTTTCAATCTCACTTTATGTGCAAGGGTAATCACTATCTCCACTGTGGTAATCAGTATGTGTCACCTGGCACCGCTTTATTTCTGCTACGCTACAATTTTTTTGGACATAGCGAGACTGTAATTGACCACAGTATTTAAAATTTGAATGTGTAATTTATGCAATAGTATTATTATATACATCAGTATTTTATATCCCACTGCATAATAAGCGGGTGTTTTAAAATTTGACGGTCTCACTGTGATGCTCAGGCCATTGTTCCAAGTGGCTATGGTTAATTTAGATTTTTCACTTTGAGATTTACAGAGGAGCCAAAGAGTTTTAGAGGCTACAATCCCATGAAAATTCAAACTTGCTTAGGCACATATAAAAGTTGCAGCTTTGTGCAAAATAATGCACTAGAATAATTTGAAGTATTCTTTCCAACATGCACGATGGTGAAAGAGGCAAACTTCACCTGTCATTATACTCAGTTCTGCACACTTCCTTAATTTATCACAATGTTGTTTCTAAGTTCCTCACTCTTCTCTGATTTTGTGCAACTATAAGCAAGTAGCATAGACTTCCCAGGCTCAGGCAAGCCCAAAGGAATGACATCTTTCTGAGCCACAACAACTTTAGGGACTTCTAATAAGGTTTTAAACCACCCATTAACTCCACATTTGACATACAAGGCCCAAAAGATTACTTCACTGAATGAAATGCAGGTCAGCTCTGGAGATAAAAGCAGCTGCCATTGTAGCAGTCCAATGCACTACAGATTACTTCAGGATAAAAATGAGGAATGTCAAACTTATTTGGAAGTATACAGGAAGTGTTTGTAAGACAGAACTTCTAAAGGATGGAGTCCAATGGCAAAAATGCCAAGCCTCATATGTATAGTTTACAAGAACAAACCCTTTATAAAAACCAGTATCCATGTTACCTCTTGTCTAATATCAATAGTTCTAGGGACAGACATTCAAAAAGCCTGAACTGATTCAATCTTTACAGGTTAGTCTAACCTACTTAAGCTGAATCAGCCTGTAACCAACTGCACAGACATCCCCTCTGGACTGAGAAAATGCCAGTACATGCTTGCAATGGCTCAGGCTAGAAGCCGGGGGGTGCTAAAGCAGCTTTCCCTTTCCTTCTACAGTGCTGAGCTGGGGCGGGGGGAGGGGGGGGAGAGGGAGAGGGAGGAGGTAATGGCCAGGCCCCATGATGACCAGGATGCTTTGATTAGGGCGGGGGTCCCACCCCTTCTTGATAACAGAGCATTTATCAGCTGTTATAAGCATTTAGCACCCCACCAGAAAACAGTTTTGCTCATTAGTTCAAGCTCTTCTTAAAAGGTTTTTGCAAGGAAGGAATGGAGTCAGCAGGCTCATAGAAACTCCTTTTCTTTCTTGTGCAGAGGGGAAAGCCAAAGTAGAATATATCCTAAGCACACCACCAGTAGATAGGGACACTTCCTTCATTCTTCTATGTCACTTCCAGTGATAAAGACTTTTGGTTCAATAAGCCCATTATACCCAAGCCTTACATTTGCATTCATATCCTCTTCTTGACTTTGGCTAAGTACAAACATCTGGGGAGGTTAAATCAAGTTCAAAATGGCCACCTGATTTAAAATTAACTCATCCTGATGACAACTTTACACTTACAGACCCAGTCTCAGTGATGGGCAATCAGTCTAAACCCATAACCGTACAAAAGTTCCATGCACACAAACTTGTCTAAAAATTGCAGAACCCAGTTTAAGATGAACCTGGATCTATGTAGTATCAAATTAATTTAATTTAGGTCAAAACTGAGCATGGAACTTCTGTACACTTTCCTTTTGCAGCCCCAGGGCTGGGAAAACCCAGCCACTGGCCCCAGCCCCTAGCTGCTCTTTTCAACCCCCTTCGCCCCAACTAACCAGCCTTCTCAAATCCCATGCCACAAGGCGTTCTGGATGCAGCCACTTTTATCAGCATTCGTAGCTGCTGGAGCCGAGCAAGTAAGACCCCCAACCCCGCCGCTAGCCCCCCATTCTGACTTAACTGATATTGGGCAGCCATTTTGAATGAATTTAACCTCCCCCTACATCCTCCAAATGACTGTACTTAGCCTTCATGCTCTAGGCCAGTGGTCTCCAAACTTTTTAAATCGCGTACCCCATCAGTAAACATTTTTTGAGCACGCACCCCCAGTATACTTCTATATAAATAGAAGTTCTAGTATTTTCTTCCCACACCCCAATGGAAGTTCTAAATATTTTCTTCCCGCACCCCAATGGATCATCTTGCGCACCCCCCTTTGGAGACCACTGCTCTAGGCATCCAAAAAAGTACAACTGACTAGTTAGGTCATTTTCATTTTCAAAATGAATGAAGGGGAAAAAAATAAAACAACCTAAATGGTGCATTGGCTGACACGTGATCACAAGCAGAACTCCACTGAAGTCAAATTCTGTGGCTGGTTACAGAATTAGAACCATTTACTGGAAATTCAGAAGAGCTTTCCATTGTAACTTGCCAATGCAGAAGCAAAGGAGAAAAGAGGAAACTACATTTTTTCCCAATGGCTCAAGCATACTCCGCACACAGTTTAGAATATAACACTTACAATTTTTGTATAAAAGTTTTTTTTTAGTCTTTTGTGGAATGAAGATTAAACATAAAAAAGTAACCTCTTATAGGAAAGGAAAGTAACCAGAATATTGTTGTTTACTCTGTCAAGCCAAAATTTCCAAGTAATTTAAAGATAGAAAAAAAGAAATATTTTTGAAGCTCTAATTGAATAAACTCTGAAGGACCTTTTCAACACCTTCTGGGATGTGTTCTTAATTCAGTAAAGCAAATTAGCATGCTACAACGCAACACATTTATCTTCCCTTACTTAATACTCTACATTACTCTATAAACAACTTAATCTTTAAATGGCCAAGACGTTAATGCACTCAAACAAAATAAGTATGTGGTTTTAAGCCCTTTCTTGGTTCTGTAAGGCAGAACTGCACAAAATATAAATCTTTAAACAAACCATTAATGTCATGGGCTGAATGCAAACAAATTCAGTCTATTTGCTGGCCTCTTGCTCACAGAGTTACTGTATTCAGGTCCTGGTGCTATACCACATCAGATAAAGGATCTGGTGTGCCTTGCAGCTGCCATGTATTAAATGCCATTTTAAAATTACCTTAGATACTTTCCTCATTTTGCTTCTACAGACTACTACTGTGGAATCAATGCTTTCACTGAATGTGGTCAAGAAATGGAAGATGTTCTTCTTGGAAACTTCAGAGAATTAAAGCAATTTTCAGTTGACAGGTTTCCAAAAAACTGGAAGAACTTTGTATTTATTCTTTTGCTTTTCTTTCTTCCCAACCTTTTTCATTTTACAATTAGATATATGAAAAGAGGATGGAGCGAAAAATGTGGAACTATCCCAACACAGATCAACGAAAGTAAATTTTAACATCTAGTTTGCTCAAAAGACGGAAGAGTTGAAAAAAAATTAAACTTTTTGTTGAAATATTCAGTTTTCTTTTTGTCCCCAAAATTTCAACCAGGCAGGACAATAGGGAAAGGATGCACCCAAATTACTCAAGAATTTTTCTGGCTAACTAAGCAATCCATAAAAGAAACTCTTCTCCCTTATAAATGCATGTAGCTACTTCTCTTCTAGGATAGGGCTCTGAGGATGAAAGAGAGGGCAGAAGAGACTGCAAAGTCCCCTTTGGAAACGCAGGTCTTCAGAGCTGATGCAGACTATACAGTGTGAATGCAGGGGTCCAACATGTATTATTCACTAGGGTTTTTTCCCCCCCTGGGGAAACCTGGTAGCTCTGGTGTTAAGTACTGAGACACTTAATTTTTCACCTATGGGTTAATAGTGAAAACCCAGCACAGAACAACTGACATTTAGTAATTTATCGTTTGATAGCAGTTTATTGCTATAGCCCAGTTCCTAGTATGCACATCACACCGAAGTTTGATGTGTACTGTATATCAGTTTGTTAAACTAGTGCAGTGCACTGGGACAAGGGGGAGCTGTATAAATGTAAATTATACCTACACTATGGTCAGCCCTAATTGGAACTTTCTTTTCATTACAAAGCAAGGATTCAATAAGCCTGGGGACTAAACAAGTCTCTCTGCCTTAAGGTCAAGACTAGCTGTACATTAAAGAAAAGCTTGTGCTAGTATTGTCTGTTTCTGTTGTGCAAAAAAGAGGAATATTCTGAGAAAGAGAGGATAGTCCTCACTCTTTGCGACTGTCAATTCAACATGTTTCCAGGGCATTACAGTCTTTAGAAATCCAACTGGCTTTGGCTGGGTCCATTTGAAATGCATTTCTAAATGGTGCTTATGAAAACAAAGTGCTGACAACAGGTCTGAACCTGCATCAAATATGCTCATTTACCTTATTCATAAAACATTTCCTTTCCACTGATTCTAAATAGAAGGTATCTAGGGAAATGACTAATTGCACAATGCCTTAATGCTGTGGATGAATGGCCCCTAGGGATAAAAGATGACAATCCATTTGCGATCTGAATCCAGATTGCTAGAGGTAAAAAAAAAAACAAAAACCCCCCAGAAACAAATCCACTGAGTCACAGAGACTCAGCATTGTTCTTTACTGGGCCTCAACATTTCTTAGCGCTAGAGAGTTCCACAGCCTGAATAATAGCATGTTTTTTCCATACAAGTTCAATAGCCGCATCTCTGGTCACACAAGATTAAGAAGAATGATTCGTACGACAAAAGGTGGCCTCTACTCAACCAGATTTGTTTTTATATCTTTTTTCTGTTTTTAGATCGGCTCTGAAAATATTCATGATACTGTTACAAATACAAAAAGTTAAACATTGTGAGAAATCTGCAATTCCCTCTTGGGTCAAAAAACCCAAGTGGTATTTTACTGGCAAGAGACAAACTTTGCAATCTCCTCACCAGATATTTCTGAGGCTTCATTCTGTAATGTGAAAGCCAAAAAAAAGGGGGCCGCTTACCAGACATTGCAGTGAAATCAGCACTTCTGCCAAACGCTTCTGTAACTCCAAGACTTTTCAAAACATCTTTCAGATCAATTTCCTGTTCTATTGTGAACCTAGGGAGAATACCAGAGTTGCAAAAGGGTGTAAACAGTATTTTTAGTAGCATGTTTAAAAGATTGGCTAGTGAGGGTTAAATAACAAAGTAGCAGATATAACAGCATGGTGACATGTTCCACAGAAATGTCCACAAATGCATGAAGTTCAGAGCCAGAATATTTTACTACTATTTTTATTTCAGAAACACCCAGTATTTACTTCCACTACACACAATTCCTGCCCCAAAAATGCTAGTAGAATATTTTGATCAAGAAGATGGGATGACAATATATTACCTGAAAAAATGAGGTAGTTATTATAGGTACATATAAAAGGTGTCACTGATTAAAACGTAGGGACTGAAATGGAGTGATTTGAAGGAGCACAAAAAATGAGTTGTTGGTAAAAAGAAACAGGAGGAGAAGGAGAAACGTGATCAATTTTTATTTTAAGAAAATATATAAGATAAGAACAAAGAGTACTAGCAATATAAAAGTTAGTTCTGGTAGGGTCTCTGAAGAGGTTGGTGGCAAAACTAGCATTCAGGCCCATATATATAAAACTCCAAACTGGGAAGTAGATGCCTATTCACATAAATGACACTTTGGGTTAAAAATCATGGGTATTATTCCAGTTTTCATCCAGACTTTTTAAATATACTGTAGCTGAATTGCTGACAGAATAAAAGGATATATAAATACCTGTGGAGTGAACTTTCTGGTGTATAAGGGATAGGCTACTGACTCATTGTAGTCAGAACCAATGCAATGGCTCATGCTATTACAGTAAACATAATTTGCTTCATTTCCAGAAGAAAAGACAGTCCTGAGCAGCTGGACTATTACAGTGAGACAGTTTATTAAAGAAATAATGAGGAGTAACCTTAGCTAGATTGCAAGTGTTACAGAGGTCTACTGACAGATGAGAAGGCATAATTTGAAATGTTTTCCGATAAAGACTCCCTGTAAAATGACCAGAACATTAATTATGAAGGATTTCAATTACATTAACAATAACTGGGATTATAATAGCTGTAGGATACAAAGAGAGAGCACACAGTCCAGCAGGTTTCATTATACAGTTTCTTCAACAAGCCATATGGTCAGAGACTGCAGCACATCTAGACTGCAGTTCTTGGTGAAAGTCTTGATCTGTTCTTGACCCAATTAAAAAAAAAATATTGTGTCACTGTTCCATTTCTTGTCATAGAAAGATTCTTTAATGATGAGACTTCTTTCATATTACATCACTTGTAATGCAACATTTGCCAGGCTTGGAGTGGCAGCAACCATATTATTGTTGCTGTGAGCAACGAGAAGTGTTGCACAGAATCCTGATCTAACATAAAGCAGCTGATGAAGTGTGGAGATGCTATCACTGCATGTCAGTGTATGTGCAAACACCAGCAGCTTAAAAAATAATCAAGAGAGCGAAGAATGAGAAGATAAAGGTCAATTGGATTTTCCCCATTGTCAAGAACATCTAACAGGAGGAGGAAATGGAAGACATGATCCACATTCATGTAAGAAAAAAGTAGGAGGTGGAAAAAAATAGCAAACAGTGAAAAAAGAAGCTGAAGTAGAGCTGCAGAACAGATATTAGAGATCTTCACTAGGGAAGAATTTGTCTAAATGAAAATAAGATTTGTGAGCATAGTAGAGAGCAGCTACAAATTACTGGTGACAACAAAGGCATTAAAGTCAGGACCAGACAACCTACAGGCTATTCAAGTTTCCTGAGATGAAAAGAGGGGAAGCAGTTTTATGCTCAAGAGTGTATTTGTTCTGTCAGGATACCAGAGCACTGGAAAGCAACTAATACAATGTCATTATGGGGAAGCTCTCCTGAAGTGCTCTGGGAAATTTCACACCAGCCAAGGCAGGGAGTCTGTCCAAAGGTTGCACACCCTTAGTGAATGAAATAAAGTAAAGCCATGTTCTAGGTGTTTGTATAGGAAGGAAAAAATGCCCAATCTGGGGCAAGCCCTCATACTAATGTAGTCCTTTGCTGGGGATCAAATCCTCAAATCTGAATTTATTCAGATCTGTCAGTCAGTTGGCCAAATACTGTTTCCAGTTACTCCAACATAAATCAATGGGACCTTTAAGAGTGAGTTAAATAGTGATTTGATCCTTGATGGGAATCTTAACTGAGCTTTAAACAGCGCAGAGGGACTTGTAATGGCAGATTATATTGGGGTGAACATGCAGGGGATTGCTGCTGGCCATATTACAACTGAGCTAAATTTAAATGCAGAGCCAAAGCCTGGTCCCTCACACAGATGCAGAGTGAATAGTATTATTTGATATTATGTAATGTATTTAAATATGCATTGGGTAGGGCAAGGGTTAATTTTTAAAAGGAATAACACTATTCTAAAAGTTGCCTACTAAAACCTTATGCCACTAGTGTCAAATCACTCAATGACTACCACATGCAGTAGAGCAGGGTTTGGCAAAATATGGCCTGCAGACTGGATTGGAGGGGCTCTGTCCGGCCTGCGATGGGTCCTTTGGTCCCACACGGCCCAGGCACCACCCGGCCGTGGGGTCTCCCGTCGTCTTCTGGGCATGCGGCAGGGCTAGAGCAGCTCTGCTGCTAGTCTACCTTTCTAGGCAGCCCAGGCAGTGGCTGGGGCTTCTTCCAGTTGCTATGACTGCTGGTCTTAGCCCTGCGGTACTGGCCGGGACGCGCATGCGCAGCCCCGACCTGCCCCATGCCTGTTCTGGACTCGCCCGCCCAGGCTGAGCAACAGCAATGGAACAAGCAGCAGCTGCTAGGCAGAAACTGCTGCTTAGTATGGGGGAAAAGTGGCCCCTCGTCCTTGCTGCTGCCAGACCCTTCTTGCTGCAGCTGCCTGGAACCCGTGCCTGGGCTGCCCTGCAGCTTCTCTGCGCTGCCACTGCTGCCCTGTTGGGCAGCCTGGAAATGGTGGTGGAGATGCATGGCAGCTCTGTGCGGGCTCCAGGTAGCTGCAGCAAGAAGTGCCCAAAGTGCCCAGCAAGGCCGAGGGGGAGGGGCTACTTCCCCCCCGTCAGGCTGAGCAGCAGTTTCTGCCTGGCCATTGCCACTGCTGCTGCTCAGCAAGGGCGGGCGAATCTGGAGCAGGTGCGGGGTGAGTCAGGGCTGTGTGGTCAGGTTCCCATCAGTACCACAGGGCTGGGGCCAGCGGTGGTGGCAGCCCCAAGGAGCTGCCGCCACTTGGGCTGCCTAGAAAGGGACAGCTGTGGAGCTGCACAAGCCCTGCTGTGTGCCCAGTAGGCATCCGGATGTACCACAGGAGGACAGAGGACCAGGCATGGGGCTGGCTGGGATCAGGGCTGAGTGGAGGTTCTGGCTGGTCTCAGGGCGAGTCTGGAGCAGACGTGGGGTGGGCAGGGCAGGGCAGGGCATGGCTGCACACTGTTGGCCGTGGTGGGGAGGCACTGCAGGGTGTGAGTGCTCCAAGGCAGCGGTTGACCAGCTCAGTGTGGCACACGAGGAGGAGGCTCCCATGCACGCCTCACCATACCCCGCCCCACAAGCACATACCCCAAAAACACTGCACCCACCCACACCCCCACAAACTGCACCTCTCCCCACATGCACTCCCCCACATACACACCCACAAGCTTCTGGGGGGAGCCTGTTCACTGCTACGTGCACCCCCATGCCCTCAGCCCCTCTCCCCCTCCACACACATCCCCCCCAAACTTCCCCCACAAACCCTCCATACCTACCCACCCACATCCACACCCCCCATACTCACCCACCCATACCTCCCACCCCCCACAGTATACAAGAGTAAGACTTTATTTTGAGATATTAGGCAGTCACCTCTATATACATGATGCAAACACACACAGAAATCAAGAAAAATATTTTTTTAAAATAAAATTAAAATATGTTATTTCGGATGTTTGATTTTTAGTACACAATTTTGTTTTGTTTTTTTCCAGTTCCAAGATGGCAAACCCCCTTCCCAAAAGGAGTACTTCTGGGGGTAAGGGGAAAAGCTTCTGGTGGCAAAGGCAGGATTTCTGGTCCCAAGATGGTGACTGGGGGGCGGGGCACCAGTCAAGGGGCAGGGCTACCTTTGTAGCCTTCAACAACCACCAAAACCAGTTAAGTGGCCCTCCAGCTGAAATAATTGCCTGCCCCTGCAGTAGAGTCTAATACAGTAAATGTAACTATGCATTTTACTTTTCAAGTAAGTTTCAAAGTTAAGGAAATTAAACCGAATAAATAATGGTGCAGTTCTCTCTTTAAGTTAGTGTTAAAGGGAATACATTCATATATTTAGGTGCAGGAGGGGGGCATTTTAATTACAGTAGTTCCCAGAGAGTTAGTCTAATTAAAACGCTGCTGTGTCACATGTATTAAGCCCCTGTGTTTTTAAAAAATGGCTGCACAATGCTTTAACTAAAGGTCTTTTGAAGAGTACTGGGATTAAATGACCCCAGCAAGGTGATTGTCTAGCTTTGTCTTAAATACTCCAAGGGCAGGAGCCAGCACCACTTCGCTTGGAAGCTGGTTCCAGATCCTAGCTGCCCTGACAGTGAAGTAGCACCTCCTGATGTCTAATTTGAATTTACACTCTGCCAGGTTCTGACCGTTATTTCTAGTCACTCCTGGTAGTGCTTGGGGGAACAGGAACTTCCCCAATGCCTGCTGGTCCCCTCTGACTAGCTTGTAACAGGCCACTAGTTCCCCCCTCAGCCCTCTCTTGTGGAGGCTGAACAGGTTCAGGTCCCGTAGCCTCTCCTCATAGGGCCTGCCCTGATCATGCAAGTGGCCCTCCTCTGGACCCTATCTATGTTGTCCACATCCCTCTCAAAGTGCGACACCCAGAACTGGACGCAGTACTCTAGCTGTGGCCTGACCAGTGCCTCATAGAAAGGGAGTATCACTTTCTTAGACCTGCTTGAGATGCTTCTGTGGATGCATGACAACGTACAGTTGGCCTTCCTGACTGCATCCCCACACTGCCGGTCCATGTTCATCTTGGCATCAATGATGACCCCAAGATCCTTTTCCGCCTCTGCACTGACAAGAAGGGAGTTCCCTAGCTTGTAGGTATGGTGCTGGTTTTTCCTCCCCAGGTGCATCACCTTGCACTTGTCAGTGTTGAATCCCATCCTATTCTCGTCCGCCCACCCCTGTAACCTGTCTAGGTCCGACTGTAGCCTATTCCTTCCTTCTAGCGTGCCCACATCCCCCCACATCTTAGTGTCATTAGCAATTTTGAACAGTGTGCTTTTTACCCCCTCGTCCAAGTCACTGATGAAGATGTTGAACAGCGCAGGCCCGAGGACCGAGCCCTGGGGGACCCCACTGCCCACGTCCCTCCAGGTCGAATAAGACCCATCCACTATCACTCTCTGGGTGCAGCCCTCCAGCCAGCTGGCGACCCGTTTGACTGTGCAGGTGTCGACCATTTGATGAGCTTTAGTTAAAGTGCCCCAGTAGCCATTTTTAAACCCACAGGGGCTTATACACATGATGGTGTGGCAATGCTAGAGAACTTTAACTAGAACACAGAACAGACTTGAGTAATCATGTCTGGTTTGACGTGTTCTTATTAGAACATGGCAGAACACGTGTATTGGCACCCAAAGATTCCATGAGACTTGCAAAACATATCAGCTATTAATCAACAAATGCATCAGTAAAAGTGAGGAGTCATAGGGTAGGAACCCGATGGGGGATAGTGGTTTGAAAAGCAACCTGAAGATCACAAATAAAATATAACTGTGTGATAATACTTTTTTATTGTTTTTTTTTAAACTTCAGGGAGATTACTATGAGATAAAAATGGAACTTAAATAGGTTTAAATCTCTAGACTACTATACAGCAAACAATAAGCTTAGCAGATAAGTAATGAATAATAAGCCAGACAACAGAGAACCTGTAGAGAAGAGATGATACATGAAATGATGCTTTTGTATACTAAGCAGGGAAGAGGTTTGGGAATCATTTTCAAAAAAGTCCCTAAAACCCAGGGGAGAATTTTCAGTTGAAATGAAAAACAAACAAAGTCATCTATTGTGTTATGGAATCAGATCTATACAGAAGATAATATTGACTCCATGTCAGACATAGTTTTTACCTCAGTCAAACAGGCAGGACAAATATTAATAAGTTGGTGGATGGATGAAGTTTACCAGAATTTCCACAGGAATACTTTCCTACTTCATAATCACATATGGACCTAGATCAGGGTGGGCAAAATAAGGCCTGGGGGCCAGATCTGGCCCACTAAGGGATTCTGTCCAGCTTGTGGCAGGTCCCTCCATCCTGCCCAGCTCAGGCACAATGGGGAGGCCGGTCCCACCACCCTCAGGCACACAGCCAGGCCTGGGTAGCCCAGTGGCAGTTCCTTCTGGCAGCCACCACCATTGGACCTGGCCCCACTGCCCAGACACCCTGGCCCATCTGCCCTGAACCAACTGCCAGGGGTGGATCCTGCACAGGCCGGGCATGTGGGTAGGTAGATGGGATGGGGCCGTGGGCAGCCAGGAAGCAGTGTTTGGGAGTGGGACTGGTGGCTGAGGCTGGGACTGTGGGATGATGACAATGTGGGGCTGGGGCCAGAGCCATGATCCATCGCTGACATGGTCTTGTGATGGGTACGGTTCTGTGCACAGGATTGTGCAGGGAGCGGATCATGGCTCTGCCTTGGGACCCAGCCCCACACTGTCACTGCCCCAAGTTCCCAGTCCTGGCCTCAGACAACTTCCTGCCTTCCCACGGCCCCATCCTGTCCACCTGGCCATGCATCCTGCCCACTTGAGTCCTGGCCATTTTCCATGAAGACCCTGGGATTGATGGGTGGTGACAGCACGAGGCTGGGGCCCAAGGCAGAACTATGATGCACTCCCTGCACACCCCGCCTGCTGAACCTGTGTCCATTGCAGGGGTGTGCAGGCAGTAGATCACAGGTCTGCCCCAGGCCCCTGGCCCAGGCTTCACCACCTCATGATCCTAACCACACCTGCTTGTCTTGATTTCTTCCTCTATCATGTGCATAATGTGGTTGTTACTGAGCAGGTAAACTAAGCAGCCACACCCATTCTTTCAGAAGCTCCCAGACCTTCTACCTCCTGGACCCATAGGCAAGAGGAGACACGCTGGTACTTCAAAAGTTAAAAATAGAGCAAATCAATTTCAAAACTCATCAGACAACCGTCAGTCACTGAAGAACTATAGTTTCTTAGCTGTATTTGAAGGATACTTTGATTTAAATGTGAAATTAGGTAGGGAGTACAGGGCAGGGAGTGGAAAGCAGAGCTGCAGACCATGCAGGGCTCAAGAGGATCACAGCAGCACTCAGGGAGGGTGCAGAGCTTAATTTGTGGCATGCCTGCCAGAAAGGTTCGTACTCACTGGGTTCGAACGTGGCTTCAGATGCTAAGTCCCTGCATGCATTTCACTCCTTAGCTCCTTTTGTTTGCTTAGCTTTCCCCTTCCCCTTTTTAAAATTTTCAGTAAAAACTTAAGTGTGAAACCCTGATGCATTCCATCCATCATGGCCTGAGATGAAGAGAACAGTATAAGAATAAAAACCAAACTCTTCTGTATTGTTATAAAGCTTGTTTACATAGCCAAGTCAGTGCCCAGTTTGTTAGGGTATGAATTAAAACTCACTAGCTATTCCAGTCTAACTTCACACTATGACAGAAGGCTACTTCACCCAAAGGCATTCCTAGTGCATACTAGAAGTGATCATACCAGGAAATAGGGCTGCCCTAGTTTACTATGTGCTAAGCTCCCTGCATAGACAAGCCTGAAGACATAAAGAAATGGAAGATGGACATGAAAAGATGGGTGTGAATGAAATCTTGTTTGCATGCAACACTTTTGGAAAAATTGTTATTTATTTTGTTTCATTCATCTATGATTAATTAGGTGATTCCCCAAGGGTGCATTTCAAGGGTGGAGTGACTTAGATGTGGATTGAATTCACAAGTTTAAAGAAAAGCAGTAATGTTTATTGCCCTAAATTAGAGAAGAAACTGAAAAATCTATGTTCCTAATTGGTCCCACCACATTTTTACGCAGAGATTAGGAGGGTAGGAGTGGGGAGAGTGGGGGAAGAGGAAACCTAAGCAAACTAAGCAAAGGAGTTACTGGGTTAAATGCACGGGTGATCTGCTCCTCTGCTTTCTGTTCCCTGCCCTGTACTCCCTACCCAATCTGCCGCTCTCCTTTCTGCTCCCTGCCCTTTTTGCCACCATGCTGTCTATCCCCAGCCTAATCTGCCACATGCCACACATGGAAGCTGCCTGTGCCACTTGTGGCACATGTACCACAGGTAGGCCTCCCCTGTTCTAAACTTGTCAGTGGGGATTCTGGTTTTCTCTAAATTTAAAAAAATCCCCAATTTTTGGTTAAAAAAGGAACCCCAAATTCGCAATTTTCCGTGATTAAAATGAAACACCAATATGTTCATATTAGTGATGTTTCATTTAAATCATGGAAAAATGTGGATTTGGGGTTACTTTTAACTGAAAATTAGGGATTTTTTTGAAAATCACAGAAAACCAGGATCCCTGCTTATCAGGGAGCCTAAATTATAATACAGCCAGTTGAGAAACACAGATATGTTAACCTGAATTTCAACTGTGGTTTTCAGCAGCATTAAATTGAGGAAACATGATGGGGGGACAAAACATATATGCTTATTTTGCCCGTGAGGATCTGAAAACAGTCCTTCCTCCAGTCTTTCAGCCTCTGTGCGGTAAATAGGGAATGCTACAATATTTCACTCAGAGGCATACACAGCTTTCTACATCTCCTTTACAATCAGGTCCCATCAACAAGACCTGATACATGCAGCACAGGAAGCAGCCCCAGGAAATAAAAGACAAAGGTGGAAACTTCCTGCTTTTTGTGGAGGGGGAAGGAAGAGCAACAATTTGTAGCATATTAAACTTCCAATGGTTATGAGCAGTTTGAACCATATTTTAAAGTACAGCAAATAAATAAAAAAAAAACCAGTCATTTTGCAAGTTCAGGAATACTTAAACAATCCCTTTGAGGAGCTCCTCAGACTGTCCCACTGTTATTAGCCAGTAGTTCTGCCCTTTTATTTTCTTCAAATAAATTATATTTGGAAGACAATTTTGCAAATTAGTTTCATGGTCTGTTTCACTTCTGCACAAAAGTGGATTAAAATGTTGATCACTTTAGCCTGGGTTAAGCTGGAAACAATGATTTGAAAATGAAAATGAGAAAGTATAATTTAACAATTCTGTACGATTCTCCCCTTTGCTCTTAAGAAGAGCAATACACAATTTCATTTGCACACTGATCGCACAGACAGAAATTGGAAAGTTGTGATTAACTCTGATTTGGCTAGTCATTGCGGCCCTATTACAAATGTATAAGTTTAAAAATGTTCACTTTATAATTGGATAGCATCTTTCAGGGTATGAAAATGTAATTTTATTCCTTTGCTGCTTTCATTTTCTCAGTGGACAGAGCCTGCAGGCCACATTTCATAACATGCCTTTCTGAGTCAGAGCATAAAATATTTATGAAGTGTTTATTTAGTGCATTGATAAAATCCTGCAGATCACCTCTGAATCCTAATGGAAATCTAGCTTCTGGATGTGCACAATTAAGCTCTGGAATTTAATAAGGGAATTACAGTATCAGTGTATTGCATTTCAAGCTTACTCTCATTATCTCTCATAATCTGAAAAGAGAGATAAATGACGTTATTTTATCATTTTCACTATGCTTAATTCATTAAATGTTTACAAAGGGCTTTGAGGTCATGCAGTGAACAGAGTGAAGTAAAGTTACTTTGAAAATGCCTGTGTTTTTCAACTGTTCGGGACTAGCTACACAACCTGACTGGGCATGAAGACAGACCAAGGTGTGCATGTGTGGGGTGAGGGGCTAGCCAGAGGAAGAGGAGTGGTAGGAATAAAGAAATCTGTATAACTTGCAGGGCTGGATTAAATACTAGGTATTATAATCCTTGCCTAGGCCACCGGCTCCTAGAATCATGCCATTAAAGAAAGTCTTCATTTTCAGTAATATTTCCACTGTGCTTTCTTTGCCCAAAATGGGCTTAAGTTTACTAAAGAAAACTGGGGGGAAAACCTGGACATGTTAGTATGTAATTAAGGGAGCAACTGACTCGGAGTCTGCCAGTTAAACAGTGAGAGGGGCAGAATGCCCCAAGTTTTCCAAAGGGGCACTGATGTCAAGGCACTTTCCTGTCCTGACAACCCCTCTCTGGCAGATAACTGTGTATACAGCAGGCAAAGAACATACTCAAGTTCAACAGATGCTCTGACTGCTGTGATGGTTTCTGATCAGCATCCTTTTTTCTCTAAAATGGAGGCTGCGTGCAAGAAGAGGTGGGACTTCCTATCACTCCTGAGAGCGGAGGAAATAAAGTGTCAAGCTGACTCAAGCTGCTGCCCCGGCTTCTCTGGCTAGGGTTCCCAAGCAGCATCACTGAAAACAGGGATGGTACCAAGACTTGATGTAGAACCCTGAGGGTGGCCTTGTGGTGTAGGGTGCCTTAATCCAGCCCTATAATTTTGGATTTGGCCTGCAATCACAAATATGCTCTTATACTAGCTACAGGTATTTTCATGAAAATGGCCTATACACTGGAGTGAATTTGGTCAGCAGCATTTTATTTGTTTAAAATGTAAAAATTAAAAAGCATCCACTCTCCCCACAAAGTACATACACACACACACACACACACACATTCAATGAAACACTAAACCAAAATAAAAAGCTGTTACTATAATTTTATGTCTTTTTCACCACCAACAGAAGGGTGGCAAGGACAGAGCTGCTTCCTTAAAACCACTGGACCATAATGCACTTCAGCTGTCCTCTGCAACCATCTGTCCCTTCCATTTTTTAAACACTCAGAAATCATTAAATCAAAAATAAATTAACTGAACAATTATTTTCTTCCATATACACATAATGAAAATCAACTAGTCTAAAAAGAGACATTAAAGCAGTAAAAAGATTGCTTTCCAAAGAGCATATGCATCTCTGAGGAAGCTTTTCATGTGCAATGAGAAAGCTGCCAATTTCATGTCAAGAAGACAGATACACTGCAAACAGTGAGGGACCTGCATATCCCTCTTCTCACTACAGGAACACCTTGAATACTGAAAATGCTCAGATTATAATAATAGTAAGTAAGGTCACTGACAAGTTTGTAAGGATCACCCTGTATTTGTGCACCAAAGAAAAACCTGCTGGAGGGCTTGTGTTTGATGGAACAGATCTGCCATTGCTCCAGGTAAGCAGCAGAAATCAACTTTTCAACCAGGAAATCAGTACTGACAGTACTGAATCAGTAAAAAGGGTATTTGTGGCTCAAACTCTAGTCGAAGGGAAAAAAAAAGCCCTTTTGGAAATATCGTCTCTAAAGGCCCTCTCCCTGCTTCCTGTTAAATTCATACCTGAAAATTTTAGTATACACTTCTCCTGCAACAAAAGCAATAAATCAAAAGCCACCCAAGAAACAGAGGTTGATATTTTCATGGGCAATAGTACTTGCTATCATGTCTCCATTTTTCTGCTGTCCTCTATACCTGGGTGTCGTTAGAGCAGGTAAAATGAAGTAGACATGCACCCCCAACAAAAACATGTTGGGGTTCCATATTAACATTTGGATGAAGTATTAGGGCTGAAACATAAGCAACAGTGAACCAGCTGTTCATATTTATTTATACGGAACTAACTCACTGGCTCAAATACCAAACAGGTGCAAAAGAGTTTGAGGACACATAGCTATAAACAATTTCCTGGGTCTTATATAGGATCAGTCAGATAACCAAGGCAATGTGCATGCCTATGGAAATATTCCATTTGAGCACACGCATCATATATTTGCATTTAAATTAGAAGCATGTACTTAAGTTTGAAAATTTGGCCCCATCTTTATTCTGTCTCTGCCTTTGTGCATGATAATATGCATTATTTCTCTAGGGCAAAATACAGTATTATTGCTGAAAAAAACAAATTAGAATTGCCTTCTAGCACTCCAGGCTTTGCAAGCACATAGGTGAATGCTGTTTAGCACCCTTTAAATTAGCAGTGAATAGAAATTTGATTAGTATCCAAATGAAACATTTCATCATTTGTTGATTCTCATACTTGCAATATTTTTATGCATCAGGTTTTAAATGGTACTCATCTGCAGTACTGCTTTTTGCAGCATATAGCAAAAGTCATCATGTGGGTCAGATAATTTCCTGAGAGAATTCATTTCTGTGGGCGCATTCATACTTTGCCCACCAACCACCGCACCGCCACCTCTGCATCTTTGGGAATTTCACTAGGCTATAGTAACCTGTGGTTGGTTGTTGAGTCACATTAGATCTGCACAGGATGCTCAGATTATAGCTTTTCTTTATTCTAAATTGCAGCCTGGATGTTTTAACTTCAAAATTAATACTTGGAATAACATCCTTACCGTGGTAGATACACCTCCACTTTCTGTTTTTTCACAGAGCTAGCCCATTCCTCAATCAACTGGGCTTTGACCAGCGGTTCCAGGGTGACCAGCGGAACTTCCTGCCTGGAAAGAATGATCATCATACTTATCTCATCCCCCTCATATGGTATTTCCAGAACTTGATAGATGCCTCCAGCTTCATTGGAGCCATCACTAAACTCTCCTGTAAGACAGGAAGAATTCTATCAGAAGCATTTCCTTTGAGCTCTGTCTTCACTCAACAAATTGGGGAAAAATATGAAACGGAGGTTTTGTGCTACGCAATATTGATAACTGCAGGACAAAACAAGAACACTGCAGAAACTATTCCATACAAGGTCTCCTATCATGGATCCTCATTTCAGTATTCAATTATCAAAAATGCAGCAAATACATTCAGAAGAATGCAAACTAGGAACCTTAAAATTACCAAACTTACCTTAAGCTTAATACATGTTGCAATGAATGCATGTATGTTGATAAAAATGCCTTACTAGTTTACTACACCTGCTCACTCCTCCATCTGTCCAAACCCAGTTTTGTTAGTCTACTGCATATACTATATAGCTGTTTATTTCCTCCTCTCCAATATCACTGGCCCAGTGGTCGGCTGGCACAGCAGTCCTGTGCTCATGCTCAAGTTAATTTATGAGATAGGTATTCTACATTTTAGAAATATGAAGTCATACATACATGAGCATGATAACACATAACACTTTCCATCAGAATATGATGAAATAAATACTCTTCATAGATATAAAGTGGCTATAGTGGGCCAGCTTTTCCAGATTAGGAAATCACACACAAAGCTAAAATGAACAAGCAAAACAGGTAACTACATATCTAGGTGGATAGTTACAATGCAGGTGGGCATCTGAGGCATCCTCCTGTGGGTTAGCAGTACTTAGATTTGCAGCTGCCAAACTATATGCGCAGAATTATGTATGACACAACGTGCTTAAATCACAATTCTTTCTTAATTGCGGAAATGTTAAGTGCTCTAAATGATCTGCTTAGATCTCAGCTCACCATAGTAAAATTCTCCCTGTTGGTACATCATCGGAATCTGCACTTCACTTTCATCATCTTTAGTGAAAGAGAAAGTTCTTGTGTTTTCAGGCCTGAACTGAGACTTCCAGTTTCCCTTAAAGTAAACTGCATTGATGAGGGCCAAATGAGTTAGGGCACTAAAATCCCTTGATGACACAAAATCTTTGATCATATCTGTCAGAGAGAAAAAAAGGGGGGGAAAAAGGAAAGAGTGCTTCAATTTGCATACCAAACTGAACATTAAATCAAAACTTTTTCAGCTTGTAAAATGCAACAAAAAAATAAAAAAAAATTACACTTCCTTACAATGTCCAATTCAGATATTCCCAGTAAATCCCAAATTAAACTGTCATTCTTTTGGAAACCTAAAGCACTGTTTGTTTGGGTATGTAAACCTTTCTGTCAAGAGCACAATTGCTTCTGAGCATCAGTTTTAAAACATATGCTATACTGAAAAGAAAATATGGTTCAAACAATTAATCTTTTTCCTAGTGCTACTGTATGGTTCACAGATTTCTTCTTGGGGTTGAGCAAAATTTCTTTGGGCTTTGGCTCCAATTCAAGGCTGTAGTTAAACATACACTTAACTTTAGAAAACGTAAGTAGCCCCAGTTAGGTCTATACTCTATAGTAACGTGTAGTCTAATCTTGAGGCCATCGCAGGGTCCCAACAATTTCAAGGTAAAAGCATAATTATAAACACCGTAAGTCCTCAGCATTCGCCCACTGCCATTTGCTCATAGAAAGGAAAGGAGCAAAGATATCTTGTATCTGCTCTAGTCATGGGAGGTCCTTTAGCTGGGTATAGCAGCTGCTCTGCCCACACTCCTGAATCAATCATCCCAATCAGAGTTCATTATCTGTTACCTGGTGTAGCTGACTGGAAACTGCTTGCTATTGGTAACCTAATTTCAAGTTTCTACTTCTGAAAGAACAGTAACCGATCTACTCAATGCACTGAATTTAACAACTTCCCTCAGATGAGTTCCTTGCATCCCTTCTGTGGCTAACGTACTAGTTAATGCTATGAAGGCATTTGTGACCCATGTTGCCATGTAATATGTGAAAATGAAGGCTCCCTCCAATCTGGTTACTGTTTCCCAAATGTACGGTTTAAACGCAGGGGCCAATTCTGCCTTTGGATGCACATGCACAGCTCCAGGGACCAGTCAGTTGGCGACAAGGTTGTTCAGCAGAAGACAGAATCTGGTTCACGATATTCTAGGATTGCCCATGTCTCTTTTTAGCCTTCATTTTCTACAAGGTGCTATCCCTTGGCATTTCATTTTTGCCAGTGTTTTCCCACCAAATCTTGTTAATGCACATTACTGCATGCTAATTAGAATACTCCTCACCACAGAAACCTTAGGCAGCTACGGCTTTGCTTTTATACAACCTGCTTTACTTGTATTATTCAGTTTTATGAATGCAGCATGTTTGACGTGCCATTAATGAAATCCTGCCTGCCTTCTGTGACACTGCCATGCGAGACAGAGAAAAATGGTCTCTTCCACCTTCAACACAGCAGCCAAACAAAATGTGAAATCTAGTGATCGAGAGACTCTAGGTCGAGGGACAACTTTTGCCTTAGTCAGCTCAACGTGTCTCTACCAGATGCTGACTGCCAGCTTGGTCAGCACATAGGATGCTTGCACAGCAGGCGATAGACAGGGGATCGTGCTGCATCTTTTAACAGGAAGAAAAATGTGCATCTCACTGTGCATTCACCCAGACTTGAGCCATCTTGTTCTGTGCCAGCAATGAGAGACTCAGTGCATTGTTCGTGCTGCACCTAAGCCACAGAAATGGAAGAACCAGACAGAAGAAACAGGTTTTTGCCTCTCAAATGTAACATATCCCGTGAGATTTGGGGGGGTGGGCTCCAGTGGTTGAATTCAAAATGTAGAAAGTATCGTCATATGGATGTCTTCCCACTTTTTGCCACATATTTTCATATTTTTTAAACGTAATATTACATTGTTTTCTTCTCATTACAAATCTAGCTGCAGGTTCTTAAAGTCTCACTTGGTGAGATGTGTCGTACAGAAAGAGATTTTGACCTTAGCTTCAGCTTTACAATGGTACAGCTGAAACCAGAATCTGGCCTCTATTATTGTATTAATGTACAGCTTAATATTTTAGAGGTATGTTCCAAATAAAGAATCAGAAAAAAAAAATCTTTTATCTCCACCTTTTGGCACAAACACTCAACTTTTACACAGCTACTCCAAGCATGCATAAAACCAATCACCAATAAGTGTTCCATATGTGCACAGAACAGACTATTACCATATGGGTCTGAAGGGATTCATGTACTTTTTTCTTCTCTTTTACCGACGGCCTCTGTTCACCTTAATAGCAAATTTTATTAATGGTGTAATACTATTTTTAGTTACATTTAAATGTTACCCACTGAAGTCAGTAGACAGCTGTGTGCCGATCTAGTGATAACATTTAGTTGCAAATTTATCAAAATTGCCTTTCATTGTGTTTACTCTGCATTCCTTGGTGTCTTGGGACTGATTGTGGGAGGCAGTGAACACCCATGAATCCAAGTGACTTGTACTGAGCAAGCACAATTCTCATTTATCCCAACCTCAGGCCATTGATCTGCATCAACATACTCACGTAGTAACAAGCAGCTGATAAAGAAATTATGAAGAAGCAATTTCTTTTTATTAACTAACTGCATTAAAATACAGAAAATAGAAAATCAATTCAGAGTGGCTACTATTAAGGTGTCACTACTTGCCAATATATACTGCAGTTATTTCCTGTTTCATTGGCAAAAACTAGTTTCTGAGATATACGCATTATGTGGTTAGTGATAGCTGATGTTGGCTTTTTAAAATGGACTGCCACTCTACAGAAAAAGTAAAGAGAACTGATGCTAGTAATCTCTCTAAGAGAGAAGATACTTCGATCTTAAAAGAAACAGGTAACAGGCAGGAAAGAAATTCAGCAGTATTGCTTTGGAAACACAGAAATATTTACAGGAAAGTAATAAAAGAACCACAGAAACTTACTGTTTGTATGATTTTCCACCCACTTATTAATGTGACTGGCAACAGCTGCACTTTGACCAAAATCTACGTTTTCTACTTCAGCCTTAAAGTATTTTTTTACCAACTCCAAAAATTTGTCGCTGATGTGAAATCCATTCTGTACATAGAGGGAGTTGGCAATTTTCAACACATACTGGCTTTCCTCACTATTTACTGTATCAGAAAGTTCCTTCAAGAAAGAAAATTCTTCACCTGCAGACAGAGATCAAAAGTATATTCAGTAGGACTACTGTATCAGGAAAGAAAATTATTACATACATTTCCCTTTAAAGATTAATGACGGAATTTTAGCTTCCAGTACAAAACATCATTTTTTTTAATTTTACTTTTTGTTGTTTGTTTTAGCCGAACATGTCAGAGGTCAATGAAAAAAAGCAACAGTGACCAAGATGTACTGTCAGATTATTGAAAATAACTTGAGCATTCTGTCATAGATCATTTTGTTTCAGATCTCGAAGATGTAGAACAGAGTGCATGGCACTGATTCCTACCTTAGTTTTCTACTGCCCACAACAGAAATCATTAGTAAGCCATTTTCCAAAGCCACTATATGCTACACTGTCAGTTGTAATCCTTTCAGCTGTCCCAGTATCAAAAGGCATCATTTTCATCTTCTCTTGTGTATATCCATCCCTAATGCACCTAAATGTCAATAGTTTATGCCTTGGTTAAAAAAGAAAAACAACCCATGAATTTCAAACTAAATTCTTCACTGAGAGCTCTGCAAAGCTTGAAGACTTCAGTTAATCTCAATTGTCAGGACAATGCCTGGGGTCCGACAGAAGCAGGCTCTTTAGGTAACCAGAGCTCAGACAGGCAGTGACAGGCTTCATAAATTAAAAATCCCAGCAACTTGAATTGCTCTCCGAGTCAAAGCAAAAGCCAGGAAAGCACGTGGAAAGAGATGTGCCCTATTTAAGATCACCTGCACAACAATTTGAGCAACCTGCTGTTTTCTACCTGAAGTCAAAGCTTCCGGGTAGTCTGTAAACGAAACTCCAACTAGTGAGCACTGCAGTAATTCAGACCAACCTGGAAAGACGCTGGGGGCACAATCTGCACCAAAAAATAGTACATAGTCTGGTTTGCAGTTTCTTCACTTAAACTGTAACTATGGTCACCATTTGCAAGTGCTTTAGAAGCAAAGTGTAGAACAAAATAGCAATGAATACCTGCACAGAGGCAGACATGATCTATGTGGGATGCTATGCCAAGTGACCACTAAAAGGCCAGTGGATGTATTTATATTACACATACCTGTACAGCACAACTTTTTACTTCTTATAGGCGCCACCAAAATGCCCCTCCACCATTGCTTTTACAAAGGCCCTGCTGATAGGATTCGTTCACAGGTTTCCAAGCAAATGCCTGTGCATACTGCCTTCCACAACTACTTTCACACTTTTGAATGGGTGCTGTCCCACTGTTGTCATGTAAAGGGGCACACAGTTCATAGACTTAGCAACAAGGAACCATGTAGAAAGAACAAATAGATTTACTTTATCAGAGAAAAATCTATGAGCAAAATGTTATGATCAGTTACATCTGTGCAGAAACATTAGTTATGTGGATGTAACTACATATAGGGTATAATTCAATATTAGAAGCAACTGTTTTGTTCCGTGTAAAAGAAAAAAATGGATTTATTTTTTACATTATTATTTTTCTGTCTTTCTATTTCAACTTACAAGCAGTGCATACAATACATGGTATCTGCCTATCTATTGTAGACTTAAGTGGAAGTTTCCTGACTAATGATACTAAATATTTACCCCAGCATACCAGCTGTTTAAACCTTGCCTATTATCCCAAATCATTTAGTTCCTGTAAAGAATTATAACACAAAAGATACTTGCATTAGATTAAAAGTGAAGTCATATTTGCAATATTACACAAACTGAATTTCAAGATTTATTACATTTCAAATGGAATGACTAAGAAGTTTTCATTCCTTCTCCTATACCAGGGGTGTCAAAACTTATGGCCCATGTGCTGGATTCAGCATGTGTCTGACGGTGATTTCAGCAGGGCTTGTAGGGGGGCCAGGAATTCAGGGGCAGGGCTTACTGCCAAAATCCTAGGCAGAAAGTCACATTGTCAATGCATGCTGGCAGCAAGAGGTCAGCATCAGCTGCATTAACTCACGGAGGCTGCTGCCATATCTGAGCCACTCTGCAAAGAGCCCTGTGGTCCAGATGCAGCCCAGGGGGTAGGGGGAGTTTAACACCCCCGTCCCTAATAATACTGTGCAATTCTATTACTTTGATTTCCAAACTGCTTTACAAATGCCGTACTTTAACAAATGTACTGATCCATCCCAAAGGCTTTTTGAGGCTCTCTAGGTGAATGTCATTGCTATTTTACAAACGGAAGCCAAGGTGAAGAGTTAAAATGATTTGCTTAAGATTCTGGTGTCTTCTGCTGTCAGAGCCAGGATTAGATTTCAGGCCTCTGTAGCTCTCAATCTTATGCTGAATTCACTGGAAGATGCTTTAACCTGCTAGGATTATCAATTAGGATGTCATGAAACCTACTGACTAAATAATGATCAATGAACAAAGCCTTGACATTTCCATGGTTGTTCAATAACCTCCATCTCTTCTTTTAAAATAAAAATAAATAGAGAAACTCAATTAGACGACCTTACCATTTTTCAAGCTGCCAAATCCCATGGCATGTCGAATTTCTTTTAAGGTGGACCCGTGGGCTCCAAGCTCCACCATTCCCATGGCGATTGCAATGCTCAGAGGAGAGAAGAGAATATTCTCATCTACTCCTGTAGCTCGCAGCTGATTGTAAACATTCACAGAAAACTCCGCAATGGTTTCATCAGGGAAATTTGTGTTGAAGGCCTTGCTTTGCAAAACAAGCAAAGACAACAGTCCAAGGATGTACATGTCTGGCACGTTTCAGATCTGCAAAATACATTTTATAGGAGATGAGTTCACTTAATTTAAGAAAGAACGGGATCATTTAAAAGCACAGGGGAGAAGAACATACCAAGCAAAGTCAGTTATGTTGTTTTGTGCCCTAGATGAAAAATACAATTTAAGTATTTTAACATATGGTGGCAGAGCAGCTTAAGACATGTGGCACCCCAGCTCAGTGACTGGCCATGAAGGGACCCCGAGTGCCCCTCTCAGACCCAGGAGGAACCAGTCACCAAGCCAGGGGGCACGGGAAAAGGAGGGGTCCTCTCATGTGCTCCACGACTGGAAGTGGACTGAAAGTGCTTCTGGTCCACTTTTGGGTCCGCTGATGAGCAAGCTGGGGACCCCCCACGCTCCTGGGAGATGCTGCATCTGCCCCACCATCTCAGCATTCATAAGTTGAAGTACCTAGAAAAAACATATAAAGCTGTGTCTATGTCCAAATTGTCAAATCTCTCCAAATCGAATTGAAGGCTTCTGATTCAATTCGGAGAGATTAATGGGTCTCCTGATTCTAGTCGGATTCCAAGATTCAGCTGCTGAATTGGGCCGAGTCTCCTCTGAATTGAATCAGCGACCAAAGCGTCACATATCCCTACTAGTCATGTCACAACCTTGTGTACTACTGGCTACAGTAACTGGTGTGGCTTAACCACACTAGCTCAATGGACCACTAGACTCAACTGTAGAAGCTGATATATATAGCCCAATGTTGTAATCTTCAGATTACAACATAAAACCACAGTCATATTTATTTTGTGTTCTTTTGCTTTTGAAATTTGCCTACAGTAGAATAACACAGACCCTTCTGCCTGCAAAAGTAGTAAAGCCAAGAGAGACAATCAAAATAGTTTTTGAAGAATAAGAAAAGCTTTTCATCCAAATAGGATCTCTCACCCCACCTCTTCAATAGCTCAAGGTCCTGTTAATTTATCTTATATTATGGCAGTTCAATCGATGGCACTGACGTACAAAATTCTGTAGGTCTGCACCAAGGAAGCTTGTCCCGTAGTTTAAAAAGCAATCTAAGGTTGTGCATTGCTGTCCAAAACTGGTGAAGGTATGCATTCTCATATTTAAACTGCTATGCCAAGAAAAAGATATTACATGGTTGCTTGGTTACAAAGCATGTGTCAACTCGCTGGTGAGGGATTTTGAACGGAAAAAAATGAAAAAGTTAGTGAAGAATGAAGAACATGGATCATTGATTAAGTGAAAGGAAAAAAGAGCTACCTGTTGGAAATAAATCAACTGTTAGTCAGTGTCTAGTTTTGCCAACTAGGTGCAAGTAACCATGTGGTAATCTCTAAAGGAAGGGCCAGCTGATTTTTATTTTGCTGGAAATATCCTTTAGGGAAAATTCCAGCAGAATGGGGACCTAAGGAATTCAGTAAAATACTACTACCCAGATTTTCTGTCAGGTCACCCACAACCCAGGCTGAAAATGCTTCAATAAAGAGCAGTGCTGCCAGCTCTTCCACCTGTGTCTTAAGTCTCATGATGCCAGCTGCCAGTTTGTTGTTAGAAGTTGAGAATCTTAGTTTTCATGGAAAAATGCAAGTTTCTAGTCCTGACAGCTACAGCAAAATACTTCCACAAACTAAATCCCTTAAAACGAAAATGAGAAGGCAAATAAAAGATAAAAGAACTGGAAAAAAAATCATGATTTTTGGGGGCCTGAACAGATTTCTGACTCTGAGAAGTGGCAATTACTGAAGTCATGCAATTTGTCTAACTATTCCACTTCATGATCTCTGTGCAATAATACTTAACATTTAGATAGTACATTTTATCTTCAAAGGACTGAACAAGCATTATCTAATTGAATCACACAGCACCCCTGAGTGGTACAAAATTAAGTATTATTGCCCCATTTTATAGATTGGAAACCATAGGAAGGATCAGGGTGCATGCGTGTTTTGGCAATGACTCTGATGCAGTCACTGTTTAGTGCTTTCTAACCCCCAGGCACAGATCAGATTTTTGCTTTGTTTTTTCAGGGAAACTGTGAAATACATACACTTGTTAACAGGTGAGGGAACTGCACTATAACTGCTCACAAAAGCAGGCCTTATTGAGGCTCTAAAAGAGTTTATGCATATTAGCCAAGCATCCTCTTCATGCATCCTTACTGACTCTAAGTTAAATAACTGTATGAGACACTGAGATGGGACAAGGTTCATAAACCCCCCACAATTGAAATTACCTGTGCTTCTTAATCATTCCTTGGACAGTAACCGGATCAATCATTCTCCCAGTACTTCAGAAGATACCAAAAATCTCCGCTGTAGGCTCTTTTATTTCACTTGCTATTTGCTTTAGAATGATGCAGAATAAATCATCTGAGCCTGGAGCACCGTCAGTTTTGAATAGTGCTTATGACTTGACTACCTATTTTAGCATAATCATAAAATGATCTAACATTTCTATCTCCTGAGGAAAACGTCTCCCACTCTTTGAGGCACAACCTGCACAATTTCTTTCATGAACACTGAGGCAGTGAATTCATTCAGGTCCAAACGAATATCAACTTTATCTGTCATGAGCTTTCCAGTTGCATCCTTTAATGACATTAAGGATCTCATACCTGCCTGTTTGCTACCTGATGTTCTAAGAAGCGTAATGTTTCTTGAGCTTACCAAATAATTAATAGATTTATCACTACTATCTTTGCACTTCAGGCTTCTTTAGCTGAGTGAGAGAGAGAGAAAGTTAGAGACAGAGAAAGTGAATGTTGATATGTCTCCGGAGACAGGCTGGTATTATTTCATAATCTCACAGCCCCCTTGTGCTAAGATCACAACAGGGCAGAATGATTTTAATGCTGTGGCTTCCTGTTTTAAGTCTCTGGGTTTATTTTGTAAACCATGTTTACACACCTAAGAGTGCTACCACATGGCATCCTTGTAAAGCTCTTGTGGTTGAAAAATCACTGTGCTGTACGAACGCATAGTAGAAAACAATCTAAATGCATGATGGGACAAGGAGTGGGGGGCGGACGGCAGGGAAAGGGAGGGGAAGAGAAAAAATAGGAGTCTCATAATTTATATTTTAGATGTGAAAAACTGTGGTGCAATGAGATTGTTTTGTCCAGGACCCACAGGAAGTCTGTGACACAGCCAGGACCAAAATCCAGGTCTTCCGAGACCCAGGACATAGTTTTAAACAGAAACCCATCTTTGCTCTTGAATGATGAGCTCAAAGCATTATCCGACTTCTTAATCCTGTCCCCCAATTCTGGGAAAAAGCCATATAGTGGTCTAAACTGAAAAGCACGTGAGTTATAGAACGGGAATATATAAAAGTGTTCTGCGGAGCAGGAAGGGGGTTGTAACTCTAGTTGATTCCATGCCACTTTGAGAGGGGTAATTAGTTTGTTGCACTAGCATAAGCTAATCTTTCATTTACGAAAAAAGAAGAAGGATATTTCCAAACCTTTTTGTTTGTGAAGACAGTTTTTCCAGCACTCTCTCATCTATGCTGCAGCTCAGCAGGTTAAAACAGCACGGAACAAAATGCACGTGCATAAATGTCAATACCTAGGTTAGATCTAGGTAAATGCAAATATTTTTAATCAGGTTAGATGGGGGACCAAAAAACCAAAATAAAATAAATCACGTACAAAACAAAAAACCTGCCCGCATTCACTCCCCTTACTTGAGGTCCTGGACTTCTATAATATTTTTAAATAACTGTTTTGCTAGCCAGAGTGAAGGGTTGATTTCCTTCTGCTTTGTAAAGGAACTACATCAGATTCCTATCCATTACATGGCTAGGCACTGTATAAGGAGAGCAGTAGTGCGACTTCATTCAGTCTCGATCATTAAAATACGTTGTTCTTACTCATATTTTGAGCTAAGCAGTATTAATATATTAAAGCAAAAATTAGGTGACTATATTGAACTTAGCAAATGAATGGAATACCTGGCCATTTTATACTCAGCATATCCTGACTGACTTTATTGCAATCAGAAAGGAAAACTTTAATTGATACATAATTTTGTCCACCAAAATTTTGATGTAGAGGTTTTCAAGTTTCTTGTTTACCCGCCTTCCGGAACATCTGAGGGAAAGTTAAGTGCAAATTTACAAACTATATTTAATTATATAGTAGAGATGTTAGAAATGATTCAGCCTCCAATTAAGGGGAGCAGCCACATTAAGCAAAGTACATGAGCATTTGCTTATGTCCGACTGAAGATGACTGAAATTAAGCATGAGCTAAAGTGTTTAGCTGAATCATGGTTTTTGGTGTGAATGGCCCAGATCTATAACTAAGTATTACTTCTTACAAACATATTTTTAAAAACAACAAAAGCTCCTTTTTGTAAAGAAAACTAATTCCCTGGCTGCACGGATGAGTGAGCAGAACACCATAAAACAGGCTAGACATTTCCTGGCACTGCCCTTGTCAGACACAATGACTAAGTTGAACATTTAAAAAAAAAATCACTTTTATCTGTTTAACTTGAGAACTGGAGCCAGATCGCAGAGTACTAACATGTGTGCCACTGGCTTTCATGCTGAATTTTACTACTGAGAGTCTGGCCCTTGATTATCATTCCGGCCATAATTGTGATAGCTGCTCTATTTCTTTCTTGCTTAAGGCTACAGCCCTTTCTCTTTCTGGTTTTAGACCTCTTCTAGTCCTGATCCTGGGTCTCATCCACTGAACTGCTGAGTGCCTTAACAGTGGTACAGAGTAACTTTAACACACAGTGATTTCCATAGGATTCAAGGGCACTCCGTATCTTGCTGGATTGGGACAATATTGAATTAGAACGCAGTCCTGAATTGAATGTACCAGATCCACAAGCATACTATAAGTGAAGGAAATGAAGCTGAACATTATCTAATCTATGCCTGGGAAATTAAACAATTCCCATGAGTATCACCAGCCTTTTTAGATGGTACACTTATCCTTTGAGCCATCAACATTACAGGCTCTAATGCCACCTAACAGTCACTCTGCATTAACAGCAGCCAGTTAAATGGTATTACATCCGCTCAAAGCAAGGGGTTAAAGTTCACCTGTAGCACAGAATGGTGAAAGAATGTTTCATAAAAAATAATCAAGAATGTTCAGTCTTATAAGTCACCAATGGCTTTTTGCCTATAATATATATTTGCAGGATTCTTTCCCCACAGATGCATCTAGAATTAAACTTCGAAACAAAAAACCTTGAAAACTCTGGCTATATAGCAAATAATAGATTTATATGAGCAGCACATAACCCATCATGCATTGCAGGTCAACTGTCAAAGGAGGAATCAATAACACTTAATCTGGGTATTTTATTAGGGTATGGAAAAAGATAACAGGAGACCTCCCTTGGATTAGTTGATGTGCAGTTACTTTGTGTGTGTACCTGCCATTACCACAGTAAATGGAAGTGATTTCCTTTACAGCTAAGATGCTCCAGTTCAGCTTTCACTTACTGCAGGGTAATTGCTGGCATACAAACTACAAATGCCTGTCAGCTGTTCTGCAGTAAGTCCTGCTTCCTGCTAACTTGGTTTAATTTCATCATTTGTCCAAACCTTATACGTGATTTGTTTTATTTAGTATACACACACAGACACACCCCCTCTCATCCTCGAACAGAGAAGGTTAAATCAAATCAACACAATGAAGGAATCTCTTTCAGGAATTCTCAGCCCACTGCCAGTTTTCATGGAGCAGTTCTACCATGAGAAACATTACCATAGCCAAGAAGTCCGGTGCCTGCAGTGGCAGCCTACCCTTGCCCTGTGCACAGATCCAGGGGGCACATGCCCCCCCCATACTTGCCCAGGAATGCACCCAGTGGCAGGACCTGTTCTCCTCCTATCCCCACACCTCATCAAATGAGCCACCTGTAGCTCTGTCCCGTGCCCACCCCAGCTGGGTAGCACCTATTGGCACTCCTTTGCTTCAGCACCCGGGGCAGTCGTCCTACTCGCGTTCTACCCCCACCCTTGCTATGGTACTACTGAGAATGGTATCTGGTTAGAAATGCTAATGCAGAGAGAAAGTCCTATGGCTTACAATAGCTCTTCCCTAAAAGAAAGAACATCACACCACAATGACATTTTTTCAAGGACAGAACATTATTTGTTACACACCGAGTAAAAGAACTTATGTGTAATTGTGCCATTTAGCAATTTTCACCATAACTACTCTTATGAACATGCCCATTTCTAAACAAACTGGGGAACAGACCAAGTGACAGTTAACTAATGGCCGACCTTGTGAAATTTCTGAACACCTCTTCAATTCCCATTGCAGTCAAACACTCTTTCTAAACTCTTTGGGCAGGAGATGTATCAATCCTATGGTCTGTAGGATGCCATGTTAAGATCCGCACAAATATTATGCATTCAGCTCAAATGCTTATTAACAGATGGGTTGACAGAATGAGAAAGGTTAATTGATTTTCATAAGATGACAGAGTGAATCCATGGCGGAGCTGGGAATGAAAACCAGGAGTCTGAATGTTTATGCATTCCCCCTCTCAGCATCAGACCTCATAGGCGGACTGTCAAAACACAGTGATGCAGTAATTTGTGCTGCTGAAATAGCTTAAAAAGAAACTTGCCTATCATAATTCTACAATACAAAGACCCGTCACACAAACTGACAGTAACATCCATCATTTCCTTGCTCTGCAACGCCAGAGCTATTTACACGTAATAGCACTGAGCAGTCTCTTTATTTTGGGGTTCTCCCACATTACTAAAAACAGTGCTACAGCCTGTTTTCAAGAAATAAGAGACAGAGTAGCAAACTTCTGATTATAGCGTGAGGCCGCAGCCCTGCACTGAAAGTGCAACAGACTAATCCATGTATCGGGGTTGTCGATTGAGTTCCAGGTCACAGCAAAAATCTTTAACAGGCTTTCAGTAAAGGAATGGAGCCTTATTTACTTTGGAAGCTGGCAAATTATTCATGATGCTATTGATATGATGATATTCTTTAAAACTGTTTTCTGCTGGCAAACAGGATGTGTTTGCTTCACTACTTTCCATTTGTAACTCAAAGTTCATATGCCGAATTCATACAATGTAATTCTCATATCCCGGATAAAAAATGTTTAGTCATCCACACCGGAGAATGAAGTATTTGGATGACTAATCATTCATGAAAGTCAGGATCACTCACAAATACCCAAATAATACCTGAATACCCTGAGCTAATAATAGAATGCCATGAATCATAGCAAACCAAATTTACTGCTTCCACAGGCAGGTATAATTTGCAAATCAATTAAGATGAAAAACACCACCCCAAGTGTACAGTAACCATAGTAGTCCAAACACTCTCCCCTTCTGAAAAGCATTCTTTACATATCTACCATGTTTCTTTCCATCTTTACTTAGGGACTGTCATCCTTCTGAGAAAATGAATGTTCACTCGTTAATGTCCATTGTCAAATTACCATACCAGGTCTACTTGGCAAACATGAGGCTAGCTGCCCAAGATATCCATGGATTACAGTAAAATACAGCAAAAGTGCTATGGCAGAGGGTCAAGCAAAAAGAATTTTTAAAATTTTTAACGAATAAGTCCAAGAACAAAGGAAAGATGAAGAAAATATATTCAATTACGTACTTCTGACAGTACAAACTTTCAGGTCAATGCTGCATTTCCTTTTTCTCCATGAATCTTCACAACACCAATTCTTGCACCTGTTTTAGACACTGCAAATGCACTCAGTGTATTCCCTGATAGGCATTATGGGCAACCAAATGCATAAAATGATTCAATAGATTAACAATAACTTAATCTCTCTTTTCTAGGCCTGTGGTGGTACATAATGGTCTGAAGAAAGTACCCCCAAACTCTCAACTTCTGTCGTACAGTATCTCTGGGAAGAAAAAACAGTAGTTTCATATTCCTGTGCCTCAGCTTCTCCCACCTGGGCAATGGGAATTATCAGTACATATAAGTACAAGCCTTACCTATGGCTTAACATTTGCCTGAAGATAAAAAAGAATGTGCAAGTGGGGAGTCTGTGTGTTGCAGGACTAATCCACAAAGGTCATGTCTGCTACAAATGTAACTAGTGATCCACTGTAGTTCAAGTTGTGGTAGGTTATGCTTCCTCATTTCAATCCTCTATATGTTGGCCAAAAGAAGCATGAGAGCTCTAAATAATAGTATAAATAAATGAAAGTAACATTGGCTCCCAAAAGCAACTCTGCTGAAATATTGCCATTCACAGAGTTGTATCTGAGCATAAAAATTATTTTTTACATAGCCCAGCATGTTAAGGTCCTTTTCTTTTTTCAAAGACAATGTTTAAACCACAGCCCGAAAAACAGACTGAAGGCCAAACCAAAGGTAGACCCAAGTAAAGCTTGAGACAACTTTCCAAGCTTTCATTTGTAAAACAAAAATAGAAACTTCCTAAGATTTTGGCAGCTATTATATCCACAAAGGGACTGCTCCTCTTAGAAGGGCAAGTGAGGCTCTAACAACTGAATTTCAGCTTGTTAAATCAGTTCACTGTAAAATGTAAATATACTAGACCTGAATGGCCTGCCAAAATTCAGTCCTGATGGTTGCTTCCATTAGGAGAAATGGATGACTGTTGCTTTTTAATACGTGTATTATATGTTTGCTTACAAAGATGTCCAAAGTCTTTTGCCCTGAACACAGGAGGAAATAAACGGGAGATGGAGTCTTTGCCCATGGTTCCAATTCTCTCCTCAGCCAGCATTTATACTATCGCGGGCTTCCTCGCTCTAGATCTCAAGGTCATTCTGTCAGCACCTCCGTGGTTATTTCTGGTGCTCCCTTTTCAGTCGGGCATGTCTCTTGCTTGTCTCATACATACAGCACTCCACTGGAACAATATCAACCAAAAGAGCTCTCTGCCTACATAGTTCAAGTATCTGAATGATACTATATGTTCTTTTTTCCCCCAGGTGATGACATGCCTATGTTTTAACTGGAGGGTCCTAACATGGTTCCTTAAAGGACTTACTGGCTTCTTGCAATCATCTTATATGAAAACTTCCAGTAGTTCCACATACGCTAGGGGCAGCAATTACACATAAACTGGTTTAAATGAGCAGAAACGGGTTTAAATTTGTAACAGAACATAATTTCAGTGCACATAAACCAGTTTCAAAATAGCTGAATCCAGTTTGAGATAAACCTGCTTGAATGTAGTATCCGACTTAACCAATTAAGCTCAAACCAGTTTATAGAACTTCTGTCCTAGACCCCTTCCTGGTTTAAGTTAAACCAGAGCCCCCCAGGATCCCAGCATGCTTTGCAGCCCTGGGCTGGTTTGCGCTCTCTGCTCCAAAGAGCAGGACTAGCCTCACCCCTCTGCTCCCTCGCTGGAGAAGGAGCATGCAGGGGTGGAAGTGTGGCCAGATACCAGGTCCCCCTAAGGTGAAAGGGGTAGGGAAGAGGTTTATTCTCCCCTCTGCCTCTGGGGGACCTCAGTTGGGGCCTGCCAGCCCCAACTGCCACCTCCACTGATAGCTTCCTGCCTGCCTGAATAAGCTCCCTCCCTGCCCCCTCTGCCAAATGCTGGAGGAAGGGGGGAAATAACCTCCCTTGGTGTCCCAGTGCCTAAGGGGGTCATGTCCCTGTCCTTGGAGCAGTAAGGAGGGAGAAACCCTGATGGGGGCAGCACCCCCTGTTATGGTTTCCCGGGAATGCAAGCTACTTCCCAGTGGAGGGGCTGCACTGTGGGCAGGAACAGGGCAGGCAGAGTTGCTGCAGACTGCAGGGGGGTGAGCAGTGATGGCAGTGCTAGGAGAGCCATGGCCACCCCTCCGAACCCTGGTGCCATCACTTGCCCCATGTAGTCTGTGGCAGCTCTGCCTCCCCTGCTCTCAGTTCTACTCCCACCCGCAGTGCAGCCTCCCCCCCCCCCACAGCACAGCCCCCCTGCTTGTGCTTTTGGGAAACCATGACAGGGGATGCTGCTCCCATCACAGTCCCCGTCACCTCACCACTCCAGTGGTAGGGGCAGGAGCATGGCCAGAGGCCAGCTGGCATGGTCCCTTTTGGCAAGGGGGCATGGAGAAAGGTTATTTTCCCCCTCCCTCTAGGGGCTTATTCCACTTGTCACCCTGCACAGCGAGTGATCAGTGGCAGCAGCTGGGGCTGGCAGACCCTGGCTGCAGTTCCCCGGGAGCAGAGTGGGGAATCAACCCCTTCCCTGCCTCCTTTGCCTCAGGGCCATGCTGGCTGGTGTCTGACTGCGCCCCCACCCCTGCCGCTGCAGAGGTGAGTGGGGAGTGCCAGGCAGACCCCAGCTCAGGCCTGTGGTGGTGGGACAGGGAGGTGGGAAATAAACCTCCTCCCTGGCCAGTTCACTTCAGGCTACTGCAGGGGCTGGCCACCCCCCCCCCTCCACAGCTTCTCCCAGCTTCTGGCCTGAGCCACTGCAGGCATGTGCCTGCCTTTCCTGAGTCAAGAGGGAATGTCTATTCACTTGGAAATGGGTTCAGTCTAGGCAGGTTAGACTAACCTGCAAACATTGAATCAATTCAGACTCCAGCTTTTTGAAAGTCTGTCCCTAGCCATACTGTTCATAGTACTTCTCTTGCTTAGGCTAATCCAGAAGAGGTATCTGCAAGCTCATGCACAAGAGGATGGACAATCATGCACCACCCAGCCTTTCAATTCACAATCACTGAGACACTCAATTTCTCCATTGTTTTTTCTGGACAGTTTTCAGGAAGTTTCTGTTAATACAGATTTTCACTGCCTCCCAGTCCCTGATCTCCCTGCTTCCCAAATTCCACAGCCGATTGCTGCAGGCATTATTCAGCAAGGGCTTTCCCTTTCCTTGCATCTGGGTAGTGCAGGGGTGTTCTTGTTTGCAGGAAGGAGAAGCTTCTAGACTGGATAAACAAAATAGTGCCCAAGCTGGGGCAAAAAAATGCCTGTAACTGCAGCCTAAGCACAAGGTTTGCATTGCTAGCTACCCCAAAATGGAGAAAGCAGAACCAACCCCTTCCTGTCCTCTACATTACTTGACTACATCACACAGCTCATTTCACACTAGTAAGGAAATGCAAAAGTGGCCAAGTACCAACTGCAAGCCAAGACACTCTGATAAGCGTTATGCCTGCAGAAGCTGACAACAGGGAGATGAAGTACACTCAGTTCCTACAACGGCAAGGAAAACTAGATTCCAAAGGAAAGGAGAAAGGAACACATGTTCAACTCTATGAAAAGGAATCACTCCAGCCATCTGCATGCCCAGACAGGTTGAAAAAATGCAGTCCTTTGTTTGCCTGGTCTCTTTTACATCTGTAGGGTGCAAGGGTTTTATAAAGAAACCCCAGGTCTTTTCAAAGAAAAATTACTGATCCTTTGTTGCAGCTCCTCAGCAGGGACTAGACTAAAAGGGGTTATTTTAAAGGCTGATCTTATCTACGTACAAAGGGAACAGTACTGTGGGTGTGGGGCATGGAAGACATCACAAGCTTTCTCTTTCCTTGATCTGCAAAACAGGGTGCCAGCAGCTAAGGGAGGGGTGTGAGTATGGTGACTAAACTGACTGCAACCTTATTTGGAGGAGAATATGCCAGGGGCAGGTGCAAAGTCCATCAAAATCATCCTTCTTTGCTGTAAGAAAAATGTGCCTGAACTTGGAGAAAGCCCTGTTTGTAGGGAAGGTGGAATAGGGACTGTGATGCGAACTACAACCATAAATACTATTTGTAAGAGAATGGTACATCAAAGACAGAGGCAGATGAGGTGTGTGAATGTCTGTGCCTCCCCTACCTAGGATAACTGCAAGCAGGATATGGTTGCCATAAGTACCAATAAGGCTTGGCTGTCAACCAGAAAGGGAGGTCACAAAGAAAAAGACTACTTGGAAGCTAGCAAAATATCAGAGAGGACCCTTCCTCTATGAAGGATGTGATGAACGTGAACGACCATTAAAGCATAACAGCCACAAGGCAAACACGAGCATTTTGGAGCATGGTTAAGTTGTTCTATGAGGGAATACAGCAACTCGGATAAAAGCCAGGTAAAAATCTAGTACTAAGGCAAATTTTTAAGACCAGATACTTCAATGAAAATCATAAATATGGGCCAACTGGGGGAAGTATGCTTGAGAAAAAGAGGCAACAGATATTTTTTCAATGAAGCAATGAGATATACATACTGTGAAAATGAATACTGAAGACTGTCTAGTTACTACAAAAGGGGTGGAGACAGATTTTCCCCATTATGCTCAAAGATTGTATAACCTGTGTACTGTGATCATGGTTTTCCCTAAAATATATTAAGACAGCCTTTCAAAATTACTTGTGCACCTAGGTATTACTTCTTGGTTCTAAATGTAACATCTGAGGGCCTCTATACACATGCCCCGGAATGGGGAGGGGGAAGGAAGCACTTTAATCAGAGTGGCTCTGAGAGCTGCTCTAATTAAAGTGCCCACAGCATCATGTGTATTCAGTGTCCCATGTTTCAAAATGGCTGCAGGGGCACTTTAAATGAAGCTCATTCTACGAGTTTTAGTTAAAGCACCCTCACTGCCATTTTGAAATGTGGGGGTGCTAAATACATGAGACACAGAGGCTGCTGGAGCACGCTAAATAGCACGTCAGAGCAAAGCTCCACCACATGCATAGGTGCCCTTGAGTGCCTGATATGCACTAGATATAGACAGCCAATTAATCAGTTGTTTCACAGTACACAAGTTTGTCAGCCTTGCAGTGGTGTAAAAATTTTGGTTCTGAATATTAAAGATAGCTTAATACACTTCTGTAAGCTTATGACCTTGTCTCACAGAGCTGCTATAGACATATGTCAACCATTAAACTTATTTGATTGAGCATGTTTGCCTTAGTGAAGTGCAGTTACAGTCATATTTCAATCTGCGCAATCATTAATAACACAGTTATGGTATTTTAATACCATCTGTTGATTCACTGTCACTGCCTTCAGAGTAGGAAACCTTGAGGTCAGTTTTGTTTTGTTTGCTGTTCTTTCCACCTTAGAAATAGAAAAAGAAGTGGCAGAAATAATGTCATTTCAAATGCTGTGCGAGTGTATTTTATTTAAGCCAGGGGCGCTCAACTTCTGGCGTGAGGAACAAATGTGCCCCCCAGAGCCATAGATATTTCATGGATCAGGGAATCTGGTGGCAGAGGACTGGTGGCAATAAATACGGCCACACGCCCCTGCTGTCAAATTCCCAAACCCCGAGCTCCATGCAGCAGGTTGAGGCCGGGCCCCTCCTCTTCCCCACCCCGACAGCTGAATGAAGCTAGGCTATGCCCCTGTCCCAGCTTAATAGGATTGGGCCATGTCCCCTTTCCACCTGTGGGGCTGGCTCAAGCCCCCTCCCCCCTCTCTCTGTGGGGCCAGGTCCAGCCCTTTCCCCTGTGGGGCTGGGTTGAGGTTGGGGTTTGGGCAGGACCATGCACCCTCTCTCCACCACGCCCCCTCCCCGGGGGGCCAGGTTGGAGCCAGGATGCCCCCTACTTACCTCCACATGGCCAGATAGGGCCCTGCCATAGCTGCCCTATGCCATATAGGGACCACCACCTGGATCTAGCCCATGGGCAACCTGGACAGTGCTCATCTGGCCTGTCGGCCAAAAAAGGTTGAGCACCACTGATTTAAGCCATTAGTGTACATACTCATTTGGAAATAAGACAAGGAATAGTTCTTCTAAGGAATAACATTAGTGATATCACAAAGTTTGGGCTTTCTTTGTTTAGTAACGTGCCTGTTAATTCAGGATGTGAGTATACATCTGATGACACTGCAATACACACGAAATGAAAAGGAAAAAGTTTTGAATGGCATTTTCCCCACAAGTGGGCTTTAGTCCCTGATCCAGCGAAGCACATTAGTAAATCAGATGACTGCAGTATGTTTTGGCTTCAGGATGAGACTGTTTTTATTGGGGCACTCATCTGCAGGCACACAGATTTGCAGGTGATGTCTAAATTTACTCAAGTCAAGATTTTCAGAAGTATATTCAGACTTCAGGTACACAGCCGGAAACAACTTCAACAAGCCAGATATTAAGAGATGCAAAGTAAAATTAGTTGAAAAATTTAGAAAAAATAGTTTTTGGTTGGAGGGAAAAAGTGCAGTTTGGTCAAAATTAAAGTGTTTCATAGGAGTATATTGATGTAAATTAAATGTTTGACAGGGGATAGAGTCAATATTATCATCTGGATTTCTCCAATTATAATAATGGAAATTTATAGTCTATATTATTGATACACTAATGATGCTTTCCAACTTTTCAGTGGTTTGAGGATTCCAAATTCAATTCTTTTTGATTCTTCGTTGTATGAGAAGTTTCAAAATGCTGAACATTTGGACGGGGGGGAGAAAAAAAAAAAAGCATCTCAAAATGTCAAAATTTCTTTAAGAGCCAGAGTCCAGAATCAAATTCTTTCAAGAACCCCCATCAAAACCGATCCAGCCTGAGAACACAATCACCCACGGGTGGATCCAGAACCATGACAAGGGTGTAGCTGCACCCCTTTTGGCTGCATGATGCACATGCAAGTGAACTCTCTGAGCTCACTACGATACAGCCTCTGCCAGAGCTCTGCATGTGCTGTGGGCTCTCTGAACTCTCCAGGTGACTGGTACAGACTCTGGCTGGGACTCCTGCTTTCACGTGGCTCTGGAGGCCAGAGGATAAGAGCTGCCATTGTATGTTCTCCCTTCCTTTCCCTGGCAGAGCTGTGCTGACACTCTGGTGAGCTCCAAGAGCTCACTGAACATACACTACACAATAGAAGAGGGGTGCAACTCTCCTCTCGATCTGCACTTTCAACTACCAAAGCAATGATATTTTCATGAGGGTTCTAGACCCAGGGTAAGTCCTGGAAGAGCTCTGTTCTGCCTGGGAGAAGAACTCCAGTAAGGGCAGGAAGTACTGCCTTAGCTCCAAAAGACCCCACCAAGATGAACTCATGTGGCAGGTCAGGAGGAGCCCCCATTGCTTCATTTAAGAGAAGGCAGAGACAGCACTCTATCCACAGTACAATGATCTGGGGAAGAGTCCTCAAAGGAGGCAAGATGGAGTACACGTTCCTTCCCCCTCCAGATTTTATTGTGGCAAGGGCTCTTCAAGCTTGGTGTCATCCATTTGTCATTAGCAGCTGCACCTACGGTACATTGTAATGAGTTCTCTCTCTTTCTCTCTCTCTCTCTTTTAATACAAGAATATCTTCCCATTTGTTCCTGGTTGTTCTGCAAATTCCCTCATCTCAAATAAGATACACGTTTGGTATTTTACTGCAAAATATGGTAGATCAGTATGCTCCCAGAAGCTAGCTCCCAACTGTAATTTAATTAAAAGGGCAGCAGCTAAGTTTCACCATATGTGGCTGCCAGATGCAATCATTGCAGTTTAAGTCTAAAGGTGATGTTATTGCATGTACTGAAGCGTGGTTTTATAAGTGATGAAAGCTGTCACTTATGCCACAGAAATTGTTGTAATGCACTCTGATTTTACAGTTTCAGCAGAATATACAAGTATCAAATATAGTTTTGCTAAGACACTTACAGCTGATAAACTTTGGATATGGCATTCACTCTTAAAAAAGCTTTTTGGTACATCCAGTCACACTCAAGGTATCCCAATATGCCCTTACAGTGCTAATCTACATGTTAGGAGTATAGTGACTTCATAGACAAACATATTAGCCATTATACAGTAAGTAAAGGCTTGTAACAGCATTTTATCTTAAAAACAAACAAACAAAACACACACACAGGAACAAAAGGCTCAAATGACTGGAGATTCAAGGGGACTTGGAACAGAATAGGAAGCCTCTCATTTCTGGATGGTTCATGTGACTTCACCAGGTTGATTGTCCGTGTTTGGAGAGAGACTCTTCTGTCAGGGATGTCAACGGGAAAAAAACTGAACCGACTGCCTTGTAGAATAGTCCAACAGGAGCAGGAGGACCCTTATGGAGTCACTGTAAGACTTGAATGTAACAGGGCCACGTCAAACTCCACTACAGGGAAGAAGGGACAGGACTCTTTGAGGAGGAACCAAACAGGCTGGAGGCCACACCCACAGAGAGAGTATAAAAGAAGGGCCACAGCAGAAAGGTGGGGGGGAGGCAGGAGCTCTGGCTGGACCAGAAACAAAAGCCACCCAGGACAACTGACTGGGGTAAGCCTGGGAAAAGAGAGAAGCCTGCCAGGCCATGAAGAAAGCCAGATGGGTGTTGCACCTTTTTCTGAAAGAGGCATAAGCGTCGAAGGGAAGAGACTAGCTTGGGAAAGAAGAACCCTGGGGAATTACAGGAGTAGGAGAATAGCAAAGCTAAGAATGCAGCATACCAGGGGGACCAGCAGTCACAAACCCTGTCAACAAGACACTCCTTTCCAGCAAGCTAAAGGCTGGACAAGCATCTGACTGGGGTCATCTGACCCCAGCACTCTTTCCTGCCCATGGCAGGGGGTCGGACTTGACGATCTGTTGAGGTCCCTTCTGACCCTAGCATCTATGAATCTAAGAGAGAGATTAATCGGGGACACCAGAGGAAGAAGGCTGCATAGGGCAGAGCAGGGAGCACAGGCAGTCGCACATCTGGAACCAGGGGAAGATGCAAGCTGTTATACCTACATAATAGTTAAAAATTATATCCTTTAAACCCAAAATAATGTAACAGCTAATGTACATTTAAGATTAAATTTCTACAATTTGGTTCAAAAGTTCCAAGGATGAGTTAAAATTTTCATAGGTTTCATAGACATTAGGGGCTGAAAGGGACCTCATGAGATCAATCGGGTCCAACCCCCCTGCCATTCAGGAAGTCAGCTGAGATCAAGTGACCCCAGCAAGAAATAAATCCACCTGTTTTTTGAAGGAGTACAGAGTAAGTGCTTGCACCACCTCCAGGGGAAGTTTGTTTCAGACCCTGCACACGAATCTTTCCTTGCTGGAGGAGGGGACAGAATTAAGCCCTGATGTACCTATATATAAAATAAGAAGGTTCAGAGGCCTGAATGTACAAAAATGGAAAGAAACTTCACCTGAAAATCCCCAAGCTTTGAGGAGAAGAGTCTATATCACTTCTTGCATTAGATGCAATGTGTCACCTGATGTGGTCTTCATATTCTTGAAGAATCCCATTTTGCCTCAAAGACCTAGAACCCAGTTTTGACTGCATTCAAATAATGGGCATTTTATCCTTTTAACAATTTCTCATCAATCTTTAGAATACCAAAACTATGGTGACAAACCCATGTAACAGCTCTATTAAAGCCAAAGGAGGATGACTCCGGCCTAGAGAACTTCAGGCCAGTGTCACTCTTGTACCACCTTTCTAAGCTTTACAAACACCTTATTCTCAAAGACCTCTCATCTCATATTGAACATGTAATATCAGAACAAGCTGGATTCAGACCAGGCAAGTCTTGCACTGGCCAAATACTAAACATCATCCAGCATACAGAAAGTGGATTTGAGAATGGGATGATAACAGGTGGTGTAGACATAATCAACCACCAAAACATGCTTGCCGAAGTCTGCAATGTGACGCGCCAGCTAGTGCAACTCATTCAATCTTGTTTGGAAAATAGACATTTTTGCATAGAACTGTACAAGAAATGGAGACACTGGAGATGACAATGAAACAGCCTCCCACAGGGCAGTATGCTAGCACAGATCCTCTTTAATATGCATACCAATGATCAACCCATACAGATCAATATGAGAAGCTTTATATATGCTGATGATCTATGCATCACCTTGCAAGAGAAGGACTTTGCCACTGTTGAGAATAGACTGATATGAGCACTGAGCAACCTCTCAGATTACTACAATAAGAACCAGCTTCATACCAACCCAACCAAAACGCAGGTCATAGCCTTTCACCTACACTGCAGAGAAGCCAAGCGGAAATTAAACATCACCAGGGACGGAATCCTACTTACTAATCACCCCAAACCTGTGCACTTCGAGGTTATATTGGACTGAATACTTGCCATCAAAGCACAAGTAGAGAAGCTGAAAGGGAAAGTCAATGGCTGCAACAACATACTTCAAAAGCTGGCCACCTCAAAAGTGGGGAGTGAACCCAGAATTATGAACCACTGCTATTGCCTTGTGTTACTCCACTGCAGATTATGCATATCAACTATGGGATCAATTCATGCCAAGAAACTAGACCCAGCTCTAAACAACAGCTGTCATGAAATAACAGGATGTTTATAGCCAACACCAAAGGATAGCTTGTACTTGCTGGCTGGCATTGTACCACCTGATATCAGAAGAAAGGCAGCAAGCCAGAAAGAAAAATTATGGCAGATGGAAGACCCCAGGCATCCACTCCATGGTCACACAAAAGTAAACAAATGGCTAAAAGCTTGAAAGAGTTTTGTGACCAGTGTTACACCCTTGGACACTATGGCATGACTGAAGTTATGGAAAGAAAGATTACACACAATCAGATGACTTGAAATGGACCTGGAACCCCAGGAGGACCTCTTCCTAGAGAAGTCTATATAGACTGGTCTGCATGGCAATGCCTGAACTGGCTGTACATGCAAACTGGAAGATCAAAAATAAGCATGATCAAATGGGGCTACTTTAATGACATGAATACATGCGAGTGTGGTGAAATGCAGACCATGGAGCACCTGCTCATTTGCCAACTCCTTGGTGAGACCTGTACGAAGGAGGACCTTGCTGAAGCAATGGACAGAGCCACTACTTGTGCATGATTCTGGAAAAACAAGTTTATGACAAGGACACAAAAAGAAGACTGCATTCACTTCAGTCTACCTCCAGGAAAAGACTCCTGATTTATGCCGATATTACTTACCAGACCTTTCAATGCTTCAAGAAAGAAAATCTACTGATTTCCTAAGGGGGATATCAAGAAGAGTAAAATTTAAGTATTCACTAAAAGGAGATGCTCCACTAAGATATGTTAGAAATTAAATTTAGTGTTACTCAGCATTTGTTATAAAATAACTAGCAGTTGTTGTTCCTCTAATGTTTTCAGCTTTACGGCCAATTACCATATACAAGATGAAAAACTACAGCAGCCACAGCCATTGGTGAGCTCCCAAACTGCTATTACTCTTGGAAGCAACTGCGTGTATCAACAGATCGGCATGATAGTCGATGCTGACAGCTGACCAGCGGAACTGTAGCAAGAGCGCAGCAGCAGTAACTCCAAAGCACATCGATAGGCCAACAAAAAGCTTCCAAAGCAACCCAGCTAGTCCTGGCAGCTTCTGTGCTGGCAGAAGCTCTGAAGCTAGCAGGGGGAAGTTGTACTGGCAGTGCTTCTGAAGCTGGCCAATAGATTTAAGTGACTGTGCTACCAAAGCCAGTTGAAAGAGCTGTTTTGGCAGAGCTGATGAACCTAACCAGCTGACCAACGGGGCTGCAGTAGCTACAAGCTTGCAATGAGCAAGCCCATAAAGCTGGAATCCTATGAAAGCTTCCAAGAAGCAGCTAGTAAGGGAAAAAAAGTCATCAGAAAGGCATTTGTTTCTAAAAGAGAGTGAAGAAAAGGGATGGAGTCATTCAGTCTGTGTGGCTACATCTTTTAAAACCTGAATTGCAGAGATTAAGGAACTAAGATGCTTGCTCAACCACTTTTTCCAAATATATCTGTATGGTCTCTCCTGGATGGCATGTCTGTTATAAAATAAATAAATAAAATTAATCATTTTTATTTAATGCTACTGAGCAAACTGTGAAAAGTGCAACAAGAGTGAAACATTACATGCTTTATCTTCAAGTAGTGAGACATCAAAAGCAGCAAAACATGTTGGACTTTGTATACTTTCTTTTTCTTCACCATACGATAAAGAAAGAATCCTCTGGATATTTTCTTCCCCCTCTCGCTGTCAAACCAGCTCCACTTGCACTTGCCTCTTAGACCCCGTTTGGTATCACATCCTTCCTACCTTGACAAAAATGCCAGTCATTTTCACTTCCATCTGCCACACCCATCTCCAGACCCATCTCCTCCCTCCTGCAGTGACATTAAATTCAGAGCATCTCCTTATGCAATATGTACCACATCACCATTTTCTTCTCAGTCACATCCCTCCCCAGCTTCATTTCTCCTATTATATACAAGCACCCTCTGTTGAAGCTGCCATGGTAGTATAAGAATCGATGCTGCTCTGAACTGCACAGAGGAGAATGGGGTCAGGGCAGAATATCAGAAAGGGAAAACATCCCCTCCACAGCATGCAGGACTGACATGCAACATGCTGGTGTGCCCTTGGGCTGCATAGAGAAGAAAATGACCCTCTGCCCACAGCGGAGACATGCAATAGCCACTGGAGACTCCAGTTTTTTTGCTCATGGAGAAAGGGACTGCATTTTTCCCACAGCGAACACTGAAGCTAGGGACAGACATTATGCATAAACTGGTTTAAGTGACCAGAAACTGGTTTAAACTTGTAACAGAACAGACGTTCAGTGCACATAAAGCAGTCTGAAAATGGCTGAAACCGGTTTAAGATAAACCTGGTTGAATGTAGTATCAGAGTTAACTGATTTGGCTCAAACCGGTTTATGCAATGTCTGTCGCAGACCCCTTGCAGGTTTAAGTTAAATCAGAGTCCCCAGCATGTTTTTCAGCATGCTCACTGGGCTGTGGGGCTCTGGGCTCCACAGCAGGGCTGGCCCCTCCCTTCTGCTCCCTCACTGGAGCTCAGCACAGACTTGCAGACATAGCAGAGTCTGTTGGCTTTCCCATGCCCCCCCCCCCCACTCGCTGCTTAAGCAGGGATCTCTTCCTCCTCTCTGCCATAGCATAGACCACAGCCAGCATGTGGTACGCTAGCTAATGCCGAGAGGTGTTTGCATGTTTATCTCTCTCCAATTTCACTGGGACAGGCAGACAGAAGAGTGATGGCTTAGGGCTTTTGGAGAAAATCAACTGGTAAGCTTTTTAAGAAGTTTGAAGTAATGTGGAAAGGAGCTATTGTTTTGCTAACTGGGTGATAAAGACTGTTATCAGCACCCCTCTCCCCCCCAGCTTGCTTGCCAGTTAGTTTGCTGCAGACAGTATGACAAAGCAGGGGCGGAACTGAAAAGCAATGCATCATCAACAGATGCATGCACTGCACACCCTGCCTTGCCTCTGAGTGCTAGCTGGGGGTGGGGGGCTAGCTACATTCCCACCCTTTGAGCAACCAGTGGGGAAGAGCCTGGGACCATGCAAGCAGATGTCCCTAATGAGAGAGCCCTGCTGGGGCCTGGCCATGCCCACCTAAGCTCAGCTCCCTGCAGAAGAGAAGGGAAGGCTGCTGTAGTGCCCCCCAGCTTCTAGCCTGAGCCACTGCAAGCATGTGCCTTGAATTTCTTCAGTCCATAGAGAGTGTCTGTCCAGTTTCAAACCAGTTTAGCCTAGACAGGTTAGACTAACCTGCAAAGATTGAATCAATTCAGGCTCAGGCTTTTTGAATGTCTGTCCCTAGCCTGAGACTCCTTTGCTGTGGACAGATGGGAGAAGTCTCTCTCTAGCATGGGACATGCTATCTTTTTTATTCTCATGTATTTGTTTATTCTGGCTTAGAAGCAGAGCTGTGGCAGATTCCTCCCCCTTGGCTCTGCCATCACATTAGTGGTCTGGCTGCAAGTTGGAAGGTAGGATTCATACCTCTACAGAAGGAATGCTCAAGCCTTTCTAATAAAGGTATAGCACAACCACAGCCTCTATGGCAAGCCATTTAAATACAGTGGGACTAGGGGAGACATTTATCTAGTTCCCATAGCCTCAACCTCTGCATGCACCAAAGAGACCTGTGAAAGTGACTGGCGGTTGGGAAAGCAGGCTAATAGTGGAAGGAAGGAAACTAGGCCAAATGCATTATTTTCAATCAACTGATCCCAAAAGTTCCTTCATGTGAACATCATATAATACAGGCGCTGTTTGTTTTAGGGCTGTGTAAGGCAGAGTGGAGCTACATAGCCGATTCACGATTATCCCCTGGAAAAATCAACTGGAAGATTTCCCATGTTCTGAACAGCTTTAGCCGCCTACTTTATGGCTGCTACAATCCTCCTTCACTGTGAGAAACAGCATCATCACTGGATCTTGTGTTCAGCACAATGTAACAACCAGCCAGGTTGCTCGTGGGAGGGTGCAGATCTTCAGACTAACGTTCGGAAGCCTCCAGATTTCAGTGAGGATCTCAGCACATCTGCTTCATAAAGGGCCTCAGTTTTAGCCCCTTCCCCCCCAGCCTTAGCACTTACAGAATGAAAATTATTATTAGAAATGATTATGATTTTTTTGTCAAAAATATTTATTGGAAAATAAGAGAAGCTATTTTGTCAAAATGGAATGATTTTCTGAAGCCATCATCATTTAGTCAAAAAGACTGCTCAAGCTAAGGAAGGACTTTGGTAGTTGTTGGAGCTGTGGGAGGTTAATGCTCAAGCCTCAGCTCTGCCTAGGCTTTGAATCTGGGTCTCCACATCCTGGGCAAGTCTACTAAACATCAAATTACTGCCTATTATGGCTACTTGTCTTTCCCCGCCCCCCCCGAACTTTTTTTTTGTGTAAAGGTCATAGTTTAATATCCAAGTAGAACAAACACAAAATGACGACACCTCAATATTTTTATGAAACAGAATTCTGTTTCTGGAAAGCTCAAGTTATGATACTTGTCTAATTCCTTGCAATTCCTAAAGGAACTTTAATTTGGATAACATCTTATGGTTTTTGTATCACTTGCTAGTGTGAAAAATGTACTCCTCCCCACCTTTTATAACATTACTGATTCAATCATTTGCTGGATTAGCTTGTATTGTTACAACTACAAGCGACAATGAAGTTGTCAATGAACCCCTTTTCTGGTATTTTCTGGCACTTTGGTTTGGGTATATATGTTACCCCTCTTCTGCAAAGCAGTTATATAGGAAGGGACCAGAGTGGAGTCTTGGATTGAGAGTTCCCGCAGCGCACTGTCCAGCCCCATTAAGGTAGCTGTGATGAGGAGGATGTAATTTACACTGGGCTTAAACCAGCAGCAAACTTCTTATCCAGCTCGGAAATTTGCCTCATTTGCTTCCCAGGGGTGACCCCAGAGTGTTGGGCTGCCATGAAATATAGCTACATTGAGAAATAAAATGTCTGCTTCCCATCTTCCTTTTTAAAAGAAAAATGTGGCTTTAGCTGCTCAAGTTGGTTCTGCTTTAACCTGTATCGAGTGCCCAATCCTGTTTTATCACTCTGTGACACATTTTAGCATACTGCTTAAAATGCAACATAAAACAGAATAAACAGCTAAAATAATCGGTTGACATTTCTCTTCCCTCTTTCTAAATAAAAATCAAATGAAGTCATTATTAGGGATCTCTGTAAATTGTGCCAAAAGTATCCTCCCGCAGTGGCTCCTTTTTAATGTTTTTCATTTCACTGCTTGCCCCGCCTTCTCCCTCACCCCAACTGGCAAAATGGCCCCACTGGCCAGGCTGTTTGCTGCTGACCGCCAGCAAAGCAAAAACTGTGGTTTAAATTTTTTTTTTAATCTTTTATCTGCTTTTAATATTTAATCTGCTTTTACAAGTTACTTTGTTACTGTAAGCCACCCAGAAACTTTTTGGGAAGGGAGATATATAAATCTAATAAATATTACCATGCAATATATATGTATATACATGCACAATAGATAATAAAAAAGCAATGCCAGCACTGTTATCACAACTGTTAACACATTGCTCTTTTTTGTGCGTTGGCTTAGGTAACATCTGAATTTAGATTACCCTTGCATTTTTTTCCACAACCAATAGAATAAGCCTCGTTTTCCAATGAATACATAATAATCACTCCTGAAACCTATATACCGGGAGCGGCAATGAAAAGCCCAGAGGGAGAAAGAAAAAAAAACAAACAAACAAACAAAAACAAACAAACAAACAAACAAAAAAAATCAGATTAACAAAAATTCTCAATGACAAAAAAGGAATTACTAATACAACGAGACCTGAAAGCATACTTTTTATCACAGTTGCAATTACAAGCATGGATGGTCACAACTGATCTCTTAACCCCAAATGTGCTAATACTAGTGCCCTCTATCAATGTTTCTGCATTAGAAAAATCTTTTATCTGGTTTTATGAAGTAAATATTTTCCTTATGTCTATTTTAAAGATATCAAAAATCTGACCCGTTCCCAAAACCAGTTCTCCCATGGCATTGCAAAGCGTAACCCCCACTTAGCTTCTCTTACTGTTTGGTTCTCCCTGTGTTCATGATGGCTCTCACCACTGCCCTTTTCTACACTGTATGAGGAAGAGGATTACAATCCCTTTTGCCCACAACTGCATATGCAGTTCACTATTTCTTTCCTCTGTCAATCTTCTAGCTCACTGTCCCAATGGGGGCATACCAGTAATTCCCTACATTTAATACCACTAACCCAACTGCAGCCATGTCAAATACCAGATTCTTTTGACAGAACAGGAGGGGGGAAAAAAGCACAAAATGAGAGGGAAAGGAAAACAGTCTAGTGGGTACTAGGAAATGAAAACTTTGGGAGTCCAAACTATGCAGCTATGTACACCCTTATGCATTGACTGATGTTGGACAGACTGGGCTCACTGGACTTGCTGTCCCCATAATGCACCTGCTTTGAAGGGAGGACTGGGATGCATCAGTTCTGTGGAGTGGTGGCTCTAGCTCTCCTCTGCAGCTGGTCCCCAGGGACAGCTGGCTCTTGGGAGCAGAGCACATAGGAGACCAGGCAGCTGGAGCAGAGAGCCCTTACCGAGGAAGCCGAAGTCTGCTAGCAATCTGAATAAACTGTTTCCCAGGCCCACAGCAGGTGGGAGCTGCACTTGGGGGATGGTCTAACCCTGAATGGTGCTGCCCATCAAGCAATACTGAGGAGCAGCCATTAGCAGGACTTCCGTGAAAGATCCCAGCAGCAGGACCCAGCAGAAAGGCAGCCTCCCCTTGCATCCGTCGAAGTCCATGAAGGGACTGAAGGATCTTAAGGGGCAGAAGTGCCTAGGGTAGAAGGCAGCTCCAGAAAACTTCCTATCCTATCTGTTCTGCCAGTCAGCTGCTCCACATTATTTAATTTCAGAAATGCAGCTGAAAAACTGGGGCTGGGATATGCTGGAGGGCAAAAGTGCAAGAAAATGCAAGGGAGCGAGAGTGAGCTTGTAGGGCAAAGTGGGGGAAGGAGTCTGCACCTTGTCATCCATGATTTATGCAGGACCATCCCTACTTGCAGACAGGGGCCCTGATCTTTACAGCAGGAGCTCACCACTTCTGTAAAATCAAGTCCCTTTTAAATCTCTTAGCTGGACCCTGCAAGAACTGAAACACTCAGGAAAGTGATTCTCAAATCAGGAATACCTGGGCTTCATGCATCAAGACACATGCGTGCGTGTGTGTGTTTGGGGGGGGGGAGGGGAGTAGGAGGGCGGCTCTCCCTTGTGCAGGGAAAAGGAGGGGAGCCCTCTGCGCAGATCTGCAGAGGGTGCCATTAAATTCAGAGAAATTATGGAGGGGTGCATTGAATCTAAAAAAGGTTGAGACCCATTGTCTTAGTTCTTTTTTTCCAAGTTCCTTTGCTTTAGTTAAAAAATATCCCAAAATGAAACAACTTATTTGGGGGCAACTACAATGTTTTGATCAATCTGCCATATATTCCCCAAACAGTTTGGAATATTTCATTTTGCCACTAAACGAGAAGAGTAGCTTCAGTTAATCACATAGCCCTACTGAGTACTGAAAGTCAGGAAGGCCTTTCTTTATAAGAAATACCTTCATCATGGAGCCAAGAGGTCACATTTTACATTATCTTTCTGAAATAAAACCAGCACAGTAACGCCTGTCCAAGTCTGTGTTAAATGATTACTGTGATAAACAATACCTACTGTGTTTCCAAGTGTATGATAACAAGTTTCTGAAAACAGTATAGACCCTAGGAAGACAATAAGAAATTTCATTTCCACCCCCAAGTTGGATCTGAGTGATTCAGAAGAGTCTGGAAACAATACTAAAATGTTTTTGGAAATACAAAGTAAGAGCTAGATTTTCATTTTCAATATTGTAAGCAAAGTCACTACCTAGATCCAAATCCTCAGCTGCTGTAAACAGGACAGGCACAGGACTGGCACTGAATTGCAAGGGAGTTTTGCCAATTTACTCAAGCTGTAGATCTGACCCTTTTCTTGTTTTTTTCTAAAACACTCTGAAAGAAGGCCCAATTTAATATCCTATGTCAAGAAAATCTCCCACTAAAAATAAAAACATTCTTTTGTAACAAATTGAGCCCAAAGAGATAGCAGTACAAGAAGAAAAGTTATGTATCACTAATAAAATGTATTCAGATAAGGAAAGGTCTCTAACATATTTTAAGATGATATCAACTCATTACTATAAAAATCATATATCCAGTCACACATGGCTAACACTTCAACTTCTGTTAGTTACTGCATTAAATTCTGAGATGCATTTAATCAAGCAGGATATACTGACATGATTTCACTGAAAGTGTTTTCACTATTTATTTATATTATTTCTTTTCTGGGGTAGAAAAGAGGGAAACCAGACACAGGGGGTGCATCTATATATGTGCTTTACTAAGGAGTTGACTAGTCAGCTCTGTAGTAAAGCATCAGTCTACATGTGTGCTGGGATTAGGGTGCAGTAAATTAATTACCTTTCTGTTGGGGACAGTACTACCTTACAGCAGAGTAATTAAGTGACATGAAACAAACATGTAGATGGTGACAGGGGCTTGCTGGGGCAAGAAGATGTTAAAGAGCAGGGGCTACCTACTGCACAGCTCCACAGTTGAGCACTTTCATGACTAAGCCAGCCGCTCTGCCACCCAATGCCAGCATCCAGAGCCTGGGGTTGACCCCCTGAGCCTGCTGCCAGCCTGGGGCTGCTCCACTCCCACTCAAACTGCTGCTGTCCTGGGTGCACATGTAGATGCTGTGCCCAGGAGGAGCTGGCTGACTCAAACTGCTCTGGAGTTTATTGTGTTGTGTTAATTTCATGTGGAGATGCACCCAAAATGTATTTTTCCTCTGAGTAGCTGGAGGGAAAGCTTCACATGTACTGGACTGCTATTAGATGGAGTTTGATATACAGAGCATTGTGGTAGGAAACTTTTGGAGAAGTTTAGAGTAGGACAAAAGTTATTTCCTCCACTACTGTTAGATTCACCTGTCCCAAAATTTGAATATTACCTGTTCAAAAATCACTTTTGGGAGTTGGGCTCCCAGAAGTCAAGAGATCAAGCAAAACTAATAAATTCAAGTTTATTTTTTTTATCTGCTTTCCAGTTTCTGAGCCTTGTAAGGGTTTGTATGTTCAAGCTTTTCTTTGCACCAAGGAAGCAAGAAAGATCCCATATTTTGAAAACTGAGAGCAGAGTCTGTCTTTTGAAAAATGTGTCACCTGGCGCGTCTTTAAAAATGATAGAAATTATTGTGAAAAAAGAAAGAAAATACAAGAAAGGAGGCAGGGCATACAATGTTACGAAACAGGGTTGGAAGAAAAAGAGTTATAAAAGAAATAAAGAGAAAGGCACTAAAAGACTCTAAGGATTCACTAAGAATATTATAAAAGAGGTGAAGGCCGGGAGGACAAGAGATGTAAACCAAACAAACCAAACAAACAATTCAAGATAGGTACAGCAAATAGGATAGGCTAGGTACTGTACGTGATGAACTGCAAGGAGAAATGAGGCTAATTCAATGGACAGTTTAGTGAAGTTGCTGATCTGATCTATAGATGGTCATCTATTGGTTGCCAGATAACAATGAAATACAACAAAAAACTAAGATATACATACACAATGTCTTCCTACTGTTTGACCCATATTAATGAACAATTACTTTAAAAATAAGTTAATAGAAAATTTGATCACTTTAAAAATAATTATATGACAAAAAGCTATGTTACTATTGAAGGGCTAAGTTTCGAAGGCTTCACTCATAGAGAGTAGTATCTTACACCGAAAGGCATCCTGTTAGCCTCAGTAGACAGGAGCTTGCTATATATAGCTCTTAATTGGCAAGGAGTACTGCTTGTGGGGGAAGGGGATGCATGTGTATGATAGCATACAGAGACTTTATATACTGATCTTAGACTTGATCTTCAGACTTGTAGAAGTCAAACTTCTCAAGCCTTGATATTATCTATGCACAATTTATTTGGTAGAAATAAAACCCCACTGAAAAATGTCAACAGCTTATCCATCAAGATGATGGATGAAAATTCCCTCGGCAACACAGATAAGTTTCCATGTCAGTCAATTTAAAATCCCACTAGTTCATGTATTTAACTTTCCATCTGGTCTCTTGCTTGTTTAAATATTAAGAGATTTATCCCAAGCTTACATCATTCCTGAAGTTACTGATATGGGAGGAAAAGTATGTCGTAATGCTTTACAAAAAGAACCTGTTACTTGTACATAACCCTGAGTCAATATAGATTTATTTTACTAGGATATTCTAGTCCAAGAGAGTCCATTATTTATAGATTTAACTTTCCTTGCTTTCAAGTGCCAACCACTGTTATAACATGACTGCTGATTACATTCATGTGTAATTGGTTTACTTTTTTTCAAAGTAATTAAAAATTCAGAAACGTGTTGTTGAAATTCTGTTGTAGTATTCCAGTGAGCCACTTTGCTTCTTCACCACCCAATACCCTTTCCAGAGTAAATAGTATTGTGGCACCATAGATTCTCAGTCCAAATGGAAAGACTCCTTGGATTTCAGTAGGCCTTAACCTGATAGCAACTCACAATTCATTAAGGATCACATTTGTGGGAGCCCAGCAGGGGAAATAATGCTGAAAGGAAATCATCACAGCTTCATTGCAGGTAGATCCTGCTGACTAACCTTGGGGTTTTTTTATGACCGGACCACAAAATGCTTAGACATAGGAGTCAAGGTAGATATCATACACTTAGACTTTAAGAAGGTCTTTGACATGGCATCACATTCCGTTCTCATAAATAAGCTGACAGGCTGCGATGTAAATGATTTGCCACGGTCAGGTGGGTGGCAAATTGACTTAGGGGTCGCACCCAGAGAGTGGTGGTGGATGGGTTGATATCCACCCGGAAAGATGTGGGCAGTGGACTCCCACAAGGCTCGGTCCTTGGACCAGTGCTAGTCAATGTTTTCATCAGTGACTTGGACGAGGGCGTGAAGAGCACGCTGTCCAAGTTCGCAGATTATGGGGCAAAGTTAACATACCAGGGTATAGGGAATGGATCTAGGTGGATCTGGACAGGTGGGAAAAATGGGAGAATGAAATAGGATGCAGTTCAACAAAGACAAGTGCAAAGTGCTGCACCTGGGCAAAAAGAACCACTAACACACATACAGGCTGGGGGATGACCTTCTCAGCAGCACAGCAGTGGAAAGGGACGTTGGAGTCATAGCTCCAGGGAGGTGATGGTTCCCCTCTATGCAGCACTTGGTTAGGCTGCAGTTGGAGTGCTGTGTCCAGTTTTGGGCGCCGCACTTCAAGAGGGATATGGAGAATCTTGAGAGGGTTCAGAGGAGGCCACTCGTATGGTCGGAGGCCTGCAGGCAAGGCCCTACGAGGAGAGACTGAGGGACCTAGATCTCTTCAACCTTCACAAGAGAAGGCTGAGAGGTGATCTTGTGACTGCTTATAAATTTGTCAGGGGAGGGCAGCACGGAATAGGAGATGCTCTATTTACTAGTGCATCCCCTGGAGTAACTAGGAACAACAGCCACAAATAGACAGAGAGCAGATTTAGGCTGGACATTAGAAAGAACTTCTTCACAGCAAGGGTTGCCAGAATCTGGAATGGGCTTCCAAGGGAGGTGGTGCTTTCCCCTACCTTGGGGGTCTTCAAGAGGAGACTGGACAAGCACCTAGCTGGGGTCATCTGACCCCAGTGCTCTTTCCTGCCCAGAGCAGGGGGTTGGACTCAATGACCTATTGAGGTCTGTTCCAACCCTAACATCTATGAACCCACTATACTTGCATATGTGTAACCCAAGTGCACGTGAATATATAAAAGTGCCAACTCCTGAAAAGAATTTATTTGAGGGAAGGACCAGACTGTCATTTTGCATTACATCAAAGTTAAACCTCTCTTATGCTCCAAATACAGTTGAAAGTGCAGATAGACTTAGGACTGGGAGTCTACACAGTATAAGGCATTATATACAACAGCTTGCTGAAACCAAAAAAAATTACATGCCCCTAAACTTCCATTGGCTCTTTGGGTGCAGGAAACGACAATTTTCACCCAATCTAGTCACAGAAAGCTGTCTACAGCTGTGGCCAAACACAAGTGCATGGGTGCAGAATGCTTAAAAAATGGCCAATTGGGTGAAAAAATTGAATAAAGTAAAAGCTGTGTTACTAACCCTAATGCTTTATTAACCAGAATGTCCAACATCCCCCAATACAGATCCTCACTTTAGCAACCAGAATCTTTGCTGAGTCTATCTGGCATGCACACCAAGTATTTCTGTCGTTTACATTAGTTAGGGATCTGCGTCGGACTGGGGGTGGCTGCACTGTGCTCCTGTCTTCTTTGATCGCTATAACTCTCAGATAACCAAAATTTTTAGATAACTAGCACCCCTTTGCCCCACTCATGCCAGATAACAAAGCTTTTGCTGCATTACCTGTTCAAAATTCACTTTTGGGTACTTGAGGGTTCAGATGAAGACATTTCGAAACAGCATCTTCTGTAACTTGTGTCTGCGCTGCCTCCCAGTGTGTCGCTGTTTTCAGAATGGGAGGGGGGAAAGGGAGTGGAGGGAGTTCAGTCTGGAGTTTTTCTGTCCCCACTGGAGGGTGGGGTGGCTGTACTGGAGACCGCCCCTGCCGGGGGGGGAGGGGGGAGCTCCAATTCACCCACCCCACCCTCCAGCACTGGCTGTGGAACCTCTAGAACAAGCTCCCTCTGCTCCCTTTCCCCCCTCCCATTCTGCAAACAGCACTGGCTGGCAGGGGACTAGCAGAGCGGAGGGGCCATTGCTAAGGGAAACTGGCTGTAAGTTGGCAGTCAGAAGCTTGATTACCCTCCCACCTGGACCCAACTGTGCCCTTCCACTTGATCCAGGGGACTGCTGCAACTCAGAATGCTTCCTGCAAAACATTTTCAGTTACAATGGGGAGTTGCACTTCTGTCTGAGCCCTTTAAAGCCACAAGGGGTTACACCAGGGTGGGCAAAATATGGCCCGTGGGCCAGATGTGGCCCATGAGGCCATTCTATCTGGTCTGCAGGGCCCCTAAAAAAAATAATATTTATCTGTCTTTAGTTCCTGTAAAAAATGACAGGAACCAGGGGCAGTAGGATCCACTGGAAGCCTTAGTGGGCTCCCACAACAGCAGGGCCTGCCCAGCCCTGCCCCCCAGCCGGAAGCCCCAGGAGAAGCTTCAAGCCTGGGACCATGTGACTGCACCATGCTGGTAACTCAGGTAAGGGGGAAGGGCAGGGGAGGAGCCCAGAAAAAAGTGGCCCCTCCCCTGCCCTGTGGCCAGCGCTCCCTGCTGCAGCTGCTCACAGCCCGTACGGGGCTGTCCTGAGCAGGCACAAGCAGCCCCATGTGGGCTGCAAGCGGCTGCAGGGTGGGGCATGGGCCACAGGCCAGGGGAGGGGCTGCTTTTCTCCCCCCTCACTCAGCACCAGCTTGTAACCCACCCCCGCTGCCAGCCTGGGCCCTGCACCTGCTTTGGGCCCCCTGCTTGCTGTGCTGGGCAGTGTTTGCTGCTGCTGCCCGCCTGGAACTTGCACGCTGGGCAGCACAGAGGTGGCAGTGGCAAACACTGCCAGGTGCAGCAAGCGGTGGGGGAGGGGGGAGGCGCAGCTGTTGTCACTGTGCACAGCCCCAACGGGTGAGCCTGGAGCCAGTGCAGGGCCCAGGCTGGGTGCAGGGGTGGGTTTTGCAGGAAGCTGGCACTGAGTGCTGGGGGGGAAAAGTGGCCCCTCCCCCACCCCATGACCAGTCCTCTGCTCTGCAGCCGCTTGCAGTCCCAGGCTCAGCGCCAGCTCATTCTCTGCCAGGGAGCAGGGGGTCAGGGCTGCACACTGCCCCCTCCCCATACTGCAGGGCTGGGGGGCACTGGGAGTGAGTGGGTGCACGGGGCCCATACCAAGGTCCCGGGGCCAGTGCCAGTGGGGCCCAGAGCAGGGCGGCAGGGGTACAGGGTCCCAGCTGGCAGGGGCTCTATAGAGCTGGGCCAGCCAGTGCCCCCCCTCTCCCTGCTGGTGCAGCCCAACTCCACAGACCCCTGCCAGCCTGTGCCTTGCCCTGGGCCCCACCAGTGCTGGCCCTGAGACATTGTTCCCAAGGCATTGGGACATTGGTCCCCAGATGGTGACCAGGGGGCAGGGCACCTGTCAAGGGGCATGGCTACCAATGCGGCCCTCAACAGCTTGCCAAAACTGGGTAAGTGGCCCTTTGCCCGAAATAATTGCCCATCCCTGGGTTACACCCTTGAGTCTACATCTTAAACAAAAGACAGAATCCATAGGAGAATCGTACTTCCTACTAAGGTCACTGGTTCAATATCAATTCAGATATGAGAGCACCAACACAACAAGCCTATCAGATTGAGTTAAGAATACCCACCCAAGTACAACAAAGATTTACCCTGCCAGGGAGCTGAAAGGATTAAAAACTAAGAACAGACATTACTAATTTAAAGACTATTAATGGTAATAATCAACATCATTGGTGAGTGGGGACAAGCAGAGAGAGCATGGTGCAGTCCACTACCTGTAGGCAGCTGGTGCCAGCTGCTCCCAAGGCCGCTGCAGCCGGGTCTGGGGTGACTGCCACTCTGTTCCCTCTGCTTTGCTGCCTTGCACAGGCCTGGGTGCGGTACCCCTCTGCCCACCCTTTCCCTAGTCCCAGCCTCACTCCCTCCCTTCCTCACCACCATGGGAACCCATCCCTATTTGTAAAGTGGGTTCACTTTATGCACATTTGATTTATGCACCATTCTCTGGGAACGCATGTACAGCATTAATCAAGGGAAACCTGTACTATGTTAAAGCTGTGATTTCCAATTATGATCAATAAATATTTGTTAAAAATTTAAATCACATAAAATATTAATATTTGCTTTTTAATGAACAATCGATTGCAAATTTTATAACATAAAGAGCAAAGCAATAAATATTCATCACCATCCATTATGTGCACCAATAGAGGCAGAGATTAAATTCAGCTGATTCACATAGTTTGTGTAGATTTTGTAAAGTCTTTATATTCTAAAGTGATTCCTTTTCTTTTTATTTCTAAGGGAGATGCTAGCACAGAAAAGAAAGGGGAAAGGCAGCTCCACTGAGGTATTTAACCTCAAGAGAATCTGGTTCAGAGGTTATAGCCCACTGCTACTGACCGTGTGAAGCTTTCTAAGATAAATAAATTAATTAAAAATGCACCAGCAAGAGAAATAAATGATTTCCCTGAACATTTCCATAGCTTGCATAAAGACATCAATTACTGTAGCTTGTCTTGTAAGGTAATGATTCCAAGTGATGGATTATTCATGCAAGTTGGCCAGCTGAACATTATACTTTGACTCTAGGGGAAGAAGTATAACATGTCTTAATTAATTATGCCTTGTGCAAGCTAAGAGACAGTCAAACTTCAATCATAAAGTGTTTCAACCTGATAAAATAATAATAAAAAAAAAGATTAGTAGCAATTTATAAAGTGGGGAGGGGGAAGAGGTCTTCATTGGTCTCCATAATCTGTGTGTAAGTGAAACAGCCTTATACAATAACAGTGCACTGCCTCAGGAAATCTCTCTAAAGTAGTCTTAAATTGCTATTTAAGAGATATATGTTTTGTTCAATGAACAGACTTCAAATCTACTCTACTCAAGCATGAAAAACTGATTCAAATTTCATATGAATGCATCTGTTTTATGTTGTTGCTATAACTTCGCAAGACTTAAATGATGGAACAAGTCCCCATTTCCATAGCATATCAAGATAATTTTCACAGACCTACTGCAATTCTGCTCAATGCCATGATTTTTTCTATGAATAAAAAAAACATTTCAATCTCTTGGGCATACTTTTTACATAAAAATAAAAGAAAGAGAATGTAATTTATTCTTTACCAATGTTCCAAATGTTCTTCTATAGCCTCTTTATTACATTTTACTTTTACAGACAGCATGAAGAGATATTTAAACTGTGTGTTAGTTCTATCAGAACTATGAAGAAAGTTGTTTCTACTGATAAGAATCTAGGCTAATCAATTTATTACTACTTTCAAGTCAAACAAATGGTTTTTGAAACTCAAAATTCCTAACAACATACTTGTTTTAAAAAGGAATCTGTTGTAAATAGTTTCTTATAAAGAGTCTAATGTGATTAGGGATGCTAATTATCACTAATGGTGTTCTGCTACAAGCTGCTTTAGAGAGAAAACACCTGACAAATATTGTCCACAGAGTTTTTTTACAATGTATTTATATGCAGTATGTAATAGGGGACTGAAACTATCAGATCACATACAAATTGAACTACTACAAGTGCCTCCTGTAATTGCTAATGAGTTTTATTCTTGCAGCAACCTTATGAGATAGGAGAACATTATCTTCATCTGATAGGTGGTGAAGCTTCAGCACAGTATAGCTTAAAACAGTTGCGTTAAATACTTTTGTGCATGGGCCAGATGACCGGCATTGGGGCCGGTCCATCCTGACTGCTGCCCTGGATCCTTGATGGTCTCAGGGAAATGCTTGCTGTGCTTTCCAGAGTCCACGGTGACCCAGAACTGTGAAAGCTGTGCTACAGCAACAATTCGACTCCTCAAGAAGAGCAGCATAGAAATGCTGTCTTTGTACATGTTCTATGTGCTTTCTTTTTGTGCTAGAAGAAAGGTGCTTTTCCCAGCACAAGCTGGGATCAAGCCCCACACAATGGGAGCAAGCCCTGTGCCATCCCTGAATGCCTGAATAAGGCGCTGGAGCCCTACTCTGCCTCCACCCACCCACAGTGGGATCAGGGCCCCAGGGCCCCGTGCTACCTCCTCCCACCCAGATGCACTTAGATCAGGGTCCTGGCACCCTGTCCTGCCTCTGCTCATTTGCACATGCTGGGATCAGGGCCCTCTACCTGCCCTCATGTGCCAGGGGCCTCATGTCACCTTCACCCTGCTCCACAAACCACTGCCCAGCCCTGTACATTGGGATCAGGCCCTGCACTGCCCTGATCACCTGATCCAGCATATAGGCCTTTGGGAAGCCTCATAGGCCAGATGACCCAGCACCAGGGGTCAAGCACCCCTGTTTTAAAAGACTTGCCAGATGTCAAAGGCACAACTGAATTCATAGCTTCTCTGTGCCACCACAGCACCGTATATAGTGATATACAAGCTTCTTGTGCTTCAGGATGAGTCTTGAGCCTCCAACGAGCCCTTATACCAAGAGTTACCCTCCTTCCTTCCTCCGCTGTCTCCCCACAGGTATAGATCTCAGGGTCCTTTCCACGGCCCTCATCCCCTTTTAAAAAAAAAAATATATAAATAGCTTATGTCTTCCACCTTTGCTGAGGATGAGAACTTAGCAAGAATTCAAAAAGAAATTGAATATTTACATGGATTTCAAGCATATTCTGAACTATTAGGAAGACAAAGATTCAGATATAGGTTAAACCTCATATATGAAGGCTCAAATTAGGCTTGAGCTAGGATAAGATCAGATGTAGAATAGAAGTAGTGTTGTTCCTGCTGCAGTGTTGTTAATACTAGGGCTGCATCAATAGAGATATTTTGGGCTGATACTGCTGGCCAATTTTTAACAAGCCATATCAGCTGATACTGATCCGACTCCTGATATGGAGCCTGGCAGCATGGAAAACAGCATCCAGCTGGTAAGTCTGTTGGGGTAGGGGGCAGGGATGCAGGGGCACAGATAGAGGCCTACCGTGGTGAGGGAAGGACTGGGGCTGGGGCTGGGGCTGGGGCAGGCGTTGCCCAGCCAGGGTGGGGAATGGAACACAGCTGTGATTGGCTGGTTGCGGAGGTGCGGTAAAAATCAGCTCCTGCTACTGCGCACACCCCAGGAGGGCATGGGGGGACATGTGCCCCTAGATCTGTGCATGGGGCAAGGGCAGGGTGCTGCTGTGGGCTGGGGTTAGGGGTGGGGCAGGGCTCTTCCCGGTGGGGCAGGGTAGCTGGGCCAGGCTACGCTTGGGGCAGGTGGAGGTGGCACTGGGAGCCAGGGGCTACAGTGAATTTTGGGGTGGCTCTAGCCACCCCCAGCCACCCTCCCACCACCTACTCAGAGCACAGCCTGCCCCAGCACACAGCAGTAGCCCTCCACCACTCTGTGCACAGATCCAGGGGCACATGCCCCCCTGGGGTGTACATAGCAGTGAGAGCCACCCCCCCCCCACGCCCCCCTGGATGAGCCACAGCTCTGTCCCATGCCCTGCCCTGCCTGGGCAGAGCCTACCCCTGCCCCAGCCCCACTCCCTCCTTCACCACATGGGCCTCGGTCTGCCCCGCCATCCCTCTACATCCCTTCCTCCATAACAGATTTACCAGCCAGATCTGGCTGCCCTCCACGCTGCTGGGCTGTGCTCCTGACCACCTGAATGCTGCGTTGTGGCTGCACACATACACGCAGCATTTATCCGCCACACCTGCCCAAAAAAGCCAACTGCCGATACTGTCAATTTTCCTTATATTGGTGCTGATCTGACATGGGACTGATGTATCAGCGCACCTCTAGTTAATACCTTTTTTTGAAACATTGGGTGTTGGCAGCAGCTGGAGACAGGATCTTGGGACTCTCCAGATCTTGTGCCTACAGAGAAGTTTTCTTGTGCAGGTTTGTACCGCATGTTACTTATTCGTTGTTCCAAATAGGTCACAGCACTGAACCTTGGTGAGTGTCTCATTGCTTCGCTCTGGGAAATAACTTCCAAAAAGTTGTTGAAGTATAAAACTTTATATTCAGGTTAGTGACAGCTTTTTGGTAAAAACACAACCCCACTGAAGCTGGCAGGTCTCCCTGCCATTTACTTTATTTATTCCAGTATTGTACTTTCTGTATTTAAGGCAATCAACAAGTTAATTGTGACTTCGTACTTTACCAAAATTGTCAATAAAAATCTAGGTCTGTTACCTCTACAGCTTTCTTTGCCTGGTGACTTCAATGCTGCCTTCAAAGTCTAGACATGTCTTAGCCTTTTGCACCAATTATGCAGTTAAACAGAGTACAATTGTGTTACAAAGTAGTGGGACCAAATATATCCTATATACTTAACTGATAGGCAGATATTGCAAGAAACATTGCTTGTTAGCGATAAGTCTTGTGATGCAAATTATATACCGATCCAATGCGCATATAGCTGCAGCAAGCTGTAGTACAGGGGTGGGCAAAATACGAAGGGCTTTTTCCGGCCTGTTGCCAGACCTTTGATCCCCGCTGGCCCAGGCACTGTCCCCACGCCTGGGTGCTGACTGGCTCCAGGGGGCATGTGTGGGGGGACTCCTATGTACACTCCACCATATCCACAAACCCTTCCCCGCAAACACCACAACTCCCCCCCATACACAATCACACATCCCAGAAAATACCGCACCTAGCCACACCGTTCCCTACAATCCACACACCCCGGCCCACACACACCCATGTGCCTCTGGGGGGAGCCCTGCTCACTGCCACACACACACACACACACACACACACACACACACACACACACACAGCCCCCATACCTACCCAACCACATCTACACACACATCCACAGTCCCCCACAAACCCCATACCCTACACTCATACCCTGCAATATATGAGAGCAAGACTTCATTTTGAATCAGACTTCATGACAAATAACAGAGCAATTCTTCTGTTGCAAAGAACTCAGCAAGCTCACAGCAGGGGAAAATGTTTGTGACACTGGATTCCTATGTGAAATCTCTGGGTTTCTCTTGTGAATTGTATGCAGGTGTTTGCACACCTACCAGTGCTAATATTACGTGTATTTAAGCTAGTGTAAGGACAGAACCCTCCTGCTTGTGTCCTAAGATCCCTTTTTTGTCAACACAGAATGAAAGCTGTGGAGACAAAGCTGTGTCCTCCTAGGGGAGGCCAAGAAATAATGGGCACAAGCTGACTGAAGATTGCTTCAGGCTAGATATAAGGAAAAACTTCTTTACAAGCCAAGTGTTTGGAATACGCTCCCCGTTAGAGGTGGTACATCTTGATGCCCATCTTGCTAGGGTTATCTGACCCAGCAATCTTTCCTGCCCAAGTGCAGGGAGCTGGACCTAATGATCTTGTAAGGTCCCTTCCAGCCCCTAACAACTATGAGCAATCACCTCTATATACACAGCAAACATACACAAATCAGGAAAAATATATATATTTTAAAATTAAATTGAATTATGTTATTGTGGATATTCGATTTTTAGTATATTATTTGTTTTTCTCTCTAGTTCTAAGGTGGCAATCCCCCTTCCCAAAAGGTGTACTTCTGGGGCAAAGGGAGGGACCTCCAGTAGCAAAGGTCAGAAGTTAGGGGGCAGGACTTCCAGCCCCAAGATAGCAATCAGGGGCAGGGCAGCTGCCAAGGGGCAGGACTACCCTTGTGGCTCTCGACAGCTCACCAAAACTCATTAAGTGGCTCTCCAGCTGAAATAATTGCCCACCCCTGCTGTAGTACATGAAGTCCAAAATAAGTTTTTGAAAGCAAATGGGGTTTCAGTTCATTCCATATTTGTATCTTTAGCACTTCTTTCTCCTCACATTGGCCACAGACAAGCCTAACATTTGTGCTGGGAAAAAAACCTTTCTTCTACCACAAAAAGAGAGCACAAAGAACATGTACAAAGACATTATTTCTGTGCTGCTTGTAGCAGGGCACTAAGGTGCCTGCTACTGACAACAGTAAAATGGGCTCAGCTGCCAGTCAACAGGGCAACACAGGTGCGGGTTGCCAAGACAACCAGTCTGGTCACCTGACCAGAAGGGGGCAGGGCCTGGCCTATATAAACAGTGAGGCTGAGGCCAGAGTTAGTTCCCCGCTGGCTGCCTAAGGAGCGGGAGCTCTGCTGGAGCAAGCAGGGCGGACATAGTAAGGAAGCCGGATGGCTTGAGCAGAGTTGGCATGATGATACGGGGTGGAGAAAACCCTAACAGAGATATGGACAAAGGATAGCCAGGTTGGCTTAGGATGTGTTACAGCCAAGGGGCTCTGTGTTTTCTGTTTTGGTTATTGTTACACCGGAGGACTAGGTGAGGCTGTAGGGGTTGGAGGAGGCCTCAAGGGAGCTCCCCAGTAGAAGGGGGGGGGGGTTCCTAGCACTGGAGAGGGCACTGCGTTTTGGGGTGTCCCGACCCCAGCCCCAGTGTGGGCGATTATCGGGAGGAGCCCAGTGTGGGTGCAGGCGAAAGGACCCAGTGGGGCGTACAACCTGAGAAGGTGGGTCTGGGGGCCAGGTAAGGCCAAGGCCACCTGAGCCCCAATTGGGAGAAGCCCCAGTGGGGCGCAAGACCCAGAGAAGGGGGTCTGGGGCCAGGTAAAGCTGAGGCCGCCTGAGCCCCGATTTGCGGGAAGCACATTGAGAAGCCCCGGGAGGGGGCGAGCACACCAAGAGGCCCCAGGAAGGGGGTGAGAAAGAGAGCGGAGAGAAGCCCTGAGAAGGCGAGAGAAGGGAGACAGACCCTGGTGAGGGCTGTGAGGGCTGCGAGGCCCGGTGCAGGGTGACGGTACAGAGGCCAGGGCCCCGGTGCAGGGTGACGGTACAGAGGCCAGGGCCCCGGTGCAGCAAGGCATGCAGCCCAAAGGTCGGAGTGCACCGGGCGATTAGTCCGAGCCCTGGTACATCCAGGCCGTGCCAAAGAGGATAGAAAGGCAGCCTCCCTTGAACATATTAACATCAAAGACATGGCAGGCGAGATAAAGAGGATGCATTTAGACCCGATTTGGCATGGTAGCGAGGGGCGCTACAGGAGGTCACGGCACCCCCTAAAGGCGTCCTGCCACACTGCTCTTCTTGAGGAGTTGAGTTGTTGCTGCAGCACACAGTTTTCACAGTTCTGGGTCACCCTGGACTGTGGAAGGCACAGCAAGCATTTCCCTGAGACCATCAAGGATCCAGGGCAGCAGTCAGGATGGACAGCTCATCACCGGTTTGCCCACAGAGGTGATGGGGCAGCTTCAGGCTGGAATGCCTATGTACTCCCTCTTTTGCAAGGATTTCCAACACTTCAGATTTCCCCAAAAATTGCAGCACTGGAAATGATTACCTGTCCATATCCACTGTCCCCTGCATCATACCACAGCACGCTAGCTGCAACTTCAAAATTTTACTTTGATGCCTTTGTTTATATGAATATTATTCACTCTTAGTTTTTCTATCTCTTACCATCTTTGATTAAAACAAAGAGTTCAGCCTATGAAAGAATAACCTCTTTTCATATAGACACAGCAGAGCTTGAATCCAATATTCTGCTTTCCCTGCATGGGACTTCAGTTCACACACGAAAGGCAGAGCAGATGGAATCTGCCACACAGATCTGAGAAAATGCTGTTAGTTTATTACAGCTGAATGCCAGCTTTGCTACAGTTAAAATGCCCCCCGCCCCTTTCTGGGTTAAAGAAAGTTCTAGCAGTATATGACTGACTATGCTGCCTTTGTGTGAGCCAGAGCACAAGCCCTACCCACTTGTACCTACCATGTATGTACCACAGGAAGGACAGAGGACCCCAGCACTGTACTCAGGTGCTCTCTGAGGGTTTGAGCTCCTTTCCAGGGAAAGCCCTTCTCTTCTTTGCAAGGAGCAGAGAATAAGCATGCTTGGAGCCTCTGTCAAGCATGCAGTACTGCAAGTAGGTGAGGATGCCTGATGTTCATCACAGGTTCAGAAGCACTGACACGGAGGAAGGAGGATGATGAGACCCTTTGGCATGAACAGGGCAGCTCACATGTCTCAAGCTGTCTCTCTCTCAGAACACTGCATTGATACCAATAGCTGACTTCTTCACCCCTGTCCAAGCTTCCTGTTCTACAGTTGGATGAGTACAGATGACCCAGATCCAACACTGGGATTTTGTATCTCCACTCTTTTGCCCTGCTCCTTCCTTTAGTTGGCACAGACCTACCACCTTCCCATGTCTGCTCTCAACTTACTAGGACATGGAACACATGCAGGAGGGCTGAGCTGGTCTGTGTCTGGGTGAGAGTGGTGGTGTGGGGGGAGGTCCGATTGTGATTATTATGGATACTTAGCAAGTACTAAATAACTGTGCAATAACCACCAGTACTGCACAGTCCCGACACTGCACAGGTCATTTCCAATGAGCTACAGTGCCGTACTAGTGGCATCCTAGTTCACGCCTGCTATAGCAACATAGCATCTCGTGCAGACGCACCTACAGCATAGCAACTCTGAGTTTGCTGTTACCATGTATGGTAATTCTGGTGATTAGACACAGCAGCAGCAACTTTGTCTGAAATCACAAAGGAAGTCTGTCAAGAACAGTGAACTGACCCAGATGACCCAAGTCACAGATCCTAATTGCTGGACAATCCTTCCCTAAGCATCCCTCCTATTCCTGCTCTACTCTTCCTTAAACAGGAACAAAAATAATAGCCCCAAAACATTCTTAATGACATTATGCCAGTCCCTGTATCATCCCACTGTCTGCGCAACCTTCAGCTTCCCTGCTAATGTATGTATTGGACATGCAGAAAACAGGAAGGAGATAGAGAGATTCACCTGAGTTGGTGTCTTTTGTGGTCAGGCTAATCAGTACCAAAAGAGACACCTGGGACTGTGCTAAATGAGGGATACTGGATCCCTCAACTTATACATACCTGAAGCTCTTACTTTTTACCACGCATACAGGGACAAAGTCCTACCCAGATCCTCTATCACAGATCTCCATTCAGCTAAGTGCTTCTAAAACAGTTACATCAAACTTCCGGAAGTTCAGAGTTTTAACTCAAAAGCTGTGGAACTCCTTACCTCAATATCAATAAAGGTATTTCTGGTCAGTGAACATACCAACTACACTTTGAAAACTAGCACAGGCTCCCTACCCCCTGCTTTAAAAAGACACATCTATCACTATGTTATTGCTCTTTAGTATTTGCGAGATATTGCTCAGCACCTCTTGGATCTGGCTGAACTTTTCCCTTTGGCATATCTCTGATGCCCCCACTTGCTGTCTTTGGAATGAATGGAATTTAGGGATGTGCTGATCTCTGCTCATCAAAAATTTGGAGTGCAGACCCAATGGCCTGAAAGCCATAGGACTGAATGATGTCTATGGTCGCAGTAACACCAGGATTCCTCAAAGTTCTCAGAATTCGGCTCACTAGGAGGACATTTAGTTTCCCTGGTGTGGACCAACTACTGGTGCTTGACACAACACGAACGCTGATCCATTGCCCAGCAATGGCAAAACACGTTAAGGTGCATATTGTCGATAACTGCCCTCTAAGTTCAGTGGTGGAGTACAGGCCGTGCTCATGGGCACTGAAGATGCTATTGCATGGCTTGGTGATTACACACATGCTGACTGACTGCTCAAAGCCATTCCTCCATTTTAGAGTTTATTCATTCCTTTTCTTTCCTCCTTTTCTTGTACTCTTCTACAATTCCTCCCTTGCTGTTCTGTCCTCTGTATTCTTCCCCAACTGCTCCGATTCCTTCCATTTAAAATTAACATGTCAATAAACTAACCTATTTACAGCAAAAATAACTTGGATTTTCCCAAGCCACTTATCACAGAACTTCTCAGGCAACGAATATCTTGGCTATATAAGTTCTTAGCAATATTTTCATAGGGTACTATGCATCTTTCATTTAGAGCAATGGGATCTCACGTTGAAGATTTGCTACTACAGTAAGTTACTCAGCCTGCCTTGGGTTTTGATTGATTAATATTTATAAATAGTTGGGGGAAACTGTACAGGATGCTTTCATATGGAAGACTGAATATGTTTCAGGGAGAACCTCCCCCCTCATGAACTGCTTCAGTGATCTCAAATTACTATGTGAAGTACACAACAATTAAATGCTCCAATAACTGCTTTAATGTGGACATGGAAAGAAAAGCTTTCGAAGAAAGTAGATTTATTGAACCAATTAAAAATATATAAGTTGTAGTTAGTATAATGCCTCCAAGGTCCTCACTGAAAAAAACTGTGTAAGGAATACTGCCACAATAGGGTCCACATACGTACAAATTGAGGCAACTAGAAGATGCTCTTCAAAACAATAACAAAAGAAACACAAAATGGAAGTACAGAAGTCTTAGTTTTGTAATAGGAAGCAATTCAAAAGATGTCTTAAGGGTGATTCAGAGACACGCATCTCAAGACTTTAAAGGAAATCATGTTCAGTCAGAAAAAAAAAAAATCAACATGGAGCCGATTCAGAGGCAGAGACTTTTTTTATTTGGGCGTTAACTATCTCACTCCTGAACAGTGTTCCCTCTAAGCTGTGTGGTGTGCGCAGCCATGCAGGAGCAGGCAGGAATTAACACCTGCATTCAAGTAAAGTGTAAGGCAAGTTATATATAATGCCAGAACAGCTGAAGAACTGGCTGTGCCCAAGCAAGCACCTCCATTTGTATCACAAGGGAGATTTCAGTCCTTTGTCACTGAATAATGGCATGCTGATGAGAGTTAAAGTTCTTTCCTCTAGGTGGGATAAGGTAACACAAAAGGGTACACTTGTATACAGATTCAAGCCAGGGGAAGACAGTGGATAAAACAGGGAACTGAAGCTCCTTCAAGCTATGTTGTAATGGCTAATCACAGCAAAGGAAACCTGACATTTGTACAGCTAAGAAATTCTGTTTCACATAAGGGATCTACATTGCAAAACATCTGAAATCCAATTATTCTAAGTTCTTGTTCAGCAAGTAATAGTGATAAATAGTACATTAAAATGAACAGCTACCTGAATAAAGTACAGCATAATCATAAGATACGCCCCCCCATATTAAAGTATTGAGATAAAATTGAAGTCTGATCTACTTTTTAAACATTCTTGTAACCTAAATTCTCATCTGCAGCAGGTTGTATTTGTCTATGCCTTTAGAGAAATTAAAAAACTTGAAAAATAATACTTTATTATTTCTAGGCCAGCACACCACTTGAAAGTTAGGAGGTCACATTTAGTTAACTAACCCCCCCCAACCAAAACCCAACCTAATATTGAACAGATTACTGTACAGATGATCTTGCACTGACTCTAAATGAAGAGAGACTTTTGTCCATACAAAGAGTATCCAAAAGCTTTGCACTCTTGGAGCAATTCAAGAATGCAGAAATACAAATCTAAGTTCAGATGCACTATAATGTTAGCAACATTCAGCAGCTTTCATAGATTTTTATTCATGACGTATGATTCGATACAATGGTGATACAAAAGTTGAGAATGTAATCACCTAACCATGGAGGGGAGGGGGATCAAAGTCCTTATACACACTCTCAAAGTCTCTGACTGAAGTTATGCAGAATCACTAAGTCATGTACAAATGTTCAGTTTCTACCAGGAGAATTGCTGTTCTCCCAGTAGAAACCCAAAGAATGGAGACATTCAAGCTTTGTTTTCTAGAACAACGGCCACCCCTAGAGAAAAATAACCTCGAACCAACCAAGGTTAAATTGCTCCCAGGAGAGTTTCTGAATGTCTTCACACTTTCACCCTTTGCATAGCTCCTATTAGCTACCAGGGGGCATGGAGCCAAAGAACTACTGGGACCAGGGTCCCTGTTCTGGAGAAGGCATGGGGGGCAGCTGTTCCTGCCCCATCCCAGAGACCAAGGGAAGGGAAAGAGAAGCTGTTAGTTGTTCCTTGCTTGCTTCTTACTCTGTAGTTTGCAGTGTAAGAAATGGCTAGAGACTTTGCCATGTAGCTCCTTCTACTCCACTCCCAGGCATGGGAGCCATGTACAGGGAGCACTACGCCATGCCTACTTCCTCTTGCCTCACCACTGCTCAGCTGAGTGGCAGGACTGGTGACTGAAAAGCAACATAGGCAGAAGCTGGTTTTGCAAGCTTCTTAGCTATGCTGGCTTCCCCTCATTTTCCCCTTGTTGCTTAGGTGGGTGGTGGGGATGGTGATTTAAAAGCCAGAGGAAGCCAGGAGCCAGGTTTGGGGAAAGCCTCTGCATGCCTGTCTTCTAGCCTCTCCAGCTTCCCCGTCCTGCCCCCACTGCCCAGTTGACCTGGAGCAGTACAGAGCAAGGCAGGCTGCTCTGCATCCACAGTGAAAAGCCTCCTACTCATCCTGCTCTGCTCTGCTATCGGTTCTCCCAGAGTTCTCTCTGCTCCAAGTCTTACTTTTAAGCCACTGGAGCAGTGTGGGGTGAGGCAAGCTGCCTGGGCCCCTTCAGAAGGGCTCCTGAAACTACTTCCTGTCTTGGCAATCTTCCAGGGCACACCAGAGGAGCGCAAGGAGTGGGGCTAGTCTTCTGCAGGGAAGAATTAGGAGGCCTCCCATGAGAGAATGACCATCCAGCTGATCAGTTGGGTGGGGAGGGTGGGGAAATTATTCCAGGGTAGAAACCCTCCCTGGTTCTCCGTGGCAGCTACAGGTGGTCAGCTGAGCTCCCCCAAGGGTAGTGGTGGCCTTCTAGTGCCCCCTGGCTCAAGAACTTGCCTCTGATGCTGTCCAACCATAGGGCAGGAGGATGTCTGTACCCAGGTTATATTTCTAACAGAAGACATATCTTCTGGTGGAAATGATTGTTGGTATGCAGCCAGTGTTTTGAAAACAGGCACATAAGAACACCACAGCTATTGCATAGCCCTGTGATGACAGGTAATGGCCATTTTGCCATGTACTACGACCGGCTACTTTGAATGCGAAGTGACCGGACAACTTTTGTTATGAGTGACTGCTTTGATATAGTCTAGAACCCAGTAAAGAACATAAGTGGAGGTTAAAAAGACTGTTTGTGTGCAAGACAGATTCTAATCCAACAGACAAAATGAAGCTTGTGCTTTTAAGGCATTGGTTTATTGATTAGAGCACAGCTAGAATAAGTCAATCATTGGAGTACAAATTGTATGGGCTATCTTATTAGCTGGATTTATAGTTAATATAATATCAGATGACCATGTTAGGAGGTAGAACTTGGTGTCTGAAAAATTAAAGAAAAAGCATTCCTCCTTTATATCCAGACTTCTTTGAAAGTGTAAGTTGTGTTTCCTACAGCAATGCTAAAACAGTCCTTTTGTATTTTTAAAGTAGTTTGTGTTACTCCCTAGGTATGCTTGAAATTCTTTGGGAGAACTTGCTTCCAAAAAAAATGTATATTATCGTTTCTAAATATTCCCTGTTTGAGCCAAAGTGCTTGACTACTTCCTATATTTACAGTACAGAAGCAGTTCAACAAACCCCTTAATGCAATTGGTGTGGCTGGTAAGTTACATCTCTGCCATTTTATATTTGTTCTTTTAAATGTTCATTCCTACAGGGTATAAAATGTTACATTTATTGCTACTAGTATTTATTAAAATGGTTTCAGTTTTGTCTAGTAGAAAAAACCCACACCACAAACTGCCCCCCCCAAACCTCCTATTTTTCTTGCCCATGTGATTTTTTATGTTGAAAAACAAAGCATTAAGGTTACAAGGTCAAACACTGAAATATTAGCTCTTAGTTCTATCTTAATTTGTCCCTCACCAGGGAATTTTATCCCAGCTTTAATTTTGAGAGCTCACCTTATTTTTCCAACAACTCTTCTGCCTGATTCAGTGCAGAGGATGGATGGTGTTCAAGTAGTAAGGTGGTTCCTCAATATTTCTTGTTTTATTTTATATGGCGAAAGAATTCTCAAATAGATTTTTCATTATCTAAATAAAGATACACACTTAGATACTGTGTCAGATTTATATCCATATACATTAAGGCATGGACTTTGGAGATGAAGATCTCCTAACCTGTTAAGACAGGCACAAGGTAAATTTTATTTTCCAAGTGTGCTGTTATGACATAACCCGGTATACACTGTCTACAAAGTACATGGATTGTCAAATGCTCCCTTTTTTGCAACGAATGTCTTCAAACATGCCAGAGGCTCTACACAAATGAGGAGCAATTTCTTGTCAAAATTTCAAATTTTCTATAGTACTTTGGCTGCTCAGAAACAAAACAGTTGTGATGCTACAAATAAAATAGGTAAGCAAAGTATTGGTAAAATTTCCCAAGCCCATCAAAATTAAATCAAGAAGGAAAGACTGAAGGAGTTAAATAATTAAATAGCTAAAAATAAACCAAAGTAAGACTAGACACTAATTTTCAATACATTTTACTACTACTGATTTGAAAATAAAGGCATTACAATAAACATCTTTTCTCTAACATCAGTGGCACAATGCTACAGTTGGTGAGTATGTGTATTTGTAACCAAGATAGGGTGGCAATGGAAGGCCCGACTTTGAAAAGCGATGAACTTCAACAGGGTAGGAGGAGGCCAAGATCCTTAGAAGAGGCATTTGGCACAGAGAAATATTTTCAGGCATTAGTTCTTGCATGAGAGTCCTACAGGAAAATATTTGTTCAGGAAAGGAGCACTCTGTTAAGTAGAATTTTGACAACAGTCACAGGAACAATAAATGATATAGGCTTCATGAGAGCAGATGGGCTGTTTCCCAACATCATGTATGCCTCAGCAGGTATTTCCATTTGTGAAAATGTACAAAGCGTTCACAAAACAGAATGAAACTGACTTAACCTCAATCTGCAAGTGTATATGGAGATACGGATGGGCTCCAGAATCATCTTGTGGTCAAGATACAAAAATGGGTTCTGATCCCACCGCTGCCATAGACATCCTTGGTCTCCTGAGATAAGGCTTTTAACTGCCTGTGCCATGCTCTCTCTGAAGAAGCCACGTGAAGATTGTAACACAATTTAAAATGCCTCCTTCCCAGATTACAAAGCAAAACTTGCTTACTCACAATATTTGTGGGCACAAAAATTAGAATACAAGAGATTATTGGACAAAACTTCTACAACTAATGTATCCGTTCCATATGAATGAGCATTTCTTCCCTTCTTACTGCTCAGCCATTATACAATCAGACTTCCCTAAATTGATCTCAACAGAAGTGAAAATAGATTACACTATGCTGATTGCACCTTACAAAACATTTACATAATTTTTTTAACAAAAGCTTGAGTGTCTATATTTCCATTTATCTATAATGTGTATTGAAGCATATCCCTTGGGTGATCAAAGATACAGATTCTGAACATCAGTTTGGAAGTATGGCCGAAAGGTAAGATATAAAATAACCTTTTCCCTCCAAATAAAAGGTCTGGGGTTTCCCTTCCTGCCTCCAGTGTTGCATGAGGCACTCAAAACCTGTGCACTTGATATATTTGCTACTTCATACTGATAAAGTGCAGATCTTACTTACTGAAGCCTGACAAATTAACTGGAAAAGCTATCATTAACACCAATTGATTTTGTCTTCCCATTGTTAGTGTACCTCCACAGGCTTCAAGGGAGATATTACTGGGCTTATGTAAGAGTGAAATGAGAACAAGACCTCTAAAACCAGCTTCATCTTTTAGAAGATTTTGGACTCTGCCTTGATTTGTGGAACCAATGGCTTAAAGCCACCTTGAATCAGATTTGTAATTCTGAACTTCTTCATATCATTTTTAAGAACTGAGAGGACCTGACTGGGCACATTCCCAGTTTCTCATACTCTCTCTCTAAACCAGTGGTTCTTAACCCCCAGGCACCCTCATTAGATTAAAGGCATTCTCAGAAAAAGCCGGCTCTTAATTTTCACTCATGTTTTGACTACAGAAAAATAATAGAGCACTTCTGTTGCAAAGAACTCAAAAAGACTCAGACAACAGGTCAGAATTGTTTTAAAACTATGAATTCCTATCTGAAACCTCTTGGTTACACACCTACCAGTGCTAATATTGCATGGCACATTGTAGCACACTTGAAAGGATCTCAAGGCACCCCAGCATGCTTCATAGACAGTAGGGCTAGAAGGGACAGGAAGTCAGGTAGAGTCAAAGGATCCCAGCAGATAAGCATCCAAACATTTCTTAAAAGAGTCTGGAGTAGATTCCCTCCACCTCTGGAGGGAATCTATTCCAGGCCTTGGAGTCTCAGACAGTAAAGAAGTTTTTCCTGATGTCCAGCCTAAAACGGTCTTGGAGGAGTTCATGACTATTGGACCTTGCCATCCCTTGGAGTACTCCAGTGAACAGGCATTCCCCCAGATCCTGATGAACACCCCAATGTCCTTATAGGCTGCCACCAGGTCACCCCTGAGCCTGTGCTTTTCCAGGCTGAAGAGCTCTCAGCCTTTCTTTATAAGGCCTGTCCTCTTGTCCTCTGATCATGTGCGTGACTCTCTTCTAGACTCGCTCAAGCTTCTCCACATCCTTCTTGAAATGTGGAGCCCAGAACTGGATGCAGTACTCCAGCTGCAGCCTCACCAAAGCCAAGTACAGCGGGAAGATGACATCCTGAGATTTACTTGAGAAGCATCAATGGATGCAAGCCAGAGTTTGGTTTGCTTTACCAGCTGTGACATCACATTGATGGCTTATGTTCATTTTGTGGTAAATCATGACCCCCAAGTCTCTTTCGGCCACGGTACTAGCGAGCGTAGCACTGCCAAGCCTATAAGCGTGTGTGGGGTTTTTTCCCCCAAGCTGGAGCACCTTGCACTTCTCAGTATTGAATGTCATCTGCTTAACAATCACTGCTCTAAAGCATCCACTGTTTGCCACTATGGAAGACAAGGGACTGGGTGAGATGGACGTTTAATATGGATAGTTCTTATGTTCTGGTCTTACCCACTATCATTAACACTGAAAATAGAGGAAAGGGGGAGGAAGGGCAAAGACTACAACTCTCACTTGCAATTTACTGAGCCTGAACAAGCCATACTTTTCACTTGCCCTCACCATTACATTTATTTTAGAGCTGGGATGCTTTTTGCTGCAAAAAAAGAAGCAAAAATTACCAGTTGGGTCATCTCTCATTTCCTTAGTGGAAAGGAGGAGAGGACAAGCTGGCGTGTGGGGAGCGGGCAAGGTGCAAATCACATGGCTGTCATTCACTCAACTATGAGCTGTCACTTCTTAAACTGGGCCAGTTTGAATGAAGCTCTCCAAACATTTACCTCAAAATTTGCTTCTTTTATGCAGTTCCACAAGAACAAAGTAGAAGTTGCCGTGCCTTATATTATCAAACACCTATCAATGCTTTGACTTACACTATGAAAGCATACATCTACTGTGCCTTAATTATATTTTAAGATTTGCATTATAAAGTAATTAAAGACTGTTAGTTATAGTAGCTTAAAAAAAAATTCCCCACTTCCCCCTAAAACCAACACAACCAACATAAAGCAGTTTTGAAAAAGCAGGATGAAATAAAGGAAGAAAATATGCACTAAGCTGTAACTAAAGACTCCAGTATGAGGAAGCCACATTTTGGGTTAAAGAATTTGGGGGAGATGTATGTTATATCAAAATATTATTAAATAGCTGACATCTACCCCGACCCATTTTATGGATTGTTTCACAGAAGAGGGGACAGGCGCACACTTTTATTCAATGATAGTAGCTTAATTCTTTACCAGATTCAGCTACAGAGTATGCGAAGATTATTCAAACAGAAGTCTTAAAGAAGCAAAGCCAACAGCAATTAGTGAAATGCATTAAAATTTACGAACGTTACACAAATTCTAAGTGTTCTCCACTGATAACAAGGGACGTGCATTATTGGGTATTTAATGAATCACACAAAAGTAGATTAACACAAAAGAAAGAGGCATTAAATACATATTTTTCCAATGGAGCACAACATTCCAGATGTCTTCTCTAGTGTTCTTGCCTTCTTTTGCATTGAATTACTAATGTCATTACATGTGTTAAACGGTTCCCACATTGTACTGCCGTCCCCTATGTTTGGGGTTTCTGTTCCCACACTACAGAGGCAGGTGCCACAAATGTATATATGTGGCTTTCTATTATGATACTCCTTGTGAGAAAATTATAACCACTGGTTGATAAGCTTAATCATTTACCTATTCATTCAGCTGGTGGCATCTCTTATGCATGTGTCTCTGAACACATGGGAAGTATTAATATATTAGGTATCATACAATATACAGTACATTTTTAAAACTGTCTGTTTTTACACTTACGTAATTAAAATCAAAGAGATGCAATGGGAATCTGAAATCCAATTTATTAAAAAAATATTTCTTGATTTTACATATTATTTAAAGCTTCAAGTTCTAAAGCTTTCCTACAATAAAGCCTAATTTGCTCTTTGTAGATAAGACACAGCACCACTGCCTGCAGCTTGATGAACTTAAAGTAGTAAGAATATTTTTAAGTTAACAGCGTATTGTATTTAAAGAGCTCAATGAGCTGTACACAATTATTAGAGTATCTTGATTTTTATTCATAAGGACAGTCTGAAATAAAACTTAGTTCTTCTCTGGGTTTTTTTAAGCCCTGGGGGGAATTATCATATGAGTAGGCTTAGAAATATATGTTGTCAGGGATTCATTTTATTAAGCTGTCAAAACGTGAAACTTTCAACGAGGCTGATTTCAAATATTGCGTGTCACACGGTTTACCGAACCACACGATACAACCTACAGCATATAATAAATGAGAAAGACACTTTAATGGGATGCTGTCACACGCTTTCAAATTGAAGAAGGAAAATGGCACAAGTCTCAGAAATGATATTTTATTATGTCTGTTCAACAATAACCTCACCGGCTTCCCCGAGAGATGTTACTGCTCCCTTTCCCTTGCTGCACCTTACACATGAAAAAGCTGCCTTTTAGAGACACCCCTTTGATTTCCCACAGTTTTTAAAACTTGTTGGATCTTTACAATGGATTTTCTAGGGCAGATGCTAACGCAGCCCCAACCGCTGTCAAACAAGGCGCTGGATTACAAATCACAATGAGGCAGGGGAACAGAAAAACAAGACCAAGATCTTAAACAGCGACCAGGAGTGTTGAAAGAGCTTCTGCAAAACCAGATTATTAGGCTGGGAAGACAAATAACATTTTAACAGGAGGGCTCGGGTGGGTTGCTCAGCGCAGGGGCGAGGAATAAGCTGGGTCGGACCCAGAGGCAGGGGTTTCTCTCCCCGGGCTCGGGCTCGGGCAGGGGGAGGTGGGTGTGGATCGCCAAGTCACGGCACAGCAGATCTCCACTGCTCCAGGAGAGCCCAAGGGGGACTTTTGAATAACACCTTCAGGCTAAAGGCACGGGGGCAAGGTGCCAAGATAAATAAATAAATAAATAAAAAGGGCAAACAACCCCCAAATTGGGGAAGCGCAACAAATTAATAGTAATAAGAATAATGATGATGATGAGCATCGCGGAGCGGGGTGGGACACATGCACTCCCTCACTCACCCGGAGAGGCTGGGCTGGGCTGGGCTGCGCGCGGCTCCGCAGCTGCTCGGCTCTGGTCGCTCCCTGCGCTGGCCGCAACTCGCGGACCGCCCTGGGGGCTGATTCGACTGCAGCCGCCAACGCCTGCCTCGCCTCACACCTCCCCAGACCCTCTCGGGGCCACGCCCCCTCCTTGGGGCCTGCGGGCCCATTGGTCGCTCCTTCTCCGCCTTCTCTTTCAGCCCCGCCCCTTTCCTCCTCCTTCCCCCGCCCCACCGCGCGCGCGCGGCACGATGGGACGTGTAGTCCCGCGGCACGTCACTACAGTTCCCAGGAGCCCGCGCGGAAGCCGGCGAGTTCCGGGCAACGCCTGGTGTGTGGTAACCGCGGCCGCCGCTTCCTGCTCGGCAGGCACTTCCGGTGCGGCGGCAGAGTCCGCGCTACAGCTGGGAAGGCTCCGAGGGGCGGGGGGAGGTAAGGTACGGGACGTGGGGGCGCGGCGGTGCTTTGTCTCCCCCCTCCTCTCCTCTTTTCCCCATGCCCGCCGGGGTCACTGCGGTGTTTGCGTAGGGCCTGGCGGCTCCGCCGAGGTTACACTGCGCTTGAGGCGTAAAACTCCTTAGAATATGGGCCCGGTTGAGGGGTAGAGGTGGGGGCGGGGCGGGTGCTGCGCTGGCCGGAGGGGAGATGCCCCGCACCCGTCCCCGTCTTGCTCACATCGGGCCCGGGTCCCCTCAGCGGGAGGGATGGGAAGGTGAAAATGAAAGCTCCTCCTTTGTTGCTGCGGCACCTCCCGCAGGCCGGGCGCGGAGCGAAGGCGGCGGACCAGCTCTTCTGGTGTCAGCCGGGCTGGGGCGGCACCGCAAACTGGGTGCAGCTCCCTGTCCAGGTTGACTGAGCCCCGGGGTCGCTGCCGTGAGGCTCTGCTCACATACCGGCCCCAACTTGGGGTGCAGGAGGGGCCCGGAGTGACTCTCAAGAGGTCTGAGGAGGCCACCAACCAAAATAGACTTGGCAGAGAAACTGAGGGGCACTGTCACGAGGGGGTTTGCCTGGCAAGGAATCCAGTTGCTGGGGTTGTGATCCTAGCTATTTCACAGATAGGCAACTATTTGATTTGCTTGATGTAGGAAATTGGAGCCCAGCCCCAGAGGGCAGGTTCTGGCAACTCGCATCCTCGCTAGGCATAGTAATGAAGTAGGGCTAATTCCCTGACTGCGTGTAGGGTGCAGGATTTCTGACTCGGTAGGAGTGACTTGCAAAACTCATGAGATTCAAAATGGATTCGGATTTAGAAAAGTGGGTGGCTTGAGTGTTCTCCCAAGTGGCTTTTTTCCCCTGTGACCTATTAGCTTAGCTTTTGAAGTAATGGTATCCAGCCATATACAAAATAACAAAATGCATGTGTGAGGACAGTCATGTTTTTATGGGAGTAGAGTTGCTTGTTTGCATCTTTCTATATGAATATACCATTTCACAGGTTGTGCAAGTAGCAGAGTAGTTAAGAAAAGCTCTTGGGAAAGCTAAACTTGAATCAGTAATTTTTTTTTCTACTTTTTTTTTTTTTTTTTTAAAGCTACTTCCAAAGTTAAGGAGGGGAAAGTGGAATCCATACAACCAAGAACATGTGGCTTTTTTATTTTTTCCCTTAACCTCTACATGTCTAGACTGACCAAGTTCATTATGTTTTTGCAGTAGTAGTAAATTCCTCTAGTGTTAACTTAAGTGAGCGGTCTGGTATTTTTGTTTTTTTTAATGCTAAACAAAAATCTAATCAGGCTGATCATAGTGACTTGTATCCCTTCCTTTTTCTTATATGATTTATTGTTGACAAATGGTTTGAAGGGTGTTTGAAATCATCTTGTAGATCAGGGGGTGGCCAAGATGGGGCTGAGGGAGCCTGTGTATGGCATGCAGCAGATCGGAGTGGGAGCAGGGAACATTGTGACAGGGCGGGGAGCAGGAAGCACAGTAGCAGATCAGGCAGGGGAAGGAGGCTATTGTAGACTATAGTGGAAAAAGACCACTGTCGTTATGGGAAGGTCAATGATTATCTATCATCAGTTGCCATGACAGTCAGAAGAATGTGCAAAATTATGTTTTGGGTGGAATCGTGTTTGAACTCCAGCTTCTAGGTCCATAACACCAAGTTCTTGCATCTGATCATAACCCCCTTTAGCGGGGCACGTGAACGGGTGATGTTTTCTTCTATGTATTTCCTTGAATTTTTGCTTATAGTTTCAGTAACCACAGGTAGAACTTGTGTTGTCCACCCCAAGTACCTAATCTAGTTCAAGTATCCATCTGGATGAAGATAAAGTACCTCGGAGCAAGGTGAGAGCAGGAAGTCTTCTGCAGGCCCTCCAGAGTGCTGAGGAAGGTCATTAGAAGAAGACAAGAAATTGTATTTAGATACCACTTTGCACTTGTCCCTGGGACCTGAAAGACTCAAGGCGGCTGTTTTCTTAATTGGTGAGACAAAGTCTCTTAAGTGGTAACAAAGGAGTAGATACCACATTTTATCTGTTTTAGTAGCAGGATTTTTATTTTATGCATACCTTGTATCCTTCCCCAGTGGTGAAATTCCTTTTGAACTAAAATTGATTTAAAAAAAAGAAAGAAAATAAACAAAAATGTAAGGTATGTGGTGGTAGGTGGAATACTAGTACATTCTGTCCTAAGAACAAGCAGGTATAGATGGGACATAAGTCGCAATGCATTACTCAAATGTAGCACAGGTGCCTGAGTTAGTTTTTCATAAGGAAAGAGGGCCTAATAGTGTAATGCAGCAGTTCCTGAACTCTGACACATTGTGCACTACCAATTTAAAACAATACAACCTTAAGTACCAGCACATTTTTGTTATATAAAATAATTATAATAAATGTAGTAACACATACCACTGACAGGTTGGCTGCATCATAATCTTACATTACATTGTGAGTTTTATATACAAGTGTCATATGATGAAAGCTAACCACATTTTGCTGTTTTTCATAGTCACAAACATTGCCATGTATACAAGTGACTCTGTCAACTGCTTTCTGTTCAGAAACTTATTAGTCTGGAGGTGGCCTGTATCTGTTAAATTCTAAGCTGTCTACTTCCATGAATGCAAAATGGGATCCTACATGATGAATACTAATTTTTCCTGGTGGAGTTTAGGCCTCATCCTTACCACTGTGCTAGAGATGTTGGAGTCTTTTTTTGATCCAGCCTCCTTTTATTCTTTCAGGGAAAGTAGGGAATATTACATTGTTAGATTATCAGCACCTCCTTTAGTGATAGTGGTGGCTTCTCTGAGACAACTGTTCTGGCGCTTCTTCTCAGAAACCAGTTCTTTATTGTTGAGGATCTGGTAAATCTGATAAATCATATACAGTATCTATTTTTCCACTACTGGCTAATGATATAGAGAAAGTTGTGGTGTCACAGTTGACTGCCATAGTGATTCTGCTCTCCTTGATCCATGACAATTGGCACTTGAGCATGGGATGGAGATTGCACTAGTGTTATAGCTAGATTGCTTATTGGTGATAAAGACTGAGTACCTGGAGGGAGAGAGAGAGCATACACACACTTCCAGTATTTTAATATATATATTTCACTCCCCTCCCCCTCACCCATCCCCCCCTTTGGTCATTGTGCATATGTGATACCATTAGAAAGATTTTTGAGTTTGTGGTATTTTCAGTATGATAATGACAGACAGTTCTACATTTCTAACACTAACCCTAATGCTTAAGGCATGGATGAGAGCAAGCTGCAGAATTTCAATCAATTCAGCTACTGCTTTAACTGATAATTTGGGGAAGTATCCTGAAGATAGTTTAGGGATTAGGATTTTCTCTGTAATTGTAACTGTAATTTTCTCTGTTTATATTCTGTCTGTTAGTAAATCTTGCAACTTGAAGATAGTCTTAACTTGTGAGCAGCTGTGTCTAGACAGACTTTTTAAATTTTCTCTTAGCTGTGGAGATTTACTGCCTCTTTTGGATAGAGAGCTTGCTACTGTAATCCATACCTTTGTAGCTTTTAAGATTAGGCTGCTAAAGTGAACTCTGCATGGGACTACACTTTCAGATTACTGAGCATAGTTAACTGGCACAGGATGCAGCAGCATGGTTGTAAGTGGTGTTTCTTATAGGGAACACTTCACATTAGGGACTTGTTACCTGTGCCTAATGCTTCTTGGAGTCTGGGTGGAGTTTAAGATCCTGCAAGCCAGACATTTTAAGGGGCTGCTGTAGTATGTTTGACAGGGATCCCATCAATATGAAGAAACAGAAATTGAAGTAGTACGCTTTTTAGGGAAATCAAACACTTTGGATCTTTCCTTTGACTCCTGTAGTCTGAATGGCTGGACTTTATTGATCTTTGGGAGAATGTTGTAATAGTGCTTGTTATGCAGGATCTTAGGGAGGGAGCAGCAGAATAAAGGCTGACATTTGGTTTTTTAGAATTTGATTTCTAATGTGTAAATGTAGACTACTTTCTCATTTGAGTGTACAAGATCTAGTTTTATTTCTGATTCTCTTCCCAACCAACCCCCCTTTCAGTTTTGGCATATCCCTCTACAGATCAGGATAGGTATTTTTGTGGAGGTTTATCATGTGATGCGCATGTGTGTGTGAATGAGTTTAAGTTTTAAAACTAGTATTGTGAACAAGTGAGGTGAGTCTTCCCAGGATGTGCTAATAGTGATACTTTGAAGAATTGGCTCAGTTATTACAAGCTCTTCAGATTCAGGTATAAGCATATGTAGGTTTTTTTGCATGACAGAGAAACTGGTTTCATTTTTTTAGTCCTGACACTTAAGTTCATTTGAGGCTTTGGAGGTCATCAGCTCTTAAGTATGACTATTTCAGTTCTTAACTTAAATTTTAACCAGAAGCAACTTTAGGAAAAACTTCAAGAATTTTTGTGTTTTCCCTTTTTTTTTTTTATTCTTTCATGTGTACTTGAGGCAATATGCTTTCACCACCACCAAATGATGGACTGGAGAGCTGCCTTTAGTAAAACTCTTCAGAGCAGAGACAATGTCTCATGTTCCACAGTGCTCTTGGCACTATAATTACCTTGTTTGCACTTCTTGTTCTGACTGCCTCTATTTTAGGATGTGTACTGATGCTTGTTACCAGTGCATATGGGCATGTCTTCTGTTAGACTGGTATGGGAAACTATATGGGAAGACAGGTTCTCAGGTTGTTCTCTTTTTGGGTAACAAGAAGCTGTTAGGAGTGTGCCTGTTTTTCCTTAGGAAAGCTAAAATACTAAAACGTCACTGCGATTATGGTGAAAAAGCCTCTGTCAAAGAAGAAGGACACTAAATTTTAAAGATGGCCACAGTCTGGATTACAATTAATGTCTGGAAACTTGTTCCTAAGCCAAACTCCTATAAACGCAAAGTTCCTTGTCTTTCAGGGTTTTTTTGTTTCATTCTGGGTTTTGGGATCTGCATTGTTCCAAATAAGAGCAACACATGAAGCTACAGTCTAGTGGATGTATTGTATCTAATTCTGATGGATCCATGTGTACGGTACAAGGCAAACTTGCATATTACTAGTACCTGAATAAGCTGGCAGAGGCATAAGAAAAGATGGTGTACTTAGTGCCTCTTAACTTCTCATATGACTTAACAATTGAGGGGAGGAAAAGGACAAGCAAAAGATGGCAGCTTTAACACTGCCTAAGGCACAAGGAAGATTGCCAGGCACAGTTTACATGAAAGCCACCTCTCCTTACACTTTTTATGCAAATGAATGCTTCTAGTCAAGCAGGAACTGTAGCTTGTGGTCTGCAGAGTATGTAGCATTTGTAGATTAAAAGTAGCCCTTTATTTACATATAAAAGAAAGGGACTTTGACACAAAATGAACAGAATAGGTACAGTGGCATTTAGACTAAGCTGAATGTGGAAACAATGCAGAGACCCTAAACTGATACAGAATGCATCTCTTCCAAGGTTTGGTCCACAAAGCAAACATTAAGTTTACATTTCAGTTCCTCAGTCCACTTCATGGATTGCTATGGCTGTCAGCTGAAGGTCTTGGTCTGTAAAATGGACTGAAGCTACTCCTTCTGCTTGACTAGAAACATTCTTTTCTATGAAGTGTAAGGAGAGGTGGCTTTCATGTAAACTGTGTCTGGCAAACTTCCTTGTGCCTTAGGCAGTGTTAAAGCTGACATCTTTTGCTTGTCTTTTTCCTCCCCTCAATTGCTAAGTCATATGAGAAGTTAAGAGGCACTAAGTACATCATCTTTTCTTTTCTCTACCAGCTTATTCAGGCATTGGTAATATGCAAGTTTGCCTTGTACTGTCTACTAGTCACACAAGGCATTGCCTTACAGCAGGGATTGGCAACTGGGGATATGCATACCCCTGGAGGTACTTGGACTGGTCCTAGGGGGTATGCATGGGTGGATGGGGATGGAGTACTGCTGCCTCCCAGGAGCAGGGCTGGAGCGGGGAAGCTCGCACACACCTGCTGCTGCCACTGCGACACCCCAGCCCAGTGAGCTTCCCCACCCCTGTAGAGGGGCACTGCTGCCCTCACCCCAGCCTAGTGAAGAACTTTCCTGCCCCAGCCTTGCCCTGGTCCTGGGAGGTGATGGTGCTCTGTCCCAACCCATCTGCATACTGTCCCTGTCTCCCTGCTCCATGTCCAGCCACACGCTATTGCCACCCCCCCCTAATGCACACTCAGCATCCGGCCCCCCCAACCCATTAAACTAAAAAAGAAAACCCCTGCCTTACAGGATGAAGATGTCAACTTCTTGTTGAGACAGTGCATTGTAGTGTAAGTCAATGGTAGTCAACTTTTTTGGCAGGCAGGCCATAAATTAGTCCTGTGCCTCCTTACCTGTCTTCCCCCCCCCCCCCCCAGCAGGTGCCACTCGTGCCTTCCCTTGTCTGACCATTTGCTCTGCTTTCTTTGTTATGCTCCCTGCCTGATCTGCTGCTTTGCTTTTTGCTCCCCTTCTTGGTCTACCATGAGTCATGACCACAGACTGTGGCCCTGGTGCCCCAGATTGGCCACCCCTGCTATAAATCATGCAAATATAGTGCTTTATATAATTTACAACAAATCCTTTCCTCAAAAACTTGTTTCTCTTCATTATTTGAAAATGAGTAAAGTGAATTGCGGTGATATGGCTGATGATCAGGTGACATAAGACTGGTTAAAAGAACAATTTGTGTAAGACTTATATATGCTCAACTCCTTCCCTCACCACTCCCCAACAAGGAATGATAGTTTTTGCATTAAGCTTTAACTGTTGTCTTTGACTTAGTCATAGGTAAAGACCAGTAAATTTTCTAATAACAATTTCCGTTGAGTGATAAAATCTGATAGTCTTTTCACATTGGCTCTCCAATATGACTATAATTCAATCTGTAATTGGGATGTTGAGCCTTCTTTTCAAGATCACGTTTGTTCATTTACTTAGTTATTTTGAGCCTGACTGCTTTCTAATCCTGCAGGTGGATGTTCTTAAGGAAGCATTATCTACCATGTGTCTTACCATAAACTACTACATAAGTTTTTGTTTTCCACCTCCAAAAAGGAGGAAATTACAATGTGCGTGCATCTCATCATGCTATATTTCTCTTTAGATACACTCTGTAAGTTTTCTATTTGTTCTAATCAATATCTAAACTATCTGGCTAATGTATGCCAAATATCTGCTGGGGGAGGAATAGTGATCTGTGTGACTAACGTACTGCACTTTATATTATTGTGATGAGACTCGGGCATTGCATATCTTTTTAACTCCTGCCCATCTCTTGCCTCATGAATGCTTGTGCTTCTGAATTATTCTAACATTTATAATTATTCCACTGTTTAAAAAAATGCTGGATGGCAAGGAAATCATAAATGTCTGTGATAGGTTTTTTAGCTTCTAAATCATGGGCTAAACGTGGCTTAAGTAGTAATGCTTAGACAATATATGACTGTTCACTGATTAATTAGATGGATAGCCTTAATCTAGTGGCATTTACTCTCATTACAAAGTCCACTATTCTGCTTGGCCTGCTTGTTCATTTTGTGGACATTATCAATAAGTAAGAGAGACAAAACAATAGTTACTACTAGAAGTAATGCCTGTCCCCAAAAATCAGCACTTATATGACCTCTTAAGGTAATGTTAAATCACCTTTTCTTTAATAGTTTTACAAAGTGTCAAGCTAGTGTGTGAATGCCTTTTCAGTGATGTCTGACTTATCAAAATATTCCTGTATTAGCTAAAATTACTTGCTTTTTAATATCATCATTAGGTAGAAATTAAAGGAATTTAAGAATTTTTTGTGAGCAAATCACCCCTCACCTCACAGTAAATCTACTGTTTGAAATCTCGTGTTGTAATCTGTCATTTAGAAATTGTGGTGGTAGATTAGCATTTATGATGTTTTGTCTTTTCCCCTTAGGGTAACAATTTTCAAGTTCTTTAAGTATTCTTACACAACGAGAAAAAGGAAGAAACACTTTGGTGAATGAGGAGTTTTTTGCTCTTATAGCGTTTCTCCTGAGAAGTGGGTCTTTGAATGAGGATGACAATGGAAGAGATGAAGAATGAAGCAGAGACTACTTCTATGGTTTCCATGCCACTCTATGCTGTTATGTATCCTGTCTTCAATGAGGTATGTTCCCCAGTTTATGGTGTAATGCTCTATTTTGACATTGGGAAATGTGATGCTTGAAACTAAGGGATTCATAGATTTTAGGGTCGGAAGGGACCTTTCAGATCATCAAATCCAACCTCCTGCCCTGAGATGAGATGAGATGAGTAACATACATTATTTGTCTTGATATGAAAGGATTTCCTACAAATCCATAAAGCCAGCAGCTTCTTTCTCCTGACATCTTTCCTCCACCTCCTCCCCACTAGTTCTTTTTCAATGTTTCCTTTCTTATTTTGGGAAGTTACAGATTTTTTGTAATGGCAAAAGTAACCTTGCATAAAAACACCCTGTTTTATGTGGGGCTAAAAATCTGTGCCTTTGAGATGAGAAGCCAAGTCAGATGATATCTAAACAGTGTGATTACTTATAATGTTAGAGAAGTGGTGTATCTTCTGTATTTAGAATAGAAGGCCTTTTAATGAAGGATAAAGAGTGCTTTTAAACTGAAAAGTTAGAATTTCTAAGTTTTCTGAAGTTCATGAACTTGCATCAAGTCTCAGGATATCTGAATCTGTTGTAGGGAGAAGGATAGTTTGTACAGGGTGCAGTGTACAGCTCATGCTTCTGTGACTGTCCAGTAATTTACCTGCCTTATGATAAGTTATGAGTATAGTGGAAGAGAACATCAGACAGCAAGAAGTAGCTTTTTGTACTAATGATTTAGTACAGGGTCTCCAACTACTAAGTGACTAAGGGCCACACCAGTGGGGATTGCATGCCTCATAGGTTGCACTAGCATGAACTGTGGGCTTCCAGGCTGAACTACCTCAGACCTACCTGCTGCATTGTCCATACAGGCAACTCCTCTTGTTCCTCCACCCCTACCCCCTCATACTGCTGAATTGTATGTGTGGACAGTCACTACACCATGCATGAGTAGCCTAAAACTCAGCTTCTTTGCTGCATCACTGCGCTGGCCTACCCTCTGGGGTGGGAAGAAGAGCCTAGAGACCCCTGGCTTTCAGCAGCAGGTGAAGCAATAAGGAGAGTGGTGGCTGGGCAAGGGTTAACAGGCAGCCCCAGGCCCTAGTGAGCTGCTAGTTGCACAACCCTGATTTTAATAAAACAATAAAGCAAGTGTAGATGGATGGCTAGAGCGATTTTGGGATGGGCACTGATGGTGAAGGAGATGCACTAGTCTTTTTTCATGTACTTAGAATTACTGTAACCACTGTGTGATAAGCCTATTCAGTTTGGGGATACATGTGCCACATCTGAATTTTTCTTTTGCTGGCTTTAAGAATGACTTTACAGTCCGAACGTTTCAGTGTATTATCTCCCTTCTAATCTAAAAACTATACAAGAGAAGTAAGAACACTAAGCATTCTTTTCCTAACCAAACTAGCATCTTGGCTGCAAATCTTTGTGGCAGTTACAACTGCCAGAATAAGTATTAACTCCTACAGATATTTTCCTTTGACAACTTTACGTTAATAACATCGATTTTTAATGTTTCTTAAGGTTACTGATGGTGTATCTTGCAGAATATCTAGTTAAGAACTCAGATTTCTCAGAACCAAAAAATGCAGACTTATGCTCACGCAACCTTATATCTGCCCTCTGAGTGATGTCCCAGTATGCTCATAACATGCGCACTCTGTCTGTGAAGTATACTGAAAAGGAGCCTATACTGCCCCAAAGTTGTACACTCATGATTTCATAGTTGTTAGGGGCTAGGAGGGACCTTAGAGATCATCAGGTCCAACCTAATCCACAGAAGGAATGCCACATCTGCTAAATCTTATAACCATTTCAACCTTGATATACAATTCTATGTAAGATTGGAAACCCAGAGATTACACTTCTTTGTTGCTTTGCTACTAATACTGCTTATATGCAACTGTACTGAAATGTGGCATGCTGGATTTCTCAGAATATATATGAACCTTTTTGCTTTGATACATACAGGGGCAGGCAAGAGAGATCCATCCCAGTGATACAGGATCTTCTCCTATCATAATTATATGTTTGACAAGCTCCTTCAGTGTATACACTGAATGCTGAATGCAGGTGGGGCGATTTGCAAATAATTGGTAATAGCCCACAGGAGTTACAGGAGAAGGACTAGAGAGAAAGTTGAATAGGTATGTGTCTTATTTCATGTCTGGCTTGGAGAGCTTCTGTTTTGCTGAACTTTACATAATTAAAAGTCATAAGATACCAGCAAGCAGCCTTTAATCTATGCTAACAAAGTTGTATCAGTGATATTTTTTCACTGGGTTTTAAGTGGTGGGAGCCGAGCGGTTTCATGGACAGTGTAGAGAGAGTGTAAAGCTTATCTTTTTTGATTTTTTTTTTTTTAACCTGATATTCAAAATTCAAAATGAGTATGTGAAAATGATAAATGAACAGCCGCCTTCCTCTTCCATTAAAATGGAAATGACATGCATTAAGATTAGTGTATTAATAGCACAGAGTGCCTGCACCTGCTGTGTAGGTGAAAGAATTAACTGAATAAAGAGCCAATCCAGAAATGGAGCTAGAATGAGTACTGGTTTATGAAAGTTAAAAATACTTTGTTAGTTTCCTAACTAGACAGCAAGTTACACGGCAGCTATTAAATGTGTGTTAAATTTGATGGACTGTACAGCTTCCACCCAAAAGTAATAAAAGAATTGTCAGAGAAGTATTCTGACCCATCACCCTTTTAACTGCTCCTAGAATACTAGTTTTATTCCAGTCTGTTAGAATTCCCTTGGTTACTGAGCAGTTAGGCCAAGATCTGTACTGAGTGCAAGTCAGGGAAAGGTAAATCAGTAAAGAATTAAATGCTTTAAACCATCTTTTAAAGTCAGTTAATGTGACTTTTGACATGGGAAATAGATCTTGTTGGACAAGATCATTTTTGATGCGATTACAAGTTTGGTTGACAAAGGAAAAATTGATTAAACTAACCTGGCTCATTTAGTAGCCCACCCCACTGAAGAAAACCCATTATCTTTCCAAATACTGGAACTAATTTAAGTTTATTCATGGGCTCTGGTGTTTAAATAGACTCCTGTTACTGGTCCAGACTTTGATTTTTCAGCCTCATACAATTGCTTTCTTCATTAGCATCTTAGTTTTAGTAAATAGTGAACAGAATCATCCCTTCTTTTGGGATCAGATTTCCAGATCTCTGGCTCAAGAGAGTCATTGAGCTCATTTATTCCCTCTTTTCCCAAAGGAGTAAGCAGAATGGAGTAAAGGTAGGGCTAAAGGTAACTAATTGACTTTTCTAATTCTGATGAAAACAGCATTGCTAATCATTCTAAAACTTTCATTGCAGCTAGAACGAGTGAATCTATCTGCAGCTCAGACACTGAGAGCAGCTTTTATTAAGGTGAGAAGAAACTTATCAAACAAAGATTAAGCTGTACCTGCTATTTTGATTATGCTATAAATGGATGTTTGGAACTTGGCTTAATCTTATATGTATTTTTGGCTGACTGTCTCCCCCACTGTACTATCTTCTTTTGGAAGCTGCTCTGAAGGAATCAAGTAGTTTACAGCTAGAGCATCGACTTCTGCTTTTTTGGAAAGTCTGTTTTATTTCTCTAGCTGATTATTTCACTTCCATGCATGAATGAAGTGTTAGCTTAAAGCTATTGACAGATGTTCAGTTAAAGGCATTATAGGATCTGATTTGCAATCCCAACAATCATTCCTCCTGCCATGTTATACATACATGGCAGAATTCACAATTTTGGGTTCGGGGCTCAGACCTCTGTTGTACTTTACAAGTGGAACCCGGCATTGTGACCCCAGGCTCCCTTTGTACCAGCAAAGGTACCTGACAGCCAGCTTTTTGTCAGCTGGATCTGGAAACCCACTGGGGTGGCTTGAGTCAGCTGCCAGTCATCTAATTGGTGGCAGCATGGAGACCACGTTGGAGCTCAAATGGGCCCTGGCATGGCTACACATTCATTTTAAGGTGCAATGGAAACCAGCCACAAAATTATTACATTTTTGATGGTTATCAATTGCTTGAATGTGTGGCTAGGTTATGCTTCAGGGTGCAATTAACTGTTTAGGGCAGCAGAGGAGGCAGCTTGCAAGCGGTGGCTGCAGCCACCATCCACCACCCCATGCCACCACTCCATGTGCGACAGCTGCTCCAGGTCCAGCTGCTTCTCTGGCTTAAATCCAGAATTTTCAAATTTCTGGCAGGTGCTTGGTCCCAAGCATGCTGGATTTATGAGGTTATACTATAATTATTCCCCTCTATTCAGCACTGGTGAGGCCACATATGGAGTACTGTGTCCAGTTTTGGGGCTTCCCACTACAGAAAGGATGTGGACAGATTGGAGAGAGTCTAGCAGAGGGCAGTGAAAATGGTTCGGGAGCTGGGGCACATGACTTCTGAGGAAAGGCTGAGGGAACCGTGCTTATTTAGTCTGCAGAAGAGATGATTGAGAAGGTGTTTGATAGCTTTTAACTACCTGAAGGGCGGTTCCAAAGAGAATGCAACTAGACAGTTTGCAGTGGTGACAGATGACAGAACACGGAGTAATGGTCTCAAGTTGCAGCAAGGAAAGCTTAGGTTGGATATTAGGAAGAACTTTCTCATTAAGAGGGTGGTAAAGCACTGGAATATGTTATTTAGGGAGATAGTGGAATATCTATCCTTGGAGGTTTTTAAGACCTAGGTAGACAAAATCCCTTTGATCTAGTTGGGGATGGTCCTGTTTTGAGCAGGAGGTTAGACTAGATGAGTTCCTGGGGTCCCTTCCAACCCTGATTTTCTGTGATTCTATAACTTACTGTCAACTTTTTTTTAAAAATTAATTTTACTAAAGAGAGGAGAGGTGGCTTGTGGTTTCTGAACTTTTTGTTCATTTCTCAAGAAATGCATGCAAATACCTGCCTCCCTGAAAAGATGTTTCAGGTAGTTCTGCAAGGAATCTCAGCTTTTCTGGCTTCTTGTCCATTTTGTATTTAACAGTAATAGATGAAATGGATACAGAGCTAGACTAGTGTTTGGCCCATCAGGGAAAAGAATCCAGGGCCCCTTCCTTTCCAGGGCAGGGCCCATCTTACTGACCCATGCGTCCTCTGTCTTGCTCTGTTTATGGCCCCACATATCTTCCTCTTAGCTTCAGTCACTTGGGTGGAGGGTATGCTTGGAAATGCCTAGGCCGTGGTATGGGCCAGAGCACTTTGCAGAAAAATGGGAGATGTGAATTCAGTCGTCGTCCTCTGGATGAAGGAGGTCTAAAAACTGTTTGCCACTGTGCACAAGTGCCTGTTAGACTAAAAAAGTTGCAGAGCTTTGTTCCCTGTGCATTGGTTCTTGAGGCAAAGTATTCTGCCTGGGTACCATACAGCTTGGTACCCAATTCATTACATATCTCAACATTGTTCTGAGGAGAGGGCCTTCAGGCTCTTCTTGATGGCATATAAATCTGGCATGAGGCTAGCCTCAGTGCAGTAGTGTTGCTCTTTTAAAACATCTTGGCAAGAAAGATGACCACTTACTAGGCTTCAACTGTTGCATCAAGTTTCTGAAAGAAAGTGGAGAGGACTTTTAGACTCTTCTTGATGAAACCTGCGGAAGCTCCCTAAATCCAGTATAATTCATAGATTTATATGAGTTTACCCCGGAGCACTCGAAAGAGTAAATCTGCAAAACTGAAGTTTGTTTTTTTTTTATCATTGCCATATACTAAAAATTGGTGCTGGCATGGCAGCCTTATTGCAGGCTTGTGAAACTATTAGGTAGCTTTGTTGGTGGCAGTTACCCTTAAGGTCAAAAAACTAACATACTGGTGAAAATTTTGCAAGGTGATGGAGTTCTGTTTTTCTGACTAGGAGTGCATCTTTCCTTTCCTTGTTGGTTCCGTCTAAAATCTTTCAAACTGCTCTTTTGTGAGCTCCAATTATTGATGCAAAAATGCTTCCATAAGATGAGAAAAATGGATGTTTAGGTGGAAAAAATGCTACAGAAAATGCTTTGATGTTTGTTTTCTGTCTATTCTGCTTCTAGTTCTTAAATTGATCTTGTTCACATGATCTGTTGCACTGAATTTAAAAGTAATAAATGCTTACCCAAGTCTCTATATGCTTTTAAATTGGAATATCCATTTGCAACCTAGGCTGAAAAAGAAAATCCAGGTCTCACACAGGATATCATCATGAAAATTTTGGAGAAAAAAAGTGTAGAAGTTAACTTCACAGAATCTCTCCTGCGTATGTCAGCTGATGATGTAGAAGGTATGTATTGTTGCTAAGGATGATACTGTTGGATAAATAGCATAATGAGATCTTTGTAGGAGAGGCAAATGTGGGGCTCAGGGTTTTTTTTTTAATGTTTGTTGTTGTTGTTGTTTTTTAAGTCTTGCAAATAAGCCTAGGAATACAGGAAGGTTTCTGATTCTGGACAGGCTGTGTATTTGAAGTACAAGTGAATACCCGAATAATACATAATACTCAGGGTTGGATCTGGGTTTTTGTTTTGGTGGGGGTGGAGGCTCATTTTAAAAGTAAAAAAGAAACCAAACGAAAAAGCCTATTATAATAAACATACATGGTGGCATGGTTATATCACTGGATCCAGCGATTTCCCCCCCCTCCATTAAACTTTTTGTGTCTATTTATCTTCTGTAATTGAAAATGCCTAATTTAATCATCTCAGTGAGAAGCAATAAATTATTAAAATGTACATGCACGTTCTTTTCTCAATATATGTGTGTGATTTCTCCCACCCCCAGTTTCAGACTGAAATCAGGAGAAAAAGTGGTAGCAATGTGCGTAACATTAGAAAAAAGGATTCACTAAAAAGTTTGACTCCATTAAGAACCATTTTTTTTAAAAAAAAGATTGGATTAATGTTGTAATTCTTTTCATTGTTCTGCTTTGTTTGATTCACAGTAGTAGAAGATGTTTAATAGAATGTGTGTCTATTTCTATAGAAACTAACTGCAGTTTCTGATGTATGCGTTATGTTGGTCTGTGTGTCTTTTAAAAATACAGTTTTGAGATGCTGATGATGAAACTTCATGAAACAGCACTTTTTTTAGTTTCTGGGCATAATTGGAAGTTCCTCATAATTTGTTTCAAATATTTTTCATCAGAATATATGATTGAAAGGCCAGAGCCTGAATTCCAAGACCTAAATGAAAAGGCACGAGCACTTAAACATATTCTCAGTAAGATCCCTGATGAGATCAATGATAGAGTAAGGTTTCTTCAGACAATCAAGTAAGTGTGGCATTCTCTATTTATCTTCAGTTCAGGCTGAAAGCATTGACTTTTAATGTTACACTGATGGGTATTAAAATATGTTACAGTTTTAGTACTTCTTGACTACAAAGGAGATGTGACAGTGCCCTACTCCTCTAGAAAATATGGCTAAAAGCCTGTCCAGACAGCTTGATCTAGCCCTGTCTGTCATCTAGTACCAATTAGAAGCAGATATGGGGAAAATGCTCCATGTCTAAGTTCTCCCACTATTGCAATTTAAAAGACGAGCTTGATTGTGGTGGTACTTTGAGGAAACTTCTGTTTCTGTCATGACAGAGGTTTGTTCTATCACATCAAATGTGTCACTTCACATCTGCTGTGTGGATTACTTCCTTTGTGTCTATGCAATATGACAACTTGTTTGGACATGTTTAATGCAGAGATTTGGGGGTGGGGACACAACTGACTAGTGAGGGAGGTTAGATATTTAATACATGATATGTAAATATTTAAAACCAAATTTAATTATTTTTTTTTTCTGTTCAAAGTATTTTAAAAACCCAAAGCATATAAACTAGCTATGAGTAAATTATAAGCTGAAAGTTCAGAAGCTTTCTAACCATCACAGGAGTATGGTTCTAGAACAGTTTTCTAAAAGGAACAGTTAGGGCCAGCAACATATCAAGATCTGTCTTAAAATTAGTTTAAATTTCGAATTGGACTGTAAAACTGGGTCCTCCCCCATTCAACTCTGCATGGCATCTACCAGAAATAAGTGCATGGGGAAGGTTGAACTGTTCTGCCCACTACTGTTTCCAGAAAGGGAGTGGGGTAGAGAGTGGACTGGGAAGGGCTGAGGCCAGAGTGGGCACACCTGCCTCTTTTTAGGCTCATCATAAAGCCCTAATGGAGGCATATGTGTATGAGTACCACAGCCCTGCCTGGTCTGGCTGTGCACAAGGCACATGTAACACTTTTATGTAGCTGCAGAAGCAGCACCCATGACACTTGAAAGGATTTTGTAGCAACCCAGTTGAGAACCACTGGTTGAAGTAAATAGTAGCTGACCCCAGATGTCAAAGAACAACATGTCAGTTTGGACACCCACAATCATACCTTTCTTGTATTTTCACAATTGCAAGTTCAGCCACACTGTATCAAGGACTGAGCTGTTTAAAATGTACTCGTTTTCTTCTGAAAATTGTTAGTCACGTAAAACTCTGAGATCTATAGGATTACTTCAGTTTTTAAGAGGGGAAAAGGGTTCCCGTTTGGTGATATCTATTATTGGACCATGTACTGGGGAGAGAGTTCTGATACTCAAAGGGAGTTTACAAAACATTGGATTTATGGCATGTTATAACCTGCCTGCCCTCTGATAACCTCAGGTAACCTCTCTACATCTTACTAGCTACATTCTATCACCAGGTCAACATTCCTTTCTTCCCTCTCCCACCTGTCTCACACCTATCGTCTCCTGTGGCCTCTGATCCTCGTTGCCCCACATTTGCCTTGTCACAGACCTGCACTTTGCATGTTGGTTTCTATTCCATTCAGGAGAACACAGAACAACAGCAGACTTTCCTTATGCCTGAAGAAGGGTGTTTGTGCCTGAAAGCTTGCAAAACCCAAGTTTTTTTTCCAACTATTTAGTTGGTCTGATAGGGTCACATTTACCTAAAGAATCGTGTCTGCCTTCAGTTTGCTTGAAATTAATAAGCTAAGAGGAATGGCTAGGTATCTGAAAACCACTAAATGTGAAACAGAAGGGATCAGACTAAGATATTGTATACATGCAAAAGCTTAAACTTGATTTATTAGTAGGGGTGTACTAATAGAGATTTTGGGGGCCGACACCGATAGCCAGTTTTTAAGGAGGCATATCGGCTGATACCAATCCGAGTTCCAATCCAATTGTGTGCAGCTGGTAAGTCTGTTGTGGTGAAAGAGGAGGGAAAGGTGTAGGTGGGCAGATCAATGCTGTCTGTGGTGAGGGAGGGAGTCAGGCTGGGGCGGGGGTAGGCGCTGCCTAGCTGGGGTGGTGTGGACATGGGATGGAGCCACAGCTTATCTGTGGGGTGCGGAGAAGGGGTGTGTGCCCCAGGAACTGCATGGGGCAGGGCAGGCTGGGGCTGTGCTGTGCTCAGGGCAAGTGATGGCAGTGCTGGGAGGAGGCTAATATTGGGGGGGCTGCAGCCAACCCAGATTTTGCCATAGCCCCCATCATAGCCCTCTCCCAGTGCTGCCGTCCATCCCAAGCACAGTGTGGCCCCTGACCCCAGCCAACAATTGCAGCCTGCCTGGCATGCCCTGCACAGATCCAGGGGCACATGACCCCATGCACTGCTGGACAAGCAGTGGGAGCCACCAGACAAGCAAACAAGCCTCCCCTCTTTCCCCCATGTCCCCTGGATGAGCTGTGGCTCTGTCCCATGCCTGTCCCACCCTGGGCTGGGCAGCGCCTACCCCAGCCCCACTCCTTCCCTCACCATTGGGGGCCTTGATCTGCATTCCCCATACCCCCTCCCTCTCCTCCCCACTCCCCATCCACCACAACAGACTTACCAGCTATATGCAGCTCTCGTAAGATGTCAGGCTGTGCTCCTTGCTGCCTGCATGCTACGCTGCAGCTGCGTGCATGCATGGACATCTGTCGGCCAAATTATTGGCCACTTCAGGCTAATTTCTGATATAGTCAGTTTTCTTTGTGTTGGTGCACCTCTGTTTATTATGCTGCTTTCATTGAACTTAATTTCACTGTTCTCCATTGATATAGTAATACAAAATGTAAGCAGTATCAAGCAGGAAATAACCTGTAACACACTATCAGAAAAGTACGTAGATAGATCTGCATTTTTCCTTGGTGACTAGGCGATGTGATTAAAAATTTTCAGAAGCACAGAAGTTTTGGAAAGTTTTCTCTTACTTTCCTATGTTAATAACTGAAATCACACTGTTTTTTAAATATATATTTCTTTATTACTAACTGACACTCATATAATAGTGGTTATAAGGGATGTGGAGTTCTTTTGATGTGAGGAATGTGGCAGTAACATAGTTGCTTCTCTCATCAATATAGAATAGGAAACTAAAGTGTTGCGGGGTGTGTTTCTAACAGCTGATTTTAAGTCCTTCAAGATCAAAATAAGATGGAGTTGTATCTATCACGTCTGTGTGTGAGCTTCTAGAATAAGGTTGTTTTTAAAAGGAGTTAACGTATTTACCTGAATCTAAGATGACACCCCCCCCATAATTGTATTCTACACATGGAAAACTATAACAAATTTGTAACTTAGAAAATTATAACAATGTATAGAATCTAATTATTGGGGGGGTGTCATCTTAGATGCAACCTCTACCCCGACACAGCAGGAGAGGAAGTGGCAGGGGCACAGTGGGATCAGCAAGAGAGAGAGAAGTAGTGGGGAGAAATGGGGGGGGGGAATCAGTCTGCCCCCCTTTGTGTTTGTCCCCTCTGCCACCACTGCTACCAGGCTGGGCTGGGGCCATGCTGTGCCCCTGGCTGGAGTGTGGAGGGAGCCTGCAGGCACCAGAGCAAAGGTAAATATGGTGAGGTAGGAGGGGTGGCTCAGGGTTAGAAGCCATGGTGGGGTGGGCGAGGCTGGCAGCAATTGCATCTCTGGCCCCATCTCAGAGTTGGGGCTAGTGCTGCAGCAGCTGCCTGCATCCCCTGTTGCCTTATACTCTGTTCCAAGATAAGTGGCTTCCCCCACACCCATGTTAAATGGGGGATGGGGAGAGGACCTGATCTTGGAATCAAGTAAATATGGTACTTTGAATGCTTTCTTCCAGTTTTGAACCCAGTGGTATCCTATATTAAGGTATATAATGGGTAACTCTGGAACAAATTGAGTCAGTCTGCCATTAGATCTACATGTACAACTACTGTTGAGGCTGCTATGAGCTGCCTGCATATCTGGAAAAGAGCTTGGTTCTTACTGATTAAATATATGAACAGATAATTGAGTTGTTTAACACCAGTTTTTATATTAGTGGAAAGACACTCATTACAGATTCTTAATTTGGATGTGGAATTGCTGATAATGTAATTTGTGTTTGGTCAAACTATTACATCTAAAAATTATTTTCTCTTTTACAGAATTAATTTAGAAATGAGTGTGATGGATTTCTGCCTCAAAAATAAGCTTAAATTCAGTATTTAATAAAGCTCATTTAAAGATGTTACAATTTAATTTTTCTCTTGCTAAATAGGGACATCGCCAGTGCAATAAAAGAACTTCTTGACACAGTAAATAATGTCTTCAAGAAATATCAGTACCAGAATCGGAGGGTATGTGAATCTAAATTTTTATACAGAATTTTGTTTTACTACTACTAAGTATAAATGTGAAATATCTCATGATCCAGTGGTCAGTGGTAGGATTGAGCTGGTCACTGACAGAATGCTTAGCAAAAGTTACAGAGAAAAGTGCAATCAGGCTTTGATTTACATTGTAGTTAAACTCTTGAAAAAACGCTGTGGAAGTAGAAAATCATGTAAAAAGATACCAACCATCTATGGGAAATAAGGGTTTAGGTTCCAGATGTGGCTGATAATTTGGCCAATAAATGCTTGTGCATGTGTTCAGCTGCAGTGCAGCACACAGGCACCAAGGAGCACAGCCCAACACTTGGAAGGCTGCGTGCAGCTGGTAAATCTGTTGTGGGGGGAAGGGGAAGGGAAGAGGCTTGGGGGGGGGGCAGATCAAAGCTACCTGTGGTAAGGGAGGAGTGGGGCTGGGGCAGTCATTGGCTGGGTGGGATGGGTGCGGGATGGAGCTGCGGCTCATCTGGGGGGGGTACCGGGGTTGCGGGGTGATGGCTCCCACCTTTGCATGCACCACAGGAGAGCATGGAGGGCGGCAGCATGTGCCCTTGTATCTGTGCGGGGCAGGGCAGGCGGGCTGGAGCTGCAGGCTGAAGCCAGGGCTGTGCCAGGCTTTTCTCTGTGGTGGCTGAGCTTGGGGTGGGCAGTGGCTGCAGGGGGGAGGGGGCTGCAGCTACCCCAGATTTTGCCTTTGTCCCCTTCTAGCACCTGACGGACGGACGGACTTGAGGGGAACGCCTCCAGACCTCAGGTTGGGGAGGACTGGGTTAGAGAGCTTCTGGAGGGGCTGGATGTGTTCAACTCAGTGGGTCCAGATGCTCTCCACCCCAGGGTGTTGAGGGAGCTAGCAGGGGTTATTGCAGGGCCCTTGGCACGGCTTTACGAGCGCTCGTGGTGCTCGGGCCAGGTGCCAGATGACTGGAAGACAGCTAACGTGGTCCCCATCTTTAAAAAAGGGAA